>NC_080417.1:92952857-93301651 GCF_029873635.1 Malania oleifera
TTTAGGGTCTTCAGGTCTTCACTTCATATGCTATGTGCGTGCACCATATGATACGTTCAATTGGTCCTGCACACAAACTCATCAACCATTAAATATCAGGGTATTTGTGATAATCAAAAGAGGGTATGACCCGTAGGGTCAATAATCTCTCCCTTTTTGATGATGACAAATACTTGCCTACTTCTCCCCCTTTTGGCAATAGCAAAAAGGGCCTAAATAAACATTGAGACAAATAAGAAAATAATTATCCGAATATAGGAAATGTTTGGGAAAAGGTTTTTAGAAAATTCAGCAGCATGCCATTTGAAAACAGAACATTTCCTAAAAATTTCTATAAACAAGTGACCTGATTGAGTAATATATATTCAAGATATCTACAACTACTTACTCAAACAGTCCAGTATTCTCAAAACATTAAATAGAAGTATAACTTTGAGTCATTCAAGAGATAGAATAGTCATGCATTTCATAGTACAGACAAATTCATAGAGTATAAAGCAATGACTGGTTTAGCCGTTATGCACACAAATTATATAACTGGTTATAAAAATGATTTAAATGACATGAAAAACAAAATTAGACCATGAATATGCACAAACCATTTGCAATTTAAACATATTATAAGACCCGTGGAAGATTTGAGTTAAAAGCACACAACATATGATACCAAAGGGAGGTTTGAGCATAAAAATAGTCTAACAAGTTCATATGCATTTTCATATGAAATTACCGAACCAGTTAACCAATTTTATAACCATATATGTATATAATAATAATAATTATAATAAGGCAAAAAAAAAAAATAGTTTTGAAATTAGTTCTTGCCATAAAGTATTAAAAATAAATACATATGTATATAAATATACACATATATCCCCCTTATAATGTTTGCTTAAAAAACCGGGGTGTTGCTTGCCAAAAATAATTTAAATATCGTGCAAGAAAGCAACAAATTTCTGGTTTGTCAATAAAGCACATACTGAAAAATAACCAGAAAAGCCACAACCATGATGATCCTAAATATGTCAAACAATTTAAAGCAAGGATCGCATGGCAAACACAAAAAAAAAAAGTGGCAAAGCAACACTTTTTAGAATATGATTTTCAATAAGAACAATGCATTCAAGCACATGCCGCACATGATTTCAAAACAGATCTAAGCTAAAATGTTGGTGAGCATAATATGATAGGCATTCAATTTGAGATGCTCCCCCTATCAATTTGAATTATTGCTTAGATACTATAAATTTCTTATACTTTGCAAGGGATTGATTTCATTGAATATGGCAAAGTATAAGTGAGCACACAAACCATTCTTCAACAACTATACTAGATGCTTATTAACAACATTTATCTCAAATCAGTATAGTCACACCTATAGACGACAAATGCATCGAAAATAGATATTAAGGCATTCAATGCAACTCATGATTTAAAAACATTTCATATCAAAACATGAGACTTTACATGCAGGATATAATGTTCAGGGATATCAAAAGAGTCTCAATATTTCAATAAACAATAGTGATGCATGTGATACCTATTAGTTCTTTCTATAGGATAGGTGCTCAGCTCTCTAAGTGCTTGATGATTATGCAAAGATGAAACTTAATTTTCAAATATTTTTTGCCCATCATTTCGAAAATATTTTAAAGTTAATTTTATCATAATAATCTTTAATACAAGATTTTATATGGGAAAATCCTGAAAAAATTTCAGCAGCATGCTGTTTGTATATAGGACATTTTCCTATAAAACATGTACCTAATAGTAAGTTGTTTTCAACAGATAAATTACATAAAACAAGCAACAACCTAATATCCAAAACTAGCATGCACAATATATCACTGCATCTGCCATGCAAGAGGCATTCAATACAAGCATGCTTTCCTTTAGTTCAATCAACAACTCATAATAGAGATGAACTATCCAACATATGACATGACCAGCAACTAACAATGGATAGTTATGAGATTAATGCAAAGTTGTTCTCACAAAGGCATACAAACATAAAGCATAAATAAAAATTGAGAGCATTTTAATGAATATAGATATGAAAGATGAATGCTCCCCCTTAATTATGCGCTAATTCATTTTATGCCTTTCCTTATTTTTCAGGTTCTTTAGGCCAAGTGTATTACGATTTTCAATGTTATATGCTTGGCTTTCGATGAATAGGCTTAGAGGACGAAAAGGTCACAAGATATATATCTTCAAATAAGCTAAGCCAATATTTGCCTCTTTTCTTATGATTTACAATATGTGAGAGGCCTAAGTTCAAATGACTTTTCATTTTAAGGTTCATGCATAGGTTTCTTTGAATTTTTGTTCCATCATATAGATTGAAACCTATATCAATTAAATTAGCCATTTTAACTTAATTCATGAGGATGAAGCTCTTAAATGATTTTATATAAAGTTTGAGAGCTTGGAATAAAATTGAATACTTTTAAAGATTAAACATTTTATTTAAGTTTAATAGAGTATTTAAAAGTAGGACATTGTACAAGATAAGCATTTTAAAGAATATGTCCTAACTTATTCTGGAAAAGAGCATTGTGGAGGATACGAATAACTAGGAACTGACGCTCTTTGGTGATTGGAATGTATCATTTAGATATGATCATAATTTTGGAGCAAGGATACAAACCAATGAGAGGGTGGATCTTTACCTGATGTGATCGTGGTTGGTAAAGATTCCCTGTGAAGGATACGGTGAACCAAAATTAGAAGATTTTTATATTTTAAGCATACAAGGGAATATTTTGATTAATTAGTGAAACTAGAATCCCTTAGTGATTGCCTCTAATTTTTATTATGGAAGGATGTCTTTTAATAAGCACCAAAAATATTTGGAATTTCCGATTAATAGTGCTTTAAGCCTAGAATGATGACTAAACAAAGGTTAAGGCTTTTATATTTCAAAAGTGAGTTTAGGTTTAACTGATACATATCGAGATGGATTCCCTAAAACTCAAATATGTGCAATAGACAAAGTATGCTTAGCTTTAGATATTCATATTTAAGTGTGAGTTAAGCAATTTGAAATTTAAAAAAATAAGGCAAACATGCCATGTCCATTTGGAAGTGGATTTTTATTCAAGCAGCCAATAATTTCATATTTTAACCAATGAGTCCAGATTGGTTATTTTGCTTAAATTTATGAATTGGCTTGATTTTTCAAAATACTTAGTATGTAAGATTTTAAATAGTGGACATATACTAAGATCTTACATCTTCAGCGCAAACCACTTCCTAAGCCTTTAGTGAACACTACCCCCTATGGTTGATCCTAGATGCTAAGGAAGAATTATGTGATCATGTAGCTCTTGTTTGAGTAAATTCTTCCTTGAGTTTCAAGGGGTTTGCTTTCTTGACAACCCATACCATTTTTCTATCTTTGATTTTTTATGGGTTAGGACTAGGTGGTACTTTGGCTCTCTAGACTTGTTTGGGTTTCACTCCTTTTCTTTTAAATGGGCAATCAAATTTTACGCGCCCCTTCTTTTTACATAAAACACGGTGTGAGTGTATGGACCGGAGGAGGTACTAGCATAATGTTTTGATTCTTTTACAAAGTACCCCATGTATAGGTTCTTCTTTTTTCTTATTTTCAATTCCATTAAAACCTATACCCTCCTTATCTAAGGTCATTTTTTTGTGAGCCTAGCAATTTATCAAAGTTTTCCTTGCCTCTAGTAAACGTGTAGATGATCTTAGATTGGTCTTCTATTTTTTTCTCTAGATCTTGAATTTTTGAGTTTTTCAATTCTTTACAAACATTCTGAAGTTTCATGAGTTCTTTTGACATATTTTTGCTTTATTTTCAAGATCATGGATATGAAGATCCTTTTCATTTTCAATTGTAAGTTGGGATCTTACTGCACCCAATTCTTTTTCTAAATTTTCATTCTTGTTTACTAACTGTTTAATTTTAAAATCATTTTCCCTTTCAACAAGAACTTTTGATTCACATTCTTTCTCACATGCCTCATACTTGTTTTTTAAAGCAGTATATCTTTTGTTAGCTTTAACAAGTGACTTATGAGTTCTAACATATTCAACTTGCAATTCCTCATAAGTTGGCATGCTTTCACTACCAGTGCTATCACATGATTCAGTATCAAATGCATCATTCAAATCATCACATAAATCGTTACAAAATTTATCTACTAAAGTAGAAGGAACATAGATAACCTCATTATCTGTTAAGGCAACAAAGCACTGGTTACCTCCTTCAAGATTAGTAGGGCTTGAGTCACACGAAGAGATCACATTGTTTTGCATGGGTGCTCCATATCTCCTCTCAAGTTCATCCCAGATCTTCTTAGCATTACTACACACCATAACTTCACATAAAACATTAGAATCTAAAGCATGCAGTAAGGTATTCATGGCATCAAAATTTATTTGCACTAAGTTCCTATCATGATTATTCAGTTCACACTTAGATTTAGGAACACTAGTACAACAAATGAATTTAACAGGCACACTATAACCCTGATCAATGACATTCCAAAATTTCCAATTTAAAGCTTTCACATACACAGTCATTGTGAATTTCCATACAAAAAAATTATCACCATAAAATACTAGTGGGTGTGCGACTAACCTACCCTCACATGCATGGGATGCACTAAAATGAGCCATCATGATCTTTTACTAAATAATGTTTAAATCTAAGTTACGAGGCTCTGATACCAATTGTTAGCTTTGGTGCATCTCTAAGAGAGGGGGTGAATTGGTATTTAAAAATTTTATCCCTTAGGTCAATCCTCTAACAACAGTATTACACAAGCCTAAGTTCAATCTAATGCATGTAAAATGAATCAATGTAAATATACAATGGAATTTGAACTAAAATAAACGATTAACCAAGCATACACAATAAAGCAGTAAATGAGACGACACCTAGAAATGTTATCGAGGTTCAGCCAAATTGCCTATGTCCCCGCCTTGGCCAACAAGCACAAGGATTACTACTATAGGCTCACTTAACGGGTGGACCGGCACCTAAACAACCAAGTCAATTAGCATAGGGTTGACCTCAACCTTTACAACTAGGTCAATTAAGGGGCTGACCTCAACTAACACGCCTTACCAGGATGACGCACCTAGCTTTCCTAACAAGATCTAAGCCAATCTGGGACTATTCTAGGGCTAGTCTCCCTCTTAAGGCCCATGCCTGGAAATACAACAAATGTGTATATAATTTTGCGTATAAGGAAATGCTTCTTACACTAAGCTGATTATGTACCATTAAGCACAATGTAATTAATACACTACCAAGAGATAGGATTTGATAAGCTTAGTGTAGTCTAAGTGTCTACTCTCAAATATTTATACAAATATAACAATCAGTGCGTGAGAGTGTAAATGATAGGATCTTTGTGTCAAAATAATATTTCAATCACAATGCACAGACGAAGATCACAAGCACACTTCAAATATCTCAACAGATAATATTTCTCAATATAAACCACAAGAGATATTCAGATTTAGTTTATAAAATAATTTGATCTTTGTGTTCAAGAAGATAAAATCAATCAAAGGATATCTCAACAAAAATCTTTTTGCGTATGCACAAATATCTCAACAAAATATTTCTCAAAGTAAATCACACGAGATATTTGAAATCGATTTGCAACAATTTATTTCACAAACAAAAAGCAATACGAACACTTGAGTATTGCAATGATGATGCAAAACTCACAAGCTCTACGAAGTTTTCCTATGGAAGACTTATTAGTGAAGTCTCCTAGAAAAACTTCAAGCTTACACTCAGATAAAAGTATATATTAATCAACTAGAACAAATGAGAGTGTAAGTTTAACTAGATACTCACAATAGCACTCTTAACAAGATTTGCAATGAGGATAAGTAAGAATGAAGAAATATAGCTTGGATGTGAGAAATAGAGCTTTTGAGAATTAGAGGATATTTGCTAATTGTTTTGCTAATCTCATACTAATTATTCCAAATAAGGGGGGGTATATATAGACAACCCCTAAAATATAACCGTTAAGGACACATATGAAATTATTAGGAAAGTTTTAATACATTTTAACCAAGTTAACCCCATTTAAAACTATTAACTACGGTAAAAAATGAGGGGCAACCCGAGAGGTCCGGTCAACCAGAACAATTTCAGTCTACTAGATCTCATATGGTTCGGTCGACTAGGATATTTTTGAACTAAAGGCTCAGTCAACCGAAAGTGGGTGATTTTCCATTTCTCCGAGGTTCGGTCGACCGAGCCATTTTGAACTGGCTGGTTCGGTTGACCAGACAGTTGGAATTTTTCCCGAGGACCTTTGGTCGACCAGGTAGTTGGTATTCATTTTTGGCTCGTTCAACCATATAGTCAAATGTTTGACTCTAGGAGGTTTCGGTCAACCGTGGGTATTTAAACTATAATGGTTCGGTCGACCGGGACATGGTCAATCGTTGACTTGGACCTAGGTTTGGTTGACTGGGCTATAAATGAACTATTTGATTCGGTTGACTGGGATGAAGTCAAATTGTTGACGCAGGCCAGATTCAGTCGATCGAGGCAAAATGAACTGCCTTGGCCGGTCGACCGAAAGTGCACAATGTGTGCATTTCGGTACCTTTTCCCGATGCAATCACCCGAATCAAATAATTAATCATATGCATGCATGAGTGAGTGTCCTAGGGTCTCTTCTAAGCCTTTTTCAAAACACTGAAAAAATTCCGTGTTGGTTGACCTTCGGTCGATCAAATGGTGTTCCCTAAGGTCCATCCATGGTCTTGAGCTTATTAATTTTACCATGCAGGTAAGACATTAATTATTACAGACCATATTCTCCTAATTACTATTACAGACTCAAATAATAATGAAACACAATAAACATGATCTTAGGTCTTCACTTCATATGCCATGTGTGTGCACCATATGATACGTTCAATTGGTCCTGCACACAGACTCATCAACCATTAAATATCAGAGTATTTGTCATAATCAAAACAGGCTGTGACCCATAGGGTCAACAACAACTTTAATTAACCCAAATCTTTTCTCTAATTTATTGTTAATCAAAGTTCCCCCCAAAAGTGTTTTGTTGTTTAAATCATTATTTTGGGGCAAAATATTTTAAACAAGTCTCTCCAACTCTTTTTCACTTGTTTTATCTCAAAATCATTTCTAAAGAGAGTATTTTATTTTGAGCATTTTGCTTGTATTTACATGCATATACTCTCTCTTGTTATTTACTTCTTGAAAATCATTCTTTGAGAGTATTGCTTGCATTGCTCTCGGTTATTTTTTTGATAAACATTTTTGGGAGAATTTTTTTATTGCACAAAGATTTTATTGAGCTTAACTCCTAGATTCTCCAAGTATTTCTAACTTGCATAAATCCTTTTTGGGGAACATAATACTCATTTTTCATACACATTCTATTTGTGCAAAAATCATTAAAAGAGCAAAACCCTAGGTTTTCCTATATTATTATTAAAATATCTTTTTGGAGAAAAATTTTTATTAGGGTTTAAATATAGTTAAACAACCTTTCTCTACTAAGCATAAATCATATCATAAAAGAGTGCATATTCTATGAGCTTAAGCGTGTACATATCTTCTTGTATTTCATAAGCATGTTTTATGTACAAAATGATTTTATTGTAACGGTTAGGTTCAATTCGTTAATTGAACTGGGGGGTATCAGCCCCGTAAGTGAGACCGATTTGGTTCAGCCCGAAGTTGAATTAGGGAGTCTCAGCCCCATAAGTGAGACTAGTTCGACTCAGCCTAGTAATTGAACTAGGGTTTTCCTCGCCCCATAAGGAGAGGATGTAAAAGACTTTTACTCCACCTGGTTAAGTAAGCAGATATAGTGCAATACTTAGGGGGGATGCCCAAGGTGGGGATGTAGGCTGGTTTGGCCGAACCTCGATAACAAATCTAATGTCGCTCTCTCTATCTTTTTTAAATTCCTGCACTTTAATTTTGGCATGTATATGAATGTTTATTTAATGTCAAAGTTATTCTCATGCACTCATTTGATTTAAATAAGATACTACACACGTGTATGTTTACTTTTATTGTTAAACTCACATTACATACACGTATATATGTTGAATGAGATGTGAACTCTGGTGAATCGGCCAAATGTTTTAAATTAGTCGAAAAATATTTTAAAATCCAATTCACCCCCTTCTTAGGATCACAACAATTCCAACAATTGGTATTAGAGCCTGGTTGCAATAAGCTTAACCGCTATTTACATAAAGATTCCAATGACTAATTTTTCGATGTATCCCTATTTTGAGGGTTAGTGCCTTGCAAATCCTCCACTGGTTTTATTGCATAGATTTTACAGTGTTAAATTTGAAAATATTTTTGTAAAATAAAATGTTTAGTGGATTTGGAAAGTATTTGTCAAAGTTATCATATCCTATTGAAAAATGATTTTAAAAAATGCATAATTTCCCAAAAATTGAAAATGAATTAAATTTGCATGTCGCGTGTTTTAATGTATATCATCCGTGTGCCATGCATACTTTTTATGTTCCTTAGTCACTAATGCTTTTGCATGTTTATATCTTTTTATATGCTAAGGATTTTGGGAATCATAAGGATTTTAAAAAATTGAGAGAGATGATGACACCACTCCGAGCTTAAACGATTAAGAAGGAGTAAAACTTAAAGGTATATCTATTCTCCTTCTAATATATTGAATAACTCACAGTATGATTCACATGATATATCTTGTATTTGATTTATTTGGTTCAGTGAATCATATGACATTTGTGTTAATTTCATGTCATGATTTGTATGATATATCTTGTATTAAATCTTTGCATAAATCATGATAAATCTTTTATGATAATAGCAAGATGTCTTATAAGGTGCACTTAAAAAGAATATCTAATTAATACTTATAAGATTTTAGTATATATATATATTTAAGGAATCAAAATCTTTTAAATGATTAGATAGAGTTGCGTGCTTAATAGATTATATTTTAGTATACTTTATTATTCTACTAGGAACCCTAAGGAAATGTAGCCAGTACTGAGTTTTAATAATCGTATCCAATCTAAGCATAATATATATACATACACCACTCCAAGCTTAAACGAATAAGAAGGAGTAAAACTTAAAGGTATATCTATTCTCCTTCTAATATATTGAATAACTCATAGTATGATTCATATGATATATCTTGTATTTGATTTATTTGTTGCTGTGAATCATATGACATTTGTGTTAATTTCATGTCATGATTTGTGTGATATATCTTGTATTAAATCTTTGTATAAATCATGATAAATCTTTTATGATAATAGCATGATGTCTTATTAGCTGCACTTAAAAAGAATATCTAATTAATACTCATAAGATTTTAGTATATATATATATAAGGAATCAAAATGCTTTAAATGATTAGATAGAGTTGCGTGCTTAAAAGATTATATTTTAGTATACTAAATTATTCTACTGGGAACCCTAAGGAAATGTAGCCAGTACTGAGTTTTAATAATCTTATCCAATCTAGGCATAATATATATACATATAACTATGATTGGTTAATATATGATAATTTTGGCTAGTGCATGCTTATATGATTATCAGTTTTTGAATTAAACCTCATAAGCATGTTTAAATAAATCTCATTCAAATGGCCAAAATGTTTTAATTGTTATATGATTTTTGGTGCTATGTATGCCTAAATTTAAAAATCTTAAATATAGCATGACTAGTCCTTCACATAGATTTTATGTTTAGGGAATTAACATTATATATATCATATAGCCCTAAATTCACAATGGAACTTAAAGCTCATTCCCATATTTGAAAATTTTGTTATGCCAAATACTATTATTGAATATAAAATTCTTTGATTGCACAATTGAGGGGGAGCAGTATGTTTTGAAAATTCATCCAATATGCATTTTGTTGTATTGTGCTTACTATTTCATATATATTGGATGCTTTGTATGAGCTTAATGCAAATATCTGTGTGTGCTAAATGAATATATTTTCTGATCAATGGATATTCTTTAAATTTGATTTGCCTTGAGTTGAATGCCACTATCCATCACTTGCCTAATGATCATATCTTCGTATGGATAATTTATATTTCATTTGATATATTGATTGAACTACCTGATTGTATGCATAGTCAAGAATGCCTCCTACATCACAGATGCAGTTGATGAGAAGTGCATGCTGGTCGTGGAAATAGGTTCTCAAATGCTTAAACTGGATTATTATTTGTTGATTGCATAAATCAATCAAGTTTAAGGTACATGGTAAAAATGGGAAAATGTTCAATTTACAAACGAAATGCTGCCAAAATTTCAATAGGATTTTTCCCACAAATATAACCATGTACTAGGATAATAATACGATGCATGCTAAAATGTTTTTGAAAGGATGAGTGAATCATATTTTCATCCTTAGTTATAGGTGCATGCAAAACCATCCGCTTGTGCATGTTAAATTTTAAATAGTATATGTTTAACAGAAAAATATGCACAATCTCTATGTTATTTCCTAGGTTGCTAGATAATTAAATAGATTTGTACATTTAGAATCCTATTGGCTGCACTGAACTGAAAACATGTACATATTTTATAGACGTAGGAGAAATTTACTTCATGGATGTCATTTGATCCTAATCCCTAGGTTATATTCTTAATGTAGGACCCAAATGGTTAGCCGTCATGTTACATAATTCAAGTCCATGAAACTAGGAAAATTGCGTGAATCGGGGGGGGGGGGGGGAAGCTTTATATTCCGTACACACTCAGTGAGCATTTTGAGTTGTGTCATTATTTTAATCCCGTATTGCATCACCTTTGAGTATAGTCTTGATTGACTATCGTGTTGTTAAAATAAAATGCAATATGTCATGCTAGTATGTGCTAAATGCCTACATTTGTTGCATACTAAAAATCTTTTGAAAGGATGAATTTTTGAGGAATGTTCTCAAATGACTATCATCCTGAACTTAATGCAAGTATGTATGCATGCAAATATACAGGGGAATTTTTTACCCCACTTTTAAGAAAAATGAACTTAATGCCTATAATCTCCTGCATGCAAAGTAATATTTAGAAGGACGAACAAGTGTTGAGTGTTCTTAAATAAAATCCATCCTTGAATGTTAATGCACTTTTGTATGCTTGAGACTATACCGGGGAGGTTAAGGCCCATCCTTGAAAAAGAAAAAGAATCACCTGACCCATGGACTCACATTGTTTCTACTTTTTGAGTCCGAAGCCTTTCTAAATATCTTGAACACCATATCCTATATTTACTGAACATCTTTGATATGGATTGTTCCGGGTACACATGAATACCATGAATGACTTAGTACTTCATATTTAGTGCATATGTGTTTAGGGAGATTTTACTGGTGAAATTTATTCATCTAACACATATCTAGTAAAATATGAAATTAATACTTACACTGTTTGGACTTTTAATGAATTTTCACAAATTATAACAGTATAAGTAGTTAAAAGAATTTAAGCACGTATTCAAATTGATAGGGGGAGCACCTAGAAATTATTTCTCTATCTTGTTGTGCTCACAACGTTTCCAGCTTAGATTCAATTTTTGAATTCATTGTGGCTTATGCTTAATTGTAGTGTCTTCATTGAAAATATTTTGTCTGCCACAGTGTTTTAGGTTTTGCCATATGATCCCCATTCTTAAATTTATTTAATATTCTTGGATCTATATGGCTGCATTTTTCTAGTACTTTGTGATTTATGCTTAAATGATAAACTAGGAAAATAATGCATACTTGAGTTTTAAATTAAAGTTCTTTTTTCAACAAGTATAAGCCCACAATATTTATTGATAATTTAAGAGGATATATTTTTATTCATACATACATACATAAATACATTATATATATATATATATATATATATATACACATTTATGAAAGCAAAATTTGAAGTTATATAGAATATATTTTACGTCTTGCTTGTGTGCTTAAATGCTTCATGACTTGTGCTATTCTGTGTTGAAATTTTATGTCATGAAATTTTTTTAAGGGTGTTATATTACATAACTGGTTTTTTGATTGTTCATGAAATGCATATAAACTAGTTAGACCACTTTTATGCTCAAACCTACATTTGTTATCATATGTCGTGCGTGTTGAACTCAAATCTTTCACAAGTCTTATGATATGTTTAAATTGTCATGGTTTGTGGATAATCTTGGTCTGATTCTGTTTCTCATATGCCTTTTAATCTCTTAAATAACTAGTTTTGAAAATTGTTGTGTATGCTTCATTGCTATAATCTTTAAAACAGTTAAAATTTTTATGTCCATAATCCATACTAAAAAGAGGGAGAGTCTTCTTTAAAAATTATTTTAAAAGGGGGAGTTCTCTTTGCTAAGTCTATTTTAAAAGATAAAATTATATTCTACTTAGCTTAGCTCTTTTGCTAATCACAAAAAGGGAAGAATATTTTTGAGCAAAATGTTTATGACCATAGGGGCAAAAATCTCAAGGGGCAAAAACATAAGGAAAATTGTCTGAGCGTGTGTTTTAGTGCTAAAATTAAATGCATGATCATTTGCATTGTCTTCTGTCTTAATATGCTTGAACTTTACTGTGTATATTTTCAATTATGCATATTCTTAAGGGGGTATTTTCAGGTTGTACCCATTTTGCTCTTGTGTGTTCGTCTTCATAAGAAAAAGGGAGATTGTTGACTTTTTGAGTCCGATCCCTATTTTTGATGCTGACAAAGCACATGTTTCTTATGTGTATATTTAGCATGTGAACAGATCCATTTATTTAACACACACATAAGGAAACGACGATGGAAGATTGCAGGACTAAAAGACTATACAATCAAGAGCATTCCTTGAAGTTAGAAGAGCAAAAAGACGAAAAAGATGTTTATTTTATGTAATTGCATTTAATTTTCTATATCATAGGTCTGTAATAATGTATGCATCTACATGATGTGTATGAATGCTCAGAATGACCATAGATAGACCCTAGGGACCAGCACATCTCACCAAAAATCATTTTCTAAATAGACTAAAATCATACAAAGTTTTTGGAATAGCTTTAGGGTTAAAATAGAGGCTAAATGAAGTTTACCAAACCGGTTGACCGACATTGGATTTTTTCGGTGTCTTCAAAAAGACCTTAAAATGACCGTATGACACTCACTCATGCATACACATGTTTGGTCTTTTGAAAAAGGGTGATTGGTGACTTAAATAGGATCGAAATGCACAAAATGTGCAAATCAGTCGACTGAACTCATAGGTACAAAATGCCTCAGTTGACCGAACCCGGACTAGGTCAATAGTTTGACCACAATCCGGTTGACCAAGCCTAACTAAGTATATATCTCCTGGCTGACCAAACTCCATCCAAGTCAACTATTTGACTTCCTGGTTGACTGAGTGATATTTATATACCACCAACCTAATCGACCGAGTTTCCACATGTGGGAACCCAACATTCTGGTCGACCGACCAGTTTAGTTCATATTGACCCTGGTCGCCTTAACCTCGCAAAATTGAAAAATCGCCATCTAACTTACAAATCCAATAAACCGAACCTATAGTTCATTTCATGCCTGGTCGACTAAACCCCAAGAACTTGGGTCGATCGAACTTGCCCTGGTTGACCGATGTTCTCGAGTTTTGCACCAAAAATTTACCATGGTTAACATTTTTAAAATGAGGTCAATTTTAATTAAACATAATTAATCTTTTTCTAAAATGACCTCTGTGTCCCCAATGGTCATATTTTTCACAAACTCTATAAATACCCCCTCATTACTCCAAATTAGCAACTTTGATTAATCTAAATCTTCTGTCTAATTTATTGTTAATCAAATTTCCCCCAAAAAGTTTTTTATTGTTTAAATCATTCTTTTGGGGCAAAAAATTTTAAACAAATCTCTCTAACTCTCTTTCACTTTTTTTTAGCTCAAAATCATTTTTAAAGAGAGTATTTTGTATTGGGCATTTTACTTGTATTTACATGCATATACACTTTCCTGTTGTTTACTTCTTGAAAATCATTCTTTGAGAGTGTTGCTTGCATTTCTCCTGGTTATTTCTTTGATTAACATTTTTGGGAGAATTTATTTATTGTACAAATATTTTATTGTGCTTAACTCCTAGATTCTCCACATATTTCTAACTTGCATAAATCCTTTTTGAGGAGCATAATACTCATTTTTCATACACATTCTATTTGTGTAAAAATCTATAAAAGAGAAAAACACTAGGTTTTTCTATATTATTATTGAAATATCTTTTTAGAGAAAACTTTTTATTAGGATTTAAATATAGTTAAGCACCCTTTCTCTACTGAGCATAAATCATATAATAAAAGAGTGCATATTTTTTGAGCTTAAGCATGTACATATCTTCTTGTATTTAAGAAGCATGTTTTATGTACAAAATGGTTTTATTGTAACTGTTGGGTTCAACCCGTTAATTGAATTGAGGAGTCTCAGCCCTGTAAGTGAGACCGGTTCGGTTCAGCCCGAATTGAACTGGGGAGTCTCAGCCCCGTAAGTGAGACTAGTTCGGCTCAGCCAAGTTGAGCTGGGGTTTTCCATGCCCCAGAAGGAGAGGATGTAAAAGGCTTTTGCTCCACCCGATTAAGTGAGCAGGTATAGTGGAATCCTTGGGGGGTATGCCCAAGGCGGGGATGTTGGCTGGTTTGGCCGAACCTCGATAACAAATCTAGTGTTGTTCTCTCTATCTTTTTCAAATTCCTGCACTTTAATTTTGGCATGTATATGAATGTTTATTTAATGTCAAATTTATTTTCATGCACACATTTGATTTAAATAAAATACTACACACGTGTATGTTTACTTTTATTGTTAAACTCACATTACATACATGTATATATGTTGAATGAGATGTGAACTATGGTGAATCGGCGAAATGTTTTAAATTAGTCAAAAAATGTTTTAAAACACAATTCACCCCGTTCTTAGGATCACACCAATTCCAACAATTGGTATCAGCGTCTGGTTGCAATAAGCTTAACCACTATTTGCATAAAAAATTCCAACAACTAATTTTTCGGTGTATCCCTGTTTTGAGGGTCAGCGCCTTGCAAATCCTCCACAGGTTTTATTGCATAGATTTTACTGTGTTAAATTTGAAAATATTTTTGTAAAATCAAATGTTTAGTGGATTTGGAAAGTATTTGTCAAAGTTATCATATCCCATTGAAAAATGATTTTAAAAAATGCATAATTTTAAAAATTGAAAATGAATTAAATTTACATGTTGCGTGCTTTAATGTATATCATCTGTGTGTCATGCATACTTTTTATATGCCTTAGTCACTATGCTTTTGCACATTTATATCTTTTTATGTGCCAAGGATTTTGGGAATCATAAGGATTTTGAAAAATTGAGAGAGATAATGACACCACTCCGAGCTTAAATGATTAAGAAGGAGCAAAACTTAAAGGTTTATCTATTCTCCTTCTAATATATTGAATAACTCATAGTATGATTCACATGATATATCTTGTGTTTGATTTTTTGTTGCAGTGAATCATATTACATTTGTGTTAATTTCATGTCATGATTTGTATGATATATCCTCTATTAAATCTTTGTATAAATCATGATAAATCTTTTATGATAATAGCATGATGTCTTATGAGGTGCACTTAAGAAGAATATCTAATTAATACTTATACGATTTTAGGATATATATATATATATAAGGAATCAAAATTCTTTAAATGATTAGATTGAGTTGTGTGCTTAAAAGATTATATTTTAGTATACTCTATTATTTTCCTGGGAACCACGAGGAAATCTAGCCAATACTAAGTTTTAATAATCTTATCCAATCTATAAGCTTAATATGTATACATATAACTATGATTGGTTCATATATGATAATTTTGGCTAGTGCATTCTTATATCATTATCAGTTTTTGAATTAAACCTCATAAGCATATTTAAATAAATCTATTTCAAATGGCCAAAATGTTATAATTGTTATATGATTTTTGGTGCTATATATGCCTAAATTTAAAAATCTTAAATATAGCAGGACTAGTCTTTCACATAGATTTTATGTTTAGGGAATTAACATTATACATATCATATAGTCCTAAATTCAAAATTGAACTTAAAGCTCATCCCCATATTCGAAAAATTTGTTATGCCAAGTACTATTATTGAATATAGAAATCTTTGATTACACAATTGAGGGGGAGTAGTATACTTTGAAAATTCATCCAATATGCATTTTGTTGTATTGTGCTTATTATTTCATATATATTCGATACTTTGTATTAGTTGAATGCAAATATCCATGTGTACTAAATGAATATATTTTCTAATGTATGGATATTCTTTAAATTTGATCTACCTTGAGCTGAATGCCACTATCCATCACTTGCCTAATGATCATATCTTCATATAGATAGTTTATATTTCATTTGATATATTGATTAAACTACCTGATTGCATGCTTAGTCTAGAATGCCTCCAGCATGGCGGATGTAGTTAATGAGAAGTGCATGCTGGTAGTGGAAATAGGTTCTCGCATGCTTAAACTGGATTATTATTTGTTGATTGAGTGAATCTATTAGGTTTTAGGTACATGGTAAAAATGGGAAAATGTTCAATTTCCAAATGAAATGCTGCCAAAATTTCGGTAGAATTTTTCCCATAAATGAAACCATGTACTAGGATAATAATACAATGCATGCTAAAATATTTTTGAAAAGATGAGTGAATCATAAACGAATATCAATTTTCATCCTTAGTTATTGGTGCATGCTAAACCGTCCGCTTGTGCATGTTAAATTTTAAATAGTATATCCTTAACAGAAAAATATGCACAATCTTCATGTCATTTCCTAGGTTGCTAGATAATAAAATAAATTTGTACATGTAGAATGCTATTGGTTTGCGCTAAATTGAAAACATGTTCATATTTTATGGACCTAGGAGAAACTTAGTTCATGGATGCCATTTGATCCTAATCCCTAGGTTATATTCTTAATGTAGGATCCAAATGGTTAGCCCTCATGTTATATAATTCAAGCCCATGAAACTAGGAAAATTGCGTGACTCGGGGGGAGCTTTATATTTCGTGCACACTCAATGAGCATTTTGAGTTCTGTCATTCTTTTAATCCCTTATTGTATTACCTTTGAGTATAGCCTTGATTGACTATCGTGTTGTTAAAATAAAATGCAATATGTCATGCTAGAATGTGCTAAATACCTATATTTGCTGCATGTTGAAAATGTTTTGAAAGGATAAATTTTTGAGGAATGTTCTCAAATGACTATCATCCTGAACTTAATGCAAGTATGTATAGATGCAAATATATATAGGGGGATTTTATGCCCCACTTTTAAGAAAAATGAACTTAATGTCTATAATCTCCTGCATGCTAAGTAATATTTAGAATGATGAACAAGTGTTGAGTGTGCTTAAATGAAATCCATCCTTGAATGTTAATGCACTTTTGTATGCTTGAAACTATACCGGGGTGGTTAAGGGCCATCCTTGAAAAAGGAAAAGAATCATTTGACCCATGGACTCACATTGTTTCTATTGCTTCTACTTTTTGAGTCCGAAGCCTTTCTAAATACCTTGAACACTATATCCTATATTTACTGAACATCTTTGATATGGATTGTTCCGGGTACACATGAACACCATGCATGACTTAGTACTTCATATTTAGTGCATATGTGTTTAGGGAGATTTTACTGGTGAAATTTATTCATCTAACACATTGTAGACACCCTATTTTTACCCTAACCAAATAGAACAAAGGGTCTCCTCTTATTATTATTATTATTATTATTATTTTATTATTATTATTGTCCTATATTATTAGTACTTTACTTGTATTTTTATTATCATTATTATTATTATTTTTCATTTTTATTTATTATTACTAGTTGTTTATTTTATTTTTACTTTACTATAAGTACTTGTATTTTTCATTTATTTTATTGTTTTTGATATATTATTTATCATTTATTATCATTATTATTATTATTATTATTATTATTATTATTTAGTAGTAATGTTATCATTATTATTATTATTATTATTTATAATAGCATTATTACTTTATTTTTATTAATATTAATATTATTATTATTATTATTATTTTATCTTCATTTTTTTATAATTATTATTTACTATTAGTATTATTATTATTATTATTATTATTATTACTATTATTACCTTATTGATATTATTACTATAATTATTATTATTATTATTATTATTATTTCTATATGTATTATTACCATAAGAATAAGAGCATAAAAAAAGAGAAAAATAAAAATAAAATCCAAAAAAGGAAATGTTTTTAGGGTTTTTCAAAAAAATTTTTATAAGAAGAGAGGGCACAGCTGCGCGAGGGGGAGGCCAAAAAAGAAAAAAAAAAGGACCTAAACTTCTCTCTCTCTCTCTCTCGCTGCAACAGCAGCACGGCCCCCCTGCCCTCATTCTCTCATCTCTCTCACACTTTCCTACCCATCAGTCTCTCTCCCAGATCTCCCTCAACCCCACCATCACCCAGCTCCCTCTCCTCTATCCGCCCCTCTGCATCACTCTCTCTAAATCCACACAACCAGCCGCGGCCCTCACAACACCCTCGTAGGACAACCACCATCGCCACAGCCTTCCGCACCCATCACCACCTCACTGTCATTATCACCATCATCATCCCTCCATTCTCTCGCCATCCCCACGCCACCACCATTCCCCAAAGCCACTGCTAGCCTCCGGCTCACCTTTAACCACAGCCACCGCCATACCAATCTCCATGCACAGCAGCTTTGGCGTCTCCGGCAGTCACCCCGAGCCCAGCCTCATCAGCCCCCACGCCCTCTCTCCTCTACCGTCAACACCCACTGCCATCACGCAGCCTTCACCCGAGCACAGCCCCACTGTTCCAACCATCATCGCTGCACAGCCACGGCAGCACGACGACCCCTGCAACTCCGACGACTCCAGCGTCTCCACAGCTCCGGACTGCCACACCAACACTACTGCCACTGCAACTCTCCATCACGCACACAGCCACGGCAGCACTGCTGCCCCTGCAACTCCCGTCACCGCCTGCTTCACTCACGCCCAGCCCCTATCCAGCCACGACTCCCATCTCCGGCCCCCTCTGTAAGTACCCGCTGCAATCTCCTGTAGGCACACACCACATACACGGACCTCATGAACACTGTATCTCACACACACAGTACACATATATATTTATATATTTATTAGTGTTAATATATATATACGTATATACTGGTTTTGTTTGAGGTCTTAATACTTAAAGTTTAAATTTTTGGCATCATATGTATATACTATATTGACCATATTAGTATTATTATTCGTATATTATTGATAGTAATATTATTATTATTTATATATTATATTATTATATTGTCTGTATATCATTATTAATAATGATATTATATTGTTTGTATATTACCATTAATAATATTATTGTATAATTTGTATAATATTTCTAATATTGTCATCACATTATAGGTGTATTGTTATTATTAATGTTATATGATTTATATATTCATTACTAGTAATATTATTATATAGTTGGTTTATTAATATTAGCATTATTATTATATTAATTATATTAGTATTAGTATTACGTAGTTTGTATATTATTATTAATTACATGATTGCATTATTCTTATATTACTAGTTTGTATATTACTATTAGTAAAATTACGGTATGGTTTGGATATTATTATTATATTAATTATCATATTGATTTTATTAGCATTAATATTCTATTATTTGTATATGGTTGGTATTATTATTATGTGGATTGTATCAACATTGTATTATTTGTACGCTATTACCTGTATTATTATTATATTATGGAAATATTTATGTTATATTATTGTAATTTGTATGTTGTTATTGTTAATTGCAATATTAGTATATTATTATTAAATGGGGAATTTTTATATTGTATGTTTACTATCTAGGGTTTTCATTATGGTTACATTTTAAGTGTTAATATTATTATCATTCCTGTGGCAAGGATTTTCATTGTTGTATGTGTTTGGTGTTTTTGTTATCAGTGCATTCATTCAATGTTTAATATTTGTACACTTAGGGTTGTGTATTAATTTTGGTGACTATACTGAATAGGTGTATATTATTTTAGAAATTAACTTGTTTCCATAAGTTCATTACCATCTTGCCATTTTTCTTGGTTTCCATATTTTAATTATTGTTGTTTATATATATCAAATACTAATTGATTTATTTTCCTTGGGTGCAGGACTTTTTTTTTTTTGTGTTCATGCTAAATATTTGCTTTATGTTTGAATACTATTATTGGATTTGTGTTATTTAAGTCATAGTTCTTTAGGGTATGTGCAAATGCTGTGGTTTGTTATTTCTTATCATGTATGTATTTAGATAATGTGGCAATATATTGTTTCATATTATTTTTATTATTACGGTTTATTAGGTTATAAGGATGTTATGCATATATAATCTAGGTATATTGGGGTTTATTATGTTATTTCCATTATCCTGTATATGATATAATTCATTATTTTGTATTATATGTAATATAATAGTCTGCCATGTAATATTGTATTATGACCATATTAACTATTGAAGTTTGTATATCAAATTTGGTTTGATTTATTACTATAAGTCTAGAAGTTACCAAACTGATTATTTGTATATTAGTGATAGCTTGAATAGGTTTCCATAAGTCATTATTTGCTTCCCTTTAATTTGATTTGCTTTATTAATGGAGTGCTTATATATGTGTGTATTGTATCTATAATGGGGTGTCAATATTAAGGTAAATAAAATATGTATATTATTATTACCATACATAGTGTTATTATTCCTATCATTATTTATTATTATCCTTTATCATTTATTATTTACTATTATTATCATATTTATTAGTTACTATTGTTATTTATTCGTTATTATTATTATTATCATATTTATAGTGTAGCGTCGTAATATTAATATGATATTATTAATGGGACTATTATTATAGTAATATGTTTTTATTATTGTCAATATTGTCATCACTTATAATTATTGCTAGTGTTAAATATTTTTAGTATTTTTGTTCCTTGGGTATATTCATATTTTGTATTATGCATTATTATATTTATTTTTATATTTTATAGTATTATTTATTTTCGTGTGTATATTATCCTTATGATTTTAATGCGGGGGGTATGAGCCTTCAGGCTTCATGTACCTTAAGCTCTGAGAGAATATATGTATATATTTATTTATTTATTTATTTATGTATTTTTCATAGGTATTTATAAATTCAAAAAAAAGGAGTAATTTAAAAACTTATTAGATTAACTTAGGGATAATTTCAAATTAATTAGGTACCGTTTGTAAGAACAGGCGCGTAGGGGGTGCTCGTACCTTTCCCTCGCGTAACCGAACTCCCGACCCCAACTCTGGTAACATAAACCCATTCTACCCCTAACGGGATAAAAATCATGTGTTCTAACCACACTAAAAGGTTAGTGGCGACTCCGACATTCCATATCTTTCTTGAAAATTAAAATTGATTTTTAATTTCGCCGCCCGGGGCACACGCGCTCCCAGGACGTCGCGACACACATATCTAGTAAAATATGAAATTAATACTTACACTGTTTGGACTTTTAATGAATTTTCACAAATTATAACAGTATAAGTAGTTAAAAGAATCTAAGCACGCATTCAAATTGATAGGGGGAGCACTTAGAAATTATTTCTCTATCTTATTGTGCTCACAACGTTTCTAGCTTAGATTCAATTTTTGAATTCATTGTGGCTTATGCTTAATTGTAATGTCTTCATTGAATATAATAAATGAAAATATTTTGCCTGCCACAGTGTTTTAGGTTTTTTCATATGATCCCCATTCTTAAATTTATTTAATATTCTTGGATCTATTTGGCTGCATTTTTCTGTTACTTTGTGATTTATGCTTAAATAATAAACCAGGAAAATAATGCTTGCTTGAGTTTTAAATTAAAGTTTCTTTTTCAACAAGCATAAGCCCACAATATTTATTGAAAATTTTAAGGGGATATATTTTTACACACACACACACACACACAAGTATATATATATTTATATATATATATATGTATATATTTATATATATATATATGCATATATTTATATATATATTTATATACATTTATGAAAACAAGAATTGAACTTATATAGAATATATTTTATGTCTTGCTTGTGTGCTTAAATGATTCATGACTTGTGCTATTCTGTGTTGAAATTTTATGTCATGAAATTTTTTAAGGGTGTTATATTACATAACTGGTTCTTTGATTGTTCATGAAATGCATATGAACTAGTTAGACCACTCTTCTGCTCAAACCTACATTTGCTATCATATGTCGTGCGTGTTGAACTCCAATCCTTCATGAGTCTTATGATATGTTTAAAGGATAAAATTATCTTCTACTTAGCTTAGCACTTTTTCTGATGACAAAAGGGGGAGAATATTTTTGAGGAAAATGCTTATGACTGTAGGGGCAAAAATCTTAAGGGGCAAAAACATAGGGAAAATTGTCTGAGCTTGTGTTTTAATGCTAAAATTAAATTCATGATCATTTGCATTGTATTCTGTCTTAATATGCTTGAACTTTACTGTGTATATTTTCTATTATGCATATTTTTAGGGGGAGTCTTTTCATGTTGTACCCATTTTGCTATGGTACGTTTGTCATCATTAAAAAGGGGGAGATTGTTGATTTTTTGAGTCTAATCCCTATTTTTGATGCTGACAAAACACTTGTTTTTTATGTTTGTATTTAGCATGTGAAATGGTCCATTTATTTAACACACACATAAGGAAACGACTATGGAAGCTTGCAGGACTAAAAGACTATACAATCAAGCACATTTCTTGATGTCAGAAGAGCAAAAAGACAAAGATGATGTTTATTTTATGTAATTACATTTAATTTTATATATCTTTGGTTTATAAGAATGCATGCATCTGCATGATGTGTATGAATGCTCAGAATGACCGTAGATAGACCCTAGGGACCAGCACATCTCACCAAAAACCTTTTTCTAAATTGACTAAAATCATACAAAGTTTTTGGAATAGCTTTAGGGTTAAAATCGAGGCTAAACAAAGTTTACAAAATCGGTCGACCGACACTGGATTTTTTCAGTGTCTTCAAAAAGACGTAAAAATGATCCTAGGACACTCACTCACGCATACACATGTTTGGTCATTTGAAATAGGGTGACTAGTGGCTTAAATGGAACCGAAATGCACAAAATGTGCACATTCAATTGATCAAACTCCCATGTACAAAATGCCCCCGTTGACCAAACCTAGACCAAATCAATAGTTTGACCGCAGTCTGGTCGACCGAGCCTAGCTAAGTATATATCTCCCTGTCGACCAAACTCCATCCAAGTAAACTATTTGACCTCCTAGTTGATCAAGTGATTTTTGTATACCATCAACCTAGTCAACCGAGTTCCCATGGGTGGGAACCGAATGGTCTGGTCAATTGACCAGTTCAATTCATATTGACCCTAGTCGATTGAACCTCGCAAAACTGAAGAATCTCCTTTGGACTTATAAGTTCGGTCGACCAAACCTACAGTTCATTTCATGCCCGATTAATCAAACCCCAACAACTTGGATCGACCGAACTTACCCTGGTCGATCGGTGCTCTCGCGTTGCCCCAAAAATTTACCGCGGTTTACTTTTTAAAAATGAGGTCAATTTTAATTAAACATCATTGATTTTTTTAAATGACATCTGTGTCCCCAACGGTCATATTTTTCACAAACTCTATAAATACCCCCTCATTAGTCTAAATTAGCAACTTTGATTAACCCAAATCTTCTCTCTAATTTATTGTTAATCAAAGTTTCCCTAAAAAGGTTTTTGTTGTTTAAATCATTATTTTGGGGCAAAATATTTTAAGCAAATCTCTTCAACTCTCTTTCACTTGTTTTATCTCAAAATCATTTTTAAAGAGAGTATTTTATTTTGGGCATTTTGCTTGTATTTACATGCATATACTCTCCTTTGTTGTTTACTTCTTGAAAATCATTCTTTGAGAGTATTGCTTGCATTTCCCTCGGTTATTTCTTTGATAAAAATTTTTGGGAGAATTTATTTATTGCATAAATATTTTATTGATCTTAATTCCTAGATTCTCCAGGCATTTCTAACTTGCATAAATCCTTTTTAGGGAATATAATACTCATTTTTCATATACATTCTATTTGTGCAAAAATCATTAAAAGAGCAAAACCCTAGGTTTTCCTATATTATTATTGAAAATTATTTTTGTAGAAAACTTTTTATTAGGGTTTAAAAATAGTTAAGCACATTTTCTCTACTGAGCATAAATCATATCATAAGTGAGTGCATATTTTATGAGCTTAAGCATGTACATCTTTGCTTGTATTTCAGAAGCATGTTTTATGTACAAAATGGTTTTATTGTAACGATTGGGTTTAGCCCATTAATTAAACTAGGAAGTCTCGGCCCTGTAAGTGAGACTGGTTTGGTTCGACCAAGAATTGAATTAGGGAGTCTCAGCCCTGTAAGTGAGACTAGTTCGGCTCAGCCTAGTAATTGACCTGGGATTTTCCTCCCCCTGTAAGGAGAGGATGTAAAAGGCTTTTTCTTGGCTCGGTTAAGTGAGTAGGTATAGTGGAACCCTTGGGGGGTATGACCCAGGCGGGGATGTAGGCTAGTTTGGCCAAACCACAATAACAAATCTGGTGTCGCTCTCTCTATCTTATTTAAATTCCTGCACTTTAATTTCAGCATGTGTATGAATGTTTATTTAATGTCAAAGTTATTCTCATGCATATATTTGTTTAAATAAAACACTACACATGTGTATGTTTGCTTTTATTGTTAAACTCGCTTTGGATACACGTATATATGTTGAATGGGATATGAACTGTGGAGAATCGGCGAAATGTTTTAAATTAGTCAAAAAATGTTTTAAAATCCAAGTCACCCCACTCTTGGGATCACACCAATTTTAGCAAGGAGGTCTTTATATCGTACCTGATATAACTGTTATATAACGTTGGCAGTGGTATGAGGAGGTCATTATATGGGCGTTTATATTAGGGGGTAAAACATTGGCAGTGCTATAAGGAGTTTGTTTTACCTATTTACCATGATTAGGGTGGTGTGTGTGGGTGTGATTAAGAAGCATGTGTTTTAACCTGTATGGTTAAGAAAATTTTGTAATATCCTGTGTGGTTGATAGTCTTGTGTTGATGAGTCCTATGTGGACGTTGTCCTTTGTGTGGATATGGACCCTGTGTGTGTGAGAATATGGAACGTGTAAATCTTGTGTGGATTTATTGTGATATGGGTGTACATGTGGTACTTTGTGAAATGATTAGCATTAGTTGCATATAATTTTAATTGCATAAGTGTTTATGGTAAAGTCGGACCCTCCACTCGGGGGCTTGCTGAGGAAGGCAAGTGCTCTGGTAATTTTCTTTGAGTACCAGAGGAGACGAAAGCCACTTGTATGGCAGGTGGCTTTCCCTATTCTCGGAGACTTTACTTGGATACATAACCTGAGGGCTTACTAAGGAAGGTGAGTGTCCTAGTTTTAGCACTAGAGGAGAGGGAAGCTACTTGTATGGGCGAGTAGACTTCCCTATTATCAGGAATTATCAGTAAAAATAGTTATGAATGTGGGTGTGTTATCCGATGTCAGTGAGGTAATTAATGGTGTGGATTCTTTGGTGTTGATGATGTGATTATATATATAGTTTTCTCAACTACTATTGTATGCATACTTTGTAATTATATATTAAACACTTCATCCACACACTCTTGTAATTTATTTCTTCCTTCCTGAGAGGTGTCTCACCCCGGTGATTATTTAATCTTTTCAGGTCCTCCAGGTGATCAAGCTTAGAAAACTTTGGGCGGGTTTAGTTGGTGTGTGGATAAAAGAACAAGTTTATGTAATGTTTTGTGTTAAATTATCCTGGTTATGTAATATGGTGGATTTGGTTGTACTTTTATAGGTTTGCGTAAGTATATATAGCACTGTTGTAATTTATTTGAGGTTGTTTAATTAGCTCTGCTGCATATATGGTATCAGAGACTCGTGGACGGTCTCATAACACTTTGGACTCCACGTGGCAGGTCCGAGCCATTATAGTTGGTATCAGAGCCTAATGGTCTTGCAAACTTTAGGAGGATTAATACCAGAGTATAAGTTTGAGTTGAATAAGGGTAGGAATGGGTAGATTAATGATCTGGAAAATTTAATTAATAAACATAATAAAAGAAAAGGAAAGGAAAGAGAGAAGGGAAGAAAAATTAATTTTTAAAAGAGTATTAGCGAGGCTTCGTCGACAACCAACTAATCTTGTCAACGAACATTTTTCCTTGGCCCATTGATGAGGGAACATGTCTTGTCAATGAGGATTCACGGAGAGGGTTTGAGATATTTTGAAACTCGTCAACGAACTCATGATCTTGTCGACGAGTGTTCTTTATGGGATCGTCGATGAATCCACGTGTCTCGTCGATGAGTCCCTGTATATAAATAGAGTTTGCTTCATTTTTTAGTGATAAAATATTGCATGTAGTCTTTATCTCTCTAGAAAATGGCCCTCTCATCTTCTCTTTAGGTTTTTGGCCCCGTTTCTTCTCAATTCGACGATCGGAAGCTACCATGAGACTCCTAAGAAGATTCTTTGCAACATAGGTGGAGCAAATTTTCAGTTTGGAGTACTTGGAAATCACTCCAAAATCAAGGTAAGTGAGATATTTTAGGGTTTGATTATTATTTTGAAATATATGGAACCTAAGAAGTATTAAATGATTATTTTTCTAAGATTTGAGTAAGTTGGGATTTTTGGAATACAGGGTCTTGTTTCCATTCGGTTTAGGCAGGAACTTAAGGAGCAGGTAAGGGGAAATACATTATATCAATTTTTATTAATTTTAAACCGATTAAATTTGGGTATAAAATTCTATATATTTATGTATAATTTTTTGAATAGTGCAGGCATTGAAAATACTATTTTTGATTATATAATATATTGGGGAAAATTGTGTGGCGTGAAAACAACTTTGATAATTAGATGGTTGCGGGTGCTGCTTGATTTCGACTATTGTTTGCTAGTGGTTACTGTTTGAGTGGTAAATTCTAATTGGTTGTGATGCTGTTTGATGAATAAATACTATAAATGAGAATGCATTGATGTGTTTACCTGTACTGGAAGTGTATTGTTTTATGGTTTATGTAAATTGCGATATAGCGTTGGCAATGGTATGAGGAGGTCATTATATCGTACCTAATATAACTGTCATATAATGTTGGCAGTGGTATGAGGACGTTGTTATATGAGAGTTTATATTATGGGGTAAAACATTGACAGTGGTATGAGGAGTTTTTTTTTTTTTCCTATTTACCATGAACAGGGTGGTGTGTGTGGGTGTGATTAAGAAGCATGTGTTGTAACCTATATGGTTAAGAAGATTATGTAATAACCTGTGTGGTTGATAGTCCTGTGTGGACATTGTATTTTGTGTGGATATAGATCCTATGTGGGTGATAATATGGAATGTGTAAATCGTGTGTGGATTGATTGTGATATGTGTGTGCATGTGGAACTTTGTGAAATGATTAGCATTGGTTGAGTATAACTTTAATTGTATAAGTAATTATGTTAAAGTCGGACTCTCCACCGGGGGGCTTGTCGAGGAAAGTGAGTGCTCTGGTAATTTTTTGTGAGTACTAGAGCAGAGGGAAGCCACTTGTATGAGCTGGTGATATTCCCTATTCTCGGAGACTTTACCTGGACACATAACCCGAGGGATTATTGAGAAAGGTGAGTGCCCTGGTTTTAACACTAGAGCAAAGGGAAACTACTTGTATGGGTAGGTAGACTTCCCTATTCTCGGGAATTATCAGCAAAAATAGTTATGAATGTGGGTATATTATCAAATGTCAGTGAGATAATTAATGGGGAGGATTCTTTGGTGTTGATGATGTGATTATAGATACATTTTTCTCAGCTGCTATTAATAGTAAAAATCAAATGTATGTATACTTTGTAATTATATATTAAACACTTCAGCCACACACTGTTTTAATTTATTTCTTCCTTATTGAAAGGTGTCTCACCCCGGTGATTATAATGTTTTGTGTTAAATTATCCTGGTTATGTAATATGGAGGATTTGGTTGTACTTTTATGGTTTTGTGTATGTATATATAGCACTCTAATATTTTATTTGAGGTTGATTAATTAGCTCTACTACGTGTATTGTATCAAAGACATGTGGACGGTCTCATAACACTTTGGGCCCCATGTGGTGGGTTCGGGGCGTTACACTAAGTGATTTGTCATTATCAAAACATGATTTAACTCATAGAGTCAACACAATCAACAACCAAACAAAATAGTTTTGCTAATATAAAATATGGATAAAAAAATTCAAGGACTCCCAATGTTCAAAAAGTGTTGAATAATCATATGTGCGAGTTATATGGTTGCTAGTAAATTAAAGAGAGTAGAGAGGAGAGCTAAAGACTGTATTTTTACATGGTTCGGCCAACGGCATACGTCCTTGCCCTAAGCAACCGCTGTGAGGATTTTTCTTCCAACTTTCTTACCAGGCAAAGTTACAACCTCTCCATATCAGGTGGGCACCCCTCTCTAACAAGAATACCCATTCTCATTAGCCAATGATTCAATAACCCTGTATTGTTAAAAAAAAAAAACAAAAGAAAACAAGAAACAATCTTGTGTACAAGAAGAACTCGTAAGAAAAGTAGATTAGTAGAATTTAATACCAATATACTTCAATCAAAATCAATATAGAAAGATGAAGCTCAGATGTTTGTTACCAGAATTCTAATTTAATTTTGAATTTCTCAATAGAAAACAATCAGAAAACGATGACTTTATTAGCATAGCACAACAATGCTTCAGCACAACAATGCTTCTGAAGAATTTCAGCAGTAGTATTTTAAATTTTGAATTCATATGTGCTTACTAGCTGTGATTATTTCATGTGAATAACATGTATTTATAGAGTAATAAAGTAAATTTTCTTGTCGCCCAAGTTACTTGGAGTATTTTCCAAGTATTCTGAAAGTTTGGGGGCCAAGCAATCAAATTTGGAAACTTTCCCTCACTTTTATAAATTTAAAATCACCAAAGTCAATCGACTGAAATATTAGGGTCAATCGCCTATTCCTTTTAAGTACAACATACTTTCAAACACAGAATAAGGTTAGTCGCCTAATCCTGAGAGGTCAGTCACCTGATTCTATTAAGTCTGTTTAATTTTCATATGCATAAAATGTTAGTTGCCTGATCGTGCAAAACATGACTTTAAAAATTTGTTTCCAAAACTCTTTTTAGCTTTTATACTTGTCGTATTGAATTGAGACTTTTGAAAATATTTTGCAAGGTTTTCAAACATAGGTCTCTAAGTCAATATTAATTCCTAAAAGCTTCATGCATCAATATTGAATTGTTTGAAGTACTTACATGAGACTTCTTAAGGACTATGACATTCTAATCACTAAGTCTTCATGTATTTGCTTTGCTCTCAATGTCTTCATGTATTTGCTTTGCTTTCAATGTCTTCATGTATTTTCTTTGACTTCCTTCATAACTCATTGACTTAAGTACATACTTCATTAAGTTCTTCTAACTTTAAGTACAAGCTTTCAATAGACTTTTCAATCACTTTATCTTAATCTTTTATCAACACACTTGAGTCCTAAAACTTCACTTAACCACGTATGTTAAGTCCCTTTGATTTGTTATCATCAAAATACGATTCTAAGCCTTTGTGAGGTCAACAGTTTTGGTTCACCTTTGGCATTTTTGAACTCATAATCTCCTTTGAGATGACTCGCCACATTTTGAGATCATGTGTTTCCAAGTCGGGTAGTTTGAGCCATTGAACAATGGTGGTTTGGTCACAAATTGTCCTTGGGAAGAAGTGCTCACCAAATACTCCATTTGATCTTTACGCCTTGGATTTTACTCCAAAAAGTGCAAGCGCCTTGCTTTGATACCAATTGATAAATGTCCTAGCTCAGGAGTATAGAGTCAGAAGAGGGGTGAATGGACTTTTTTTGTGTATTTAAACTTTTCTCTACAAAATACAATTTTTGGAAAGATTCAAGCAATTATATCATAGTATATGGAATGTAAATCATGCACAAGACAAATAATAAAGTGTATTGGGAGAGAAAGATCAACACTGATATTTTTACATGGTTCGACATCAAGCCTTTGTCCATGCCTTAGGACTAACCCAAGGATTCCACTATAAACTCCTTCATCGGCGGAGAAGCCTTACAACTTAGGAACAAATCCCTACACCTGGGAACAAATCCCTACCGTCTTGACCAAGAGCCTTCGCCAAACAGTTCACAAAGAAATTTACAACAAGATGATGGAAATATAAAGTGATGCTCCTCAAATGAGCTAATATGAATTACAAACCAAATCTCTCACTATTCTCTCAAAAAATGATTCACACAAGATGAATGAGCAAAAGAGGATTGAGCACTTGTGAATATGAACTAAATGCAAAGAGTAAAATGCTTAGGTTTTAGATAAAGTGTTATTTTATACAAATATGATCAACAATGCTCAAAACCATTACTAAACAAGTCTATGGACTTGTATTTATAGCCAAAAAAGCCATTGTAGACGTTATCTAACCATTGGGAGTGATCTCCCTTTGATTGGCTCAAGAACTAGCCGTTGTGGACTAAATCTCGATGTCACTCGTCGACTATTAACACCCATTAGTGCCCCCACTTGTCAACTAGTGGGCCTTATTCGTTGACTAATAGCACTCTGCCAGCAATCGTTAATAGTTTGTCAGAATTTGTCGACGCATTGTACCTAATCATTGACAAGTGCCCCAAATTAGAAAAAGCCATCAACATGAAAGTAGTGGGAGTTTTTCTTAGCTTTCCACAGACACCAAGATCGTTCTTTTTTTTAACTTTTCTAGAAAATGTTATGCCCCAAATACCGAAGGGTGTTTAGGAAATTTGATAGGTGCATAGCTAAGGTTTTAAACCCAACTTGGACCAAGTTTGTAAAAGATTAAAATGCTAATATAATTTCAAACTTGTCCTTATGAAATTTTTTTTTGAATATAAGATATCTTAATTATGAAAACACATTTGAAAGCTCATTTTGATATCTTATATGCTTAGTATGTCCTTTTATAAAAGTATACTTGACTTTCTTAAAGCTTTAGGACAAAAACCATGTTTTGACAAAATCAGGACAAAGTATGAAGAAGTTTATAAAACAGAGATATTGAAAACTTCTCCCTTTGGAAAACATATTTTGCATTTAGGAATATTTTGACAAACTCTTTAATTTAACTTTGAAAACTATGTATGTTGAGTTTGTGACTTTTTGAAATCCTATAAACTCATGTATCCTAGTATGCATGTGCATTTTCTTAACTCTTGCTTAGAAATCATGTATGAAATGAAACTGCAAGAGTTACAAAATGTTTCTACCTCACACAACCCATGTTACATATAATGTTGATCCTATGGGTCATTCCCAATTTTTATAATGACAAATACTTTGGTATTTAATGGTTGTCAAGTTTGTGTATAGGTTCTTATAGACAAGTTCATATAATAGCATGCGACAACCTGAAGAGAAGTGAAGACCCAGCATATTTATTGTTGTATTTTTTATCATTAGATCCATAATAATTTTAGTTTAAATGGGTCTGTAATAATATTTGCATGTCATGCATGTAGGAAGTAAACTCAACAAATGATCATAGAGAGACCATAGAAAGACCCTAGGTCCCAGCACTAGCACATAAGATGTCCCCACAATCACCTAATTGAAGTAAAAATAAACATAAAAGCCAAATCTGTGAGAGGTCGGGTGACTGAACCCGTTGCATTCAAAACACCTCAAGCGACCGAACCATGGATAGGTCAGCTTGTTGACTTTTGCTTCGGTAGACCGAACCATATTGTACACATCTTCCTCGATCAATCGAACCCCTGTTAGAGCACTTTTCACCAATCTGGGCGCTTGAACCTTAGCGTTCAAAATACCCTTGAGCGACCAAACTTGTGAGTTCGGTCAATCGAATGTTAGACCGGGCACCCAAACAATGGTGTTTTTCAGGAATTTCCTGATTCAGCAAACCGAACTATTTTTCAAGCACCCAAACCATAAAATGACCTTTTTGCACTGTGTCCATTTGGGCACCCAAACTTAGGCTCGAGCACTCGAAAGCTCTTGGGTTTTTTATTTTTATCGAGGTAATTAGGGGTTAAAATGGGTTAAAACTTTAAACTTGTTTTAAATATTTTCTAATAACACCCATTTGGTCCCCAACGGTTATCATTTTGCCTATGAGTTCATTTGTAAAAATTAGTGATGGATTAGCAAGATCATTATGCCAAAATTTTCTCAAAATTTCAAATCTTATTTTTGCTCACACTACTTCCATACACTTATTCCTTGATTATCCAAGTGTTGTGAGAGCTTCTAGAGTGCTTGTGATCCATTTTTATTTGCTTAATACTCTCATGTGTGTGGTTCATTGATTGATTTTGATATTGAGAGTTAAGCATAAGTTTTTCCCACTAATTTAATCTAATAAATCTTGTGTGGGAAAACTTAGAGGCTTTTGGTTCTTGCATAGATATTGCAAGGTACCTCAACCTGTATTTTTTTTTTTGTATGCAAAATATTTTACAAAGTTTGATTTCAAACAACTCTTGTGGTTGATACAATTTGAGAAAATATTTTTGAGTTCGTTTGAATATTATTGTTAGCATCTTAGAAACACTAATATGATATCGAGATTTGATATACTTTGCTTTCAAAGATTAGCTTGTTTGAACACTCTTGTGCATACTTGACATTATCATTTTACTGAGTGTAGATTGTATATATACACCATTGAGCTTATCATTCTTACATGTTTGGTGTGCATTGATTATAATGTGTTGTATTGTAGTACATAATTTGCTTAGCTAAGAAGCATATTTCCATGTATGCAAAAATTGTATTTTACGTTTGTTGTATTCCAGGTGTGGGCCTGAAGAGGGAGACTAGCCCTGTTGAATAGTCCCGAATTGGCTTTGACCAGATTAGGAAAGCTACGTGCACCATCCTAGTAAGGTATAAGTTAAGGTTAGTCCCGTGAATTAACCTAGTTGTAACCGGTGTTGCTCCACCCGTTAAGTAAGCACTAGTGGAATCCTAGGGCTTACGAGTTAGAGGCAAGGACGTAGGCACAGTTGGTCGAACCCCGATAACATATCGTGTGTGCATTTTATTTTTCTGTAATTTATTTACTGCACGTGTATGTTATATTTTGAATGTTATGCATGATTTAATTTCTGTACCTTTTATTTATTTGCACATTTGGAAATTGCATAGACAGACTCTAAGTTATGTATATACTGCTGTTGAATAGTTTAACCTAGGAGATAAATTTTTAAAATTCCTATTCACCCCCCTCTTGGGAATATACCAAAGCTAACATATAATTGAAAATGAAGCTTCCTTTGGTTGTGCTTGAGTCATTTTCGAGTGTTAACATTGGTGTGTTCCCAAGAGGGGAGGGGGGTACATTGGGTTTTAAAAATATTTTTTGCAATTTAAACAATTACGCTGATTCACCAAAATTCATATCCCATTCAATATTGAAAACGTGTACGTACAACAATTAAGTTGTCAGTGTGTGCATACATACACGTGTGCAACATATCTCATTTAAATTAGTTTTGTGTGCATGCAAGATGGTTATAACAAAACATGTACAAGCATACATATACTGAAATTTAAGAGTAGGAATTTAAATAAGATAGAGAGAGAATAACACACAGATTTGTTAATGAGGTTTGACCATTATTGCCTACGTCCTCACCTTGGGCATACCCCCCAAGGATTCCACTAAACATACTTACTTAACTAGGTGGAGCAGAAGCCGTTTACATCCTCTTTTTGTGGGGCGAGGAAAATCTCAGCTCAATTACTAGGCTAAGCGAAACTAATCTCACTTATGGGGCTGAGACTCCCAAGTTCAATTAACGGGCTGGACCGAACCGATCTCACTTATGGGGCTGAGACTCCCCAGTTCAATTTCGGGCTGAACCCAACCGTTACAATAAAAGTATTTTTGTACGTATAAAAAAACTTCTAAATACAAGCATAGATGTACACATTAAGCTCATAAAAATGTATGCACTCTCTTATGATATGATTTGAGGTTAGTAGAGTAAAGGGTGCTTTTCTAAATAATTAATACACAAATAAAACATATGAACATATAAAATGATTATTATATTCTGCAACAAAATATTTGCAAATAAAAGTATTTAGAGAATATGGAGTTTAAGTTCAAAAGGATTTGTGCAATGAATAATTTCTCCCAAAAAAAAAAAATGTTTCTCTAGAAAAATAATCGAAAGAAATATTAAAGTTACTCTCAAAAAACGATTTTAATAAATGAAGTTGCAAATGAGAGTAAATGTAAATGAGTGTAAAATAAATGTCCAAAGTAAAATATTCTCCTCAAAATGATTTTTAAAATAATGATTGGAAAAGATTGGAGAGTATAAATTATAACTCCAAAAATATTTTACAATGAAAATATGAGTGGGGGAACTCTGATTAAGAAAATGATTTGAGAGATTTTAAAGTTAATCAAAGTTGCTAATCTGGAGTAATAAGGAGTATTTATAGATTTTTTGAAAATTTTGACCATTGGGGACACGCTTGGGATTTTTGGAAAAGATTAGTGAAATTTTAGTGACGTTTTAATCCCTTTAAAAAAATTCCAACCCGAGATCTCTGGTCGACCACTTTTGTGGTTCGGTCAACCGTGGAGTCAAGTTCAGTCGACCAAGGAATTTTTTAACTATAGTTTCAATTGACCAGACTTGAGGCAATTTCCAAACCCGCACAATTCGGTCTAATGGGTCAATTTGAACTACGAGGTTCGGTTGACCGGGCGATTGACAATTCCCATGTAGGGGTTGGGTCGACCAGGGCATTGCCTGTATAAATCTGGTCGGTCGACCGGGAGGTTAACTTTTTGATCGGAGGAGGTTTGGTTGACCAGGTCTGCCTATATATATCTGGTAGGTCAACCAAGAAACTTAGTATAACTGAGTTCAGTTGACTGAACATGCCAATTTAGGCATTTTTTGGTCATTTTTCTCTTATAAAATTTACCCTATTCATATGATGATTATATTTAATAAGATAGGACATATTTTTATAAATTATAGGGAGTCCTAAGATCAGTCTAGGTCTTCTTTAAAACACCGAAAAAATCCAGCGTCGGTCGACCAAAGGGTGCCCTAGGGTCATTCAGTCCCTATGGTCCATTTGAGCATATAATCCATATCATGCAAATGCATGCATTATTACTGACGAGAGATATGAAAATAAATGCAATACAAATAAAACAAAAATGTCTTCTTCTTTCTTCTTTACTCTTTAACTCTATGGAATATGCCAGATATGAGCTTTGAGTCGTGTCATTACTTCCATGTCCTCTTGATCTTATGTGTGATCTGAATTATACATGTTCACACACTTAAAAGCACACATAAGAACCGCTTGTGTTTTTCATCATCAAAATGAAGATCGGACTCAAAAATCCAACACCAAGTGAGTGTCATTTTGATCTTTCCTACTCAAGGTCAACTCGGTCCGATCTTTATGTTTAGTCCAGTACTTTGTGAATGTGTCACTTGTACCTATACTAAACATAATCCGCAAAGATGGAATACACTAGGAAGCATAAATAGGTTAATATCACCAAAACACTGTGAATATGATTATGTAGCCACTAAGGCTAACAAATACCCATTTTTTGATGATGTCTAACCTATTAATTAAGAATTTACTTAATCTTTGCACTTGTGTTTATACATATTATGGTTTGATATGCAAAGATGAGTTCACCTAGAACCACTAATGGGTTGTTATCATCAAAACAAGACAATTAAGCTTATGTAACCACCAAGGCTAACAATTTTGTCATAAAAAGGGAAATTTTTTGTAGTGGTTTTACGTTACACTCGGGTCAAGGTAGGGTTTACTTGAGTCCTCGGGTCATGTTAACCTGAGTTTTCAAGTTGAGTTGACTCGGGTTTTGGTCACTTTGAACCAGGCATTCGAGTTAGGTTGACTCAAGCCTGGGTCACTTTAACCTGGGTATTCAAGTCAAGTGTACTTAGGTCTGGGTCACTTTAACTCAAATATTCGAGTCAGGTTGACCCAAATTGTTTTGGTCGATCAAATTGGGTATGATTGGGGTGTTAGTAGAGTTTATCTATTCTTTCCTTCTCAAACTTTTTACTCATTAAATAAAATGAGCTAGAATTCATTTAGAAATAAATTTAAAAGGGAGAGTGAGAGTGCATACTTGTTAGTATGCCCTTTCTTTGTTTTTTCTTCACTGCTCCTGCTTGATCTGTTCACCACAGCCTTCAAAATTTTGCTCTTCGCGCTTGATCTCTGCACTACTACTTTTCTATGTCAACCGTTTTTGGATTGTGTTTTTTCTCCTTGATTTCCTCTTTAGTCTCTATACTGTCTCTCTTTAAGCGCTATTTTCCACACTCTCCGTTTCATTCATTTTCTCTTCTTGCTACTTGAATAGTTGCCGACCATGTTCCCCTTTTCTTTCTCTCTATTCCTCTATTTATAAGTTAAAGGAAGGCAGCACCTTGATCTCCTCAAAGAGATTTTGCTAGGGGTTGCTAGGGGAGATGCAGCGGAGCAGGCTCTAGGGAGCCTGCCGGGGAGCAAGGTAGTGGAGCAACTGCTGGGGGAGTTTTCCAGGATAGGAGTGGGGTGGCGAAGCAAAATGGTGGAATGGGAGGAAAAAAAGGGTTGCTTGCGGAGGAGTCCTTAGGAGCAAGGCTGGGCAAATTTGGGCATCAATTTTTTTTTTCTTTTTTTTTTTTTTGGTAGAAAAAATAAGCTCAAACTAGGATTTAAATCAATCATAGACCTATTATGGGCCTTAAACTTAAAAAATAAGCCCAAGTTGGGCTTTAAATCCAGCACAGGCCCATGGTGGGCCTTAAATTTGAAAGGTAATCCTAAAATTTGGGCTTCCATTCTTGGTTGAAAGTAACCTGAGCTTGGTTTCTTGTGTGTGCATCTGTAAGGCCCCTTTGAAGGACTGGCCTGGTTGGAGCTTCAAGGACGGGCAAAGAGGTGTTTTTTTTATGTATATATTTAATTAGACTTGGAACTTTGAGTTATGATGTAAACAATTTGCATTCAGGGAAATGAGAGTTAGATGGCTAGGTGAGGACTACAATATAAGGAAAGACCTTAGAGGACTACAGCAGCTTAGCTTTACTATATATGGTCCAGTGAAATTGCGTGTCTATACCTATTTTCCTCTTTCTTCAATTGTTTGTTGGAAGTAAAAAACTTGCCTTGTTATTTTCATTTTATCATGTTTAGCTGAAGTTATTTTCTAGCATCATGAAGTTCAACTAAGTTTCAAATTTGAAGTTGTATGGAATTTGTCAAAAAGAGAAAAGTTTTTGTTTTATTTTTTATTCTTATTTATTCATATTTTTATTGCATGAGGATGCATTAGTCTAATTATAATTGATTGCTGAAATTATTTCGGGGGTGAAAATAGTGATTAGTTAAACAACAACGTCGAAGGTGATAGAAAATATGTAATGTAATGTAAATACATAAGCATTGCAATGTAATGGCGATAGGAAATATGTGATATAGGTCATGTTTGTGCAAAATCCAATGTGAAATTATATTATATTTTATTAAATATAATTGTCGTGATGAAAATAAAAATAAGAGGCTGATGTCATATATAAGTGAGTGACAGAGCTAGTGAAATTTAGCCTACAATGTAAGGGTATTTTAAAAATAAAAATAAAAATAGAGGAAACAATTTTAATAAAGAAGACAATCAATTAGGATAAATTATATCCCTCCAAATATTTATGTGATTGTATTTTAGATATTAAATATGTGTAAAATTAATTTTACATTCATTAATACTAGTGAGAGGACTTGTCCACTTGCTGGGGCAAGATCTCGAAACGTCAGAGTCTTTCCATTTTCAATTAACTTTCTCAATATTATTCTACTTGTTTCCGATGCCATCAACCCCTCCGATGTTTCCTCCCCGGCGACGCACTCGGCCGTGGCAGTGCCGTTGCACGGCTCACCGGGGTTGCCCTCCGGCGTGGCAGCTCCCCAAGGAACGCAGTTCACATGCATGCGCAGCAATAGCATCGCCATGGACGATGCTGTAACCTCGGCTCTCATTTTGTTTACCGGATCCCAAGCTGTTCTGTAAGTACTCTTGTACGCCTAATGAAATGGCTGGCCTTTGATTTCAGGAGGGTTTCTATCTTTAATGAAGATATTTCATATACAGGTGAAGTATTTAATTATTAATCCCAATCTTGTAAGCTTTTTGGATCACGGGAATCCATACCCACCAATTGAGTGCGACGGGTTTGTCCCTGCTCATAAGTTATTTGTCCATCATAGATGAAATTTTCCACCTTAATTTAGGTCCCGTCTTTAACTCGAAAATGTTATGTAGGGTATGAAAAATATAAAAGAATCTATAGTTTCCACTTATGTATTTAAAAAATAATAAGAATGAAAATAAAAACATATCAAATTACAGCTAAAACTTTGATTTTAGACATTATTTATATTTAACTTTTATTAATTTATAAGCATATTAAAAATAAAGACAAGCTTATTTGGTAAAATGACTAAGTGCATTGTTTTTTTCATTCTAGAAGATAGTATTATCTTAACCAACATTTTGTAAAAGAATTTCACTAAACTAATTGGTCTGAATTCCTCTGTATTTATTGTTCTACCTGTTTTTGATACTAGGACGATGAAGGTTAATTTTTCAGACTCTTTTCGAACCTTCATGGAATTCCTTGAAAGCTGTCATAAACTCTTCTTTACAAGTTTCTCACCAACACTAAACTCTTATTTAGGAGCACTTAAGAAAAAGCACTTGTAAAACTTATCACTTTAAAAATAAGTACTTTCGTAGAAACAAAAAAAAATATTGAGAATTATTTAAGTGAACTTTGAAAAACAATTTATGATAACTTTTTGCCACTTATAAGTGGTATTGTTCTTTAGTGAGATAAGTTTGTAAATATAAGAAAAATTGATGGGCTATATTATAATTTAAAAAATACATAGGAAACAGTCATAGATTATTTCATTTTGTATTATAATACACTAACTATTAATGAAGTGTAAATAAATTTTGGAATGAAGAAGAGGAACCATCTATTAATTTAAATTTAAAATAAAATTAAAAATTATAAACCGTAGGGTTCTGAACGATGGGAGGATTTTGGATGGTGCGGAAGGAATACATAATGAAGCTGCTGCTTTTTTTTTTTTTTTTTCTTTTCTCAGAATTTTCTCTCAGAAGCTTCAATGGTTGAACCTTGTGATTTCTTTGAGTTAATTCAAAGGCAGATTTCAGATGCTGATAATAATTTTTTCTGTACCGATCCGATGGAAGAAGAAGTTAAAAAAGCGGTGTTCTCTATTCCCAAAGAAAGCATTTAGGAACCAGTAGGGTTTGACTCTCAGTTTTATATTTCTTGCTGGGACATTGTTTAAAAATATGTCATAGATGCGGCAAAGAATTTTTTTTCAGGGCACTCTTCTTTATAGGTTCTTTTCCTCTTCGTTTATTGTTTTAATTCTGAAGGTGGATAATCCTTCTAGTTTTGCTAAATTCCGGCTTATTAGTTTGTGCTATGTGGCTTACGAAATATTTTCCAAAATTATTATTTTTAGGCTAACTGAGATTGTTGATAAGTTGGTCTGACATGAGCAAGGTGCTTTTATTCCCGGATGTAGTATTTTTAAGAATATTACGCTTGCACCGGAAATGGTTCATTCTTTGCATAAAAAAATGGCTAACGGCAATGTGATGGTAAAACTTGATATAGCTCAGGCTTATGATAGAGTAAATTGAAATTTTTTTCTAGAGGTTCTTAAGGCTTTTGGCTTCTTTGAGATGTTTTGCAAGCTCATAAAAAATTGTGTGGAGTCCTCGTGGTTTTCCGTTATGATGAACGGAACTTTTAAAGGGTTTTTTCAATTGACCAGAGGTTTGAGGCAAGGGGATACACTTTCTTCTTATTTATTCATCATAATGGAGGAGGTTTTGATCAGGTTTCTTAGGAAAAACTATGAGATAGATCGTATTGGACAATTTAATCATCCGATTGGGGCCCCTTTGGTTTGGCATTTGCTTTATGCGGATGATATTCTTATTTTTTCAAATGGTGGGAAAAGGTCTATTAGAAATTTAGTTTACACTCTAGAGATGTATGAGAAGTGGTCGGGTCAAAAGGTCAACAAAACAAAGTGTAACGACCAGCTATTTCTTTAACATTTTTTTTTTCAATTTGTATATCATAAATGTCATCTATCTAAAATACTACTGATAAACTCAGGCTCAAGGGAGCACTGAGAAAACTTTGTACATCAAGTACACCTAACAGCAGTAACTTTAAAAATGTAAATTGTCATATATATATATATATATACAATACTAGAAAACTACAATATTCTGAAGTATATTTACAACCCAAAAATACCCAGTGACAACATCAAAATCTGGGATCTACCCCAAATCACTGGCATCAAGATACACCTACCCTTTCTTGTATGGGTAGCTTAAAACAACCTCTACCCGTGAGCCTGATCTGCTCACCGAACTAGATCTCCTGAAAAATAGTGAGACACTAGGATGAAACAACGCTCAGTAAGAGGAAATATGCTATTACTAGTGGGTGGTGGCTGAGTTACACATTTAAAATACTGATACTGTAATATGAATAAGCTGATACAATGTAAAGAATATATGTAATGTAACTTGAAGTATAGTTGTGTATTTGAGTTTGCTATCTGTACATACTACTAATATAATAATATAAATCGTTGTTGTGTGATATATCTGTACATAGGAACTTCTGTTATACCCTGAGATTTGTGTATCATGATATAACCCGTTATGATAGGGTTATGCGGCCCGTAGGCTAGACTTACTCTGGTTGGCCCACCAGGCAAGTCAATCTATATTTATAACATTCGCCAATCTAGCCCATTACGATCTCTCCGGGCAATCTCCAAACTCTAACATCGTTTAATCGGGGTACCTCAACCCAGCTAGTTAGGGAGACTACAATCTCTCCTAGTACGGTTTTATGAAATCCACATACTATTTGACTTATATGGTTGCGCGTGTCTATAATAGCAACAACACCGTGCTCTACTGAATATCTCTGTCTGTAATTTCCATAGGGTTCTAATATCGTGTAATGCTGTATATATATAAATATATATTTATCTTATTGCTTTTAACATGACTTCAAAACAACCATAACACTATAATTTTGTACTATAAATACTCTAATATCTGAATAACATAACTGTAGCATCTTGATGCTATAACTATAAATCTGATTGTATAATCTGTCTATATAAACTGTATGTAATATCTGAAATATCTGTATATAATATCTGTAATAACTGTTTGTATTATCTGTAATATTTGTATATAGTATTTGTAATATCTGTCTAAGTGTTATGGCTTAGAATCATGTTACTCTGAAGAATGCTATAAATCATGCTTTCTGCTAATAAACTGTATATCTCCATATTAAACTATATTAAACTAAGGCCACATAATTGTGTAATCAAAATCTCATGCTCCATTTCTGTAATTCTGCTGTAAAAATAATATTCATGATATTTTAGAAAAATAATCTCATCTACATGCTTATAAATACACGTTTATAATCTTCTATTATACACAATAGAAATATCTAGCATAGCATATTTCCGTTACCTAAACTCTGAAAAGCCCCTATTGTACTCTAGCCCTATACTCGTAGGGTTCTCCACTCAACACCCTGAAAACAGCATCTCCCAAAATAAACTATCATTATTTCTTCGTATACACCATTTCTTATAACTGTAGGAAAAGCAAATTCTGAACAAAATGTCTTCCCTTAAGATTGGGATGAATCTCACACCAGCCCCACCAACGTTTAGCTCTAGCAGACTTGTAGAGAACTTCACCAGGAGCGTCGTGGTCACCTTGGATCTTTGATCTGACGAGAAACGGATCAAAGAAAGAAGGGGAGGGGAGCATTTTTAAAGAGAGAGAGAGAGAGAGAGAGAGAGAGAGAGAGAGAGAGAGAGAGAGAGAGAGAGAGAGAGAGAGGGTGATTCTGTGCTTAAATTCTGTAAAAATCCTATTTTAGAAGTACTTATAAACTCGAATTCGTTGATGATGGGTGCAAGTTCGTCGACAAACTTTCTTCAGGGATTCGTCGACAAGACATGTCATCTCATTGACGAGTCTCTGAAGAAAGTTCGTCAACGAACTTGCATCCATTGTCGATGAATTTCAGACTTCCGAAAACCTCCTCTCGGTATCTTCTCGTCAACGAGATGTGTCTTCGTCAACGAGGTCCTCCTATACCCTCGTTGATGAATCCCCTGTATTCATCGATGAGGCTCTGATTAATTTCTTAGGTTATTACCCAAAGTTTACATTATTCTTTTCGAGATACATTACTCCTGCTCAGAAATGTGGGTTATTGAGAATCATGGGTTTCATGGAAGGTAAATTCCTAATTATGTATTTGGGTGCGCCTTTGGTTTCTAGAAAATTGTCTTCCAGGATCTTGGAGCCTCTTGTGGAAAAGATTAGGGAGAAAATTGTAAGGTGGAAATTTAAGTTGCTATCGTAAGGGGGAAGATTGATTTTATTAAGACATGTGTTGTCTAGCTTGCCAATACATTTGATGTTGGTTATTAATATTTCATAGGTCACATTTTCTCGCATCATCTCACTTCTTGCTAACTTTTTATGGGGAGAGGTGAAAGATAAAAGGAAGACTCATTAGCATTGTTAGGAGAAAATTTGTAGACCCACCTTAGAAGAGAGTATAGGCTTTGAGAGATCTTAAAGAAGTCCAAAAATCAATTTGCCTTCATACTACTCACTTATAACAATATATGGTTAGGTTTCTTCAAGGCTAAATATTGCAGAAATAATCATTTATTAATAAGGAAAGGGAGACCAAATGATTCTGGGTTCTTGAAATCAATGATGGCCACCATTCTAGAAGTTATGGATAATGTTAAAATTTGGGTGAGAGGTGGGAATTCTTCCTTTTGGTTTGATAGGTAGCTTACATCAGGTTCGTTAGCAGTGCGCATTGAGGATATTCCAAACAAGAAGCTATGCATTAAGGATTTCTGACTGAATAGCAACTGGAACTCTAATTTATTAATGGAATTAGTTGGGGCTAACAGAACTATGGAAATCTTGCATAATGTGCCAGCTAGTAAAAGTGGTAAAGATATATTCATCTGGAAGCTTGCCCCTGACGGCAATTTCTCTACAAAAATGGCATAGGAGGCAGTGAGGAGCAGAAGTAATAATTTTAAATGGAATGACTAGTTTTGGCATTCTCTATTGCTTAATAAAATCGCAATGTGTTTATGTAAAGTCTGGTTTAGATGCTTGGTAGTAGATGATAAAATTTAGGAAAAAGGAATATCGATGGCTTCGACTTGTGATTGCTGCGTGCAAAGAAGCTAGGAAAATACTGATCACATTCTTTCTTTGGTGAGGTGGCTTCATAGGTTTGACATAGGGCTAGTGTGGTGTTGGGGATTCCTTTCCAAGGGTTCCTTCCTTGGAAAAACAGAATTGTAAACTGGTTCCACTATGCTCGAAAAATATCTATTAAAGGTATTTTAATCGGTCTGATTCTGTATTTGATTACGTGGTGCCTCTGGAATCAAAGATGCAAAGTGAGAATGGAAAAAGTTTATTAAAGTGCGGATTAGACGTAGAGAAGTATTCGGTACTGGGTTAGTTCTTTAGTCAGAGCTCTAATTCTTTTCAAAATTTGAAGATATTGAACATTACGATTTTGAAAAAGTTTCAAATTCATAATCAAGGAGTTTGCGCAATGCTTGAAAAAATTATCTCGTGTGTTAAACCCCCAGTAGGGTGGATAAAACTTAATTGTGATGAGAGCTATAGGGGCAATCCGGGTACTTCAGGAGGTGGAGGAATCATTTGGGACTACCATGACATGGTGAAAGCGGCTTTTTTAAGCTATTTTGGGAATGGTACGAACAATAGTGCCGAATTAAAAGAAATCCTAGAAGGAATTCGTTTATGCAAACAACTTCATTATTTTAATGTGATTATTGAAAGTGACTCGAGAATTGTTATTGATTGGTTTCAGAAATGTAGATGTACCTTGTGGTATCTTTGGAATTTTTGGGAGGACCTCGTGGCGGAGCTAGAAGGAGTGAACTTCATGGTGATTCATCAATATAGGGAAGGCAATAATGCGGCTAATTTTCTCGCTAGAGAAGGAGAAATGGGAAACAATGTCATCTACGAACAACAACATCTTTTACTACATTCTCTGAAAGGTATCATTTCAATGGATAAATTGGGTTTCACTTCCCTTTGTCATTAGTTCATCCTTTTGATTTCTGTTTGGTTGGTTTTAATTTTTTGATTTTAGTTTATTTCATTATGTTTGTTTTTTGCTAGGCCTGTTTAGATTTGTAGTCCTATTTTGGTTGGTTGTTGGTGTTGTTTTTGGGAGGCCTTTAATGTCTATCTTATCTGTAATCTCTCATTGCTTGTCTTGTAACCATGGTATTCCTTCGCCAAAAGTGAGGGTATATCAATAAATAATTGGAGGTGCCGCCCTCCTTTAGTTAAAAAAAAAAAAGCATCCAAATAACATTTATTTTAAATAAAACCAAACATTATTTCTATTTTTTGGCACTTAATATCAATACTTAATAGATTCAATACTTCTTTTAAAAAACACTTCTAAATAAGTGTTTTCAAACGATCTCTGAATTAAGGATATTGTGAACCCATCTAGATGTGGGGCGCATGGAATACTCTCAGCCATGTCCTCTTCCATAGCTTGGACGATCTTAGGGGGATGTTGGGGTGCATGGAATACTCTCAGCTAGAGCTTCTCATAGCCAAAGGATATTTCCATAATTCCTATTCTACATTGAATGTAGGCACTGATCGTGGCTAAGAAGGGCTGTTTTAATAGGACAAGAATAAGTTTTTTGTATTAAGTTAGAAGTATCCATATCCAGTATGATGAAATCAATCGGATAAGAGTATTATTTCACTCTGACCAAGACACCCTCAATCACACCCCATGGTCTTTTTATTGATCAATCTGCAAAACACAAAGTGACCAGGGTGGCCTTCAACTCTCTTATGCTAAATTGTTGGTACACCAAGTTTTACAGGATGTTTACACTTGAACCTATATAAAAAAAAGCCCCATCAATGGTGTAATTTCCAATTACACACAAAATGGTTGGTGTGCTAGGGTGTTTTAGTTTTATGAGGGAGGTGACCTAATACCATTGAGATCACTTGTTCGGTTAGCTTTACTTGTTCATCCATAAGTGCCCTTAACCTTAGCTACAACCTTTATAAGTCCTTAAGGACTTTGCCATACATATGTGTTTTCTTAATACTATCTAAGAGAGGCTTGTTGACTTGAATTCGTCGAAAATACGTCCAAGATGGACTCAGTTGTGGTCTCCTTCTTAGATGAAGAGGGCTCAGGAAGAGCTGCATGGTATGGTGCTGGAGAGACATGGAATGCCTTATAAGGGGCATAGTGAGGCTTTGTTCCTCCAGCATCGAGTATGGAAATAGGGGTTCCAAGAACTTTTACTAAACTAGAGGAGGAGGTGGCACAAGTTTCAACATTGGGCTCTACTTCCTTCTCCTCCTCATTCTCTCCCTTGCTCAACTGCTCCTCTACCCTTTTGTTTGCCATCCTACCACTGTGAATAGTGGTCACTGGTTAGGCCAGCTCGTGATATGACGAAGGACCAGTGTCTGGTTCACATTCTACCCTATATTGGCCCTTAGGGTTTGCTAAAGGTTGACTCGGCAACTTTCCTTCATCTCTCTGACTCAAGGATGTAGTTAGTTACCCCATTGTGATTTCCAACTTGGTTATGGATTGGGAGTTGGAGTGAAGGAGTTGCTGATCTACTTGGCGATTAGTCTTAATGCCTTTAAGGGCTTTCATCATCATATCCTGAAATGTATCATATTTGGGGGGAGAAGGAGGTGGTTGTCGAAAGGATGAAGTTCTATGGGCAAAAGCAGGATGAGTTTGAGACTTATGATATGGGTGAGAAGGTGAAGCATTAGGGTCTTGTTGAGGTCTTTGGGCTTGAAAACCCGGAGCTTATGGCCTCAGGAGAATTTGGGATGTTGTTTCCATTCAGGATTGCATGTGTTGGAATAGGGGTCGTTTGAGGGCCTATCATACCAATTGTGGGTGTCCTTCACTTCTTCCTACACATGTTCAGGTTGGGAAGGCGTGTATAGTAATGGCCCAAACCCAAAAATCCGGTCTGGTGTGTTATACTTGATTAACCACACTTTGTGGCACCCCGAACCCGCCTTGTGGGACCCAAGTGCCACATCATTTATTTTCCTATACCTGTTATTCCATTTATAATTATGCAGTGGAAAACATAACTATAGTCCTTAATCTATATAATACAAGAGTTTTCTACATCTATCTACAAGTCAACATAAATCATATAACCGTCTGTAACCACATATATACATAACTCCAAAAACATAATCCACAACTTCTAGTATTCACAACCATTCATTCTTCATAAGACTTAAAGCATAAAACATAAAATATAAATTTATACAACCCAAAAGTATCATTAGGTTTATACCCTTTTTCCCTTCTTTAACCAAAATGCTATAATAATCATGAGCTCCCTAAGCTCGATCTCATGGAGGTCCTGGAAAAGATAAGTTTGCATTTAGGTGAGACACATCTCATTAAGGGAAGAAACAATATATATTAAAATAGCATGTGGCCAACATGAGATTTGTATATAGCACATAAAAATCATCATTTACATTTAATCATAACTTCTAAAATCCTTTCTTAATCCTGATCAAATGCATGCAAAGTATTTTACCAATGAGTTTTCCTAAGAATTGGGGTGATTACTCACCCATACAAATACAGCTGATACTTTAGGCAACCCAAAGGTCACAACTGAAGTATACCAGTGCAGTTACCTTACTAAGTAAGCCCTCAGGTGAAGAAGTAATCTCGTACTCACATAGTTCATACAATGGTGTTGGCCTTACAAGGCTTAACATCCTATTTTGATGCTAACAAACAAGTAGAACTTAACATGCTTTGTCTAGTGATGTCTTTTCAGGACTCAATGATGAATGCAAGTTTAAAGAATTCAGGAAAGCTTGTACTTCAAAGAAGGATGATTATATCAAGCTTAAGGCATGAATTAAAACTTGAAGATTATAAGAGTATTGATATTAAAGACAAAAGCTTCAAAAAATGAAAGCTCAAGTGACCAACATGGAAAGCTCAAAGATCAATGAAGCTCAAAATCTGAAGTAATATTAAAATATCAAGAGAGATAAATCTTGAAAGCTCACATCAAATTTAGGATCATTGAAGCTCAACAATAATGAGAACTCAAAGCAAATAAGAGACAAATGAGTCTTTAGAGCAAGCTTTGTAAGTATTTCAAGTATGATTCAAGTGTGAATTTTCATTTTGAAGCTCATTAGGAAAACGAGACTTAGAGGCCTTAGTTTTAAGTCTTGGAACATATTTTTCAAAGAAAAACAAATTGATATTCCAAGATTGAATATGCAAAGAAGAGATAGAATAAAAATATTTTAAAACAAGAAAAAATTACTTGATAGGTGACGGACTACATGTGGACAGTCGACTGCCATGTTAAAGGGTTTTAAATAAACAGACAGAAACATGACAGTTAACTGTTTAGATCTTAACAGGCGACTATTTGTGAAACTTGAGACGACTACCTGTGTTTTGACAGTCGCCTGTCACCCTTATGGTCATATTTAAAAATCCAATTGTTCAGTGACAGGCGCCTGCCTCCCCTATTGACAGGCGACTGCCATCTTACTGCTTGTGCATTTTATACGTCTGATACACAGTCAACTGTCATGCAGCAAAATTTAAAAAACATAACAGACATATTTTGAAATATTCAATTACTTGAGGCTCAAACTTATTTAAATCTTGGAACCCACTCCATGTAAACTTGGGGAACAAGCTAGATACTTTTCTACATTTATAAATACACCCAAGTTAAATTGATTTAACAACCAAGAATTCAATTCAGCATTTCTTGCCCTCAATTGTCCTAAAATTCTTAAAGCTCTTTATTGCTCTCAAATTGCATGAAACTTATTGAGTTCTTGCTAATTCTACTCACTAATATTGTGCTACAACTACTAATTCTTTCATCCATTGAAAGAATCATATAGTGAAATACTTCTAGAACTTTAATCTGAATTTCATATTGTGAATTATATTGAAGTATATAGTTTTGAACTGTACTAATAAGCTCTTTTAAGAGCAATTCTTTGTACACATATTTGATTTGTATCTTGTAGATATTGACGGTTCAAGGTTATTTGGATTGTTGGCTAAGCGTGGGGATATCGCTTAGAGATGCGGGCTTTAGCCTACTAAAGGAGTGTCTAAACGGTGTTGTTTCACCCGAAAAAGGAACTGGTTTTAGTAAATGCTTTGGTGGTTTTCCAAAAGCAAGGACGTAGGCTGGGTAAAAGCCTAATCTCGTAAAAACAAAGGTCTCACTCTCTCTTTCCCTTACTCTTTATTTTCAGCACATATAAATTGTGTGGATGCTTTAATTTCTTAATTATATATACTACATATATTTGGAAATCAAGTAAATTTAAAGTCTAATTTTGATTTGGGTTGCGGAACCGAAAGGGAGTACATTGGTTAAACTAAGTGTTTATTTGAATTTTGAATTTTGGGAAGAGTGTGAATGTTTTGTTGAATATTAAATGAGAAACAAATTACATTCTCTACAGGGCTTACAAATTCGTATACGCAAGGCTGGAAACAAAATATCCATCTTAATCGGATATTGTGATTGATTGAAAAAATTGATTGGTTTGGTTGATTGATTGATTGTTTAAATACTTTATTGGTATATGGTTGTGGGTTGGATATTATTTTAAGTATTGGTTTTGTATTTGGTAAATCAACAAGAAATCAAGAATACATTAAAAAGAAGTAAAAGAAAATTTTAAATCCAATTCACCCCCTCTCTTGGGACTACACCTTAGTTTTCAATTGGTATCAGAGAGGGGTTATAGAAAATCTTAATTAGTAGCTATAAAAAGATTTTAATGGCTCACATAGGTAGAGCTCCTTTTGGAGAGGGACAATTTTCAACTAGGCCTTTTATCTTTTGTGGACATAACTACACTTTTTGGAAGAAATGAATGCAAATCTGTCTTCAACATATGGATTGGAAAGCATGGGAAGTTGTTATGGATGGAGATCGAATTCCTACAAAAATAGTGGATGGAAAAAAATTCCTAGACTACAAAATGCTTCAAATAAACTCAAGTGCCATAAATGCCTTGTATTGAGCTTTAGCTACTAATGAATTTAATAGAGTAATGACTTGCAAATCGGCTAAGAAAATATAGGACAAGCTAAAAGTCACTTATGAAGACACTACAAATGTTAGGGATAATAGGATTGATATGCTTACAAGCGAATATAAAGTTTTTAAGATGAACCCAGATGAATCTATAACTAGCATGTACACTAGGTTCACTCATATAATAAACTACCTAAATGTCTCAAGAAAAACCTACACTACCTATGAGATGATAAGAAAAATTATTAGAGGGCTACCACTTATATGGGAACCAAAAGCCACTGCTATAAAGGAAGGAAGAAATTTGAAAAATACTTCCTTAGATGAGCTTATAGGGTCTCTCTTCACATACGAAATGACATTGAATAAAAGAAGTGGAAAAACCAAAGTGCAAGAAACAATAACCTTTAAAGTCTCAAAAAGAAAACTCTAGTAGTGAAGGAGAAATGGATGATGATGAACTAGCCTTTATATCTAAGAAACTTGCAAAAATCCTTAGAAGGAAGAACAAATTTAAAAGAAGAAACCAAGACTTTGAATCAAAAGAACAAGATATTATCACCAAGAAATCAAAGTGTTGATTTAGGTGTAATCCCAAGAGGGGGTGAATTGGATATTTTAAAAATTCTTTAAACTTATTTACCACTTAATGCTAATTTCTAAGTTTAACAAATTAGATGCAAGAGTGAGGCTGATTTAAATTTATTTTATCAATGGATCCTTTTCACCCAATTAAGTGCGTGTGGAGTTACTCAACTTACACATGCAAGCTAGATATTGAAATATAATGTAGAAAATAAAAAGATAAGGGAAGAGAGAAGGAAAATGTGATTTCACAAGGTTCAACCAACCCGGCCTACGTCCTCGCCATGAGCAACCCACTCAAGGATTTGACTATAATCCGTGCTCCTTAAATTAGGATGGAGCTTCCCTTTCATTTTTTGTTTACAAGAGGTATAACTTCCTCTTAATCCATTGCTTACTAGTGATACAACTCTCTCCTCAAACCCGGTTCACAATCTGAACTTTGATTACAATATAATATCGAATATGTAAAACACTCAATGTTGCTTCTAACAAAGCTAGTGAGTACAATTGAAATTCCTAATACATAATCATATGATGAAACTTGAAGCTCAGTATGAATGAAACAACACAATCGTTATATGAATGTAATGCTTCAACCAATTTCCCTTTTATCAAATCTCTTAAGTAATTATTTATGTAAAAGCTTTGGAGAATATTAGGGTTCTAGTTCACTTTGCGAAAAATGCACAAATATATCTAATGTAAACTTATTCAAAAACTTTGTCTTGAACATTATATCAATCAAAATCAAAACCTTTCTTTCAAATATTCAATCACACAATGATCTTTCTAATATGCAAATATATATATATATATATATATATATAAAATATGATTTCCAAAGATCAAAAGCTGAATATAATGATTTCCATAAAATATCCCTCAATAAGATATATAGTTATGAACCCTAAGGATATTTAATCAAATGGTTTTAAGATATCTAAAATCTAGATCTTTCAACGGAATACACACTTGATTCAAAAACGCTTAGTCAATGGTGAAAGCTTTTTCAAGTATTGATCTTATCAAAATAACCTATAAGTAAGTACACTTAAGATCAATCACTCAACTTATATATAATAATAGATTTAGAGATGAAAAGTTCTTTGAAAACTAAATATCAACAAGTAGATCAGTTTATATGAAGAACTCTATGAGACTAAATATTAACAAGTAGTGTGATTTACCAAACCTCAATATCAAAAAGCTTGTACAATAATCATAAGAAAACCTTTTAAGGATCAAAGTAGCTTTAGCTCAAATGTGTAGTATAAGATTTGAAATCCCAATCACAACCTCAGTAGTGTGATCTCCCAAGCTGTGCTAATATGCTCAATCGTATTCCCAAGATTTGATTTTCTTCTTCTTGTAGTTGCTTCTTATCATTCTTCTTGTTCTTGTTGATCTTAGCTTTAGAACTAGGGTTTAGATATTCAATATATAGATGTCTTACCCTTAGAATCAATCCTAACCGTTGGATAAAAGAAATAGCTCGCGTGTTTCTTCATTAAAAATTAAATATTAAAAATTTTAAAATTTCCCGTAGGTTCAGATGATTGAGGTTAAAAGCCCAGACAACTGAAGTTCCTTAGAGCTTCGAAAAAATAACTTGGACACACAGTCAGACGATTAAAGTTGGGGTTCAATCTTCTAAAGTGTCAGGTTTAGACGACTGAAGCTTGAGTTCAGTCTCTTGAGGTGCTTCTGCCAGGTTCTATGTTTCACCATTAATTCTTCAAGTGACTGAATTTAATCTTTAGTCTTCTGAAGAAACTCTTCATACAACTGAACTTATCTTCGGTCTTCTGAAGTTCAATCTTCACAAAACTGAATGTGGAGTTCAATCTTCTGAACTAAACAATTCCTGGATTTTTCTTTTTAATTTGAAAAAATCTATTTTGCTTTCTTTCTTGACTCTTTTATAAAACATTTTCTAGGGTCTTAAAAATATCTCTAAGTCCATGAATGTCTCCTAATGATGTTCATGAGATGCATGAGTCCTAAAGTAATTCTAGGGTATATGTTGAGCCTCAAACTAAATCATATGAATATGTAAATATATTAGTTCTAAGTACCCATTCCCATGGCATTCTTGAATTTGTCGCTTACATCTTCATTCTTTTACTCTTCTAGTTCTATGGATTGCGTCAAGATATGTATGCTTTAATCTTCATGGCTTCCATGAATTTTTATCCTTTCATGCATGCTAAATTTTGTTACTATTCACAATCTTAATGCACATATCAAATACCAAGTGATTTTTCATTATCAAAACCGGATTGGACTCGTAGAGTTAACAATCTCCCACTTTTTGACGATGACAAATAAACGAGCAAAAATATAAAATAAAATGGGTTATGCCTAACAAGGTTTCCCCTTAAATAATGCATCAAATATTCAATAAATGAAATACACTCATGCCAAATGAAATATACTCATGTTCATACACACGTTGTTTAGCCTGATTCCAAATGAAATATGCCCATGTTGATACACTATGCTCAGAAATATGCTCATGTTCATACACACGTTGTTTAGCATGATTCCTCCTATATAGCCTGATTTTATCCCCCTTTACACAATTAGTTTGCCAAACAAATTTTGCTATAGCCTGATTCTTATAACCTCTTTACACAGTTTGTGTTGTCAACCATTTTTGCTCATTTTTTCCTAAAGCCTGATTCTTCTCCCCCTTTTGACATAAAAAAAATATATATATAATACTAATACATTAGTGGACATAGTCTTATATTTTCCTCCCCTTTAACTCTTAGAGTTTTGAACTTATTCAACCAGCATCTGTGAAAGGATTGTACTATGAAACATGTCTCCTTGTGTTACTTTAATTTATGTCACCCCCTTGCTAGTGCATACATCTATGTTATAGAATTTAAATTTCAATGTGAACATACACAGTGTAATAAATGTCAAGGATTATGTGATGATTAACAAATGTGATATCAAATGAGAACAAATGAGTTGAAAGTGAAATTTTTAACCAATTGTGAATATTAAGCGACGTTGCTCCCCTTGAATTATGTCATCTAATATATTTTAGGCAACCTCTCGACTATGCATCAGACCTCATTCACGACTAATTTGGATAAAGCTATCCTCCGCAAGTGGTTTCGTGAATATGTCTGCCCATTGTTCATCCGTGCATACAAACTCAAGTGTCACATCTCCTTTTTTCACATGGTCTCGAAGAAAGTGATGTCATATTTCTATATGCTTAGTTCGTGAATGTAGCATAGGATTCTTTGAGATGTTTATTGCACTTATCATATTCTTATGTCTTTTCCTTGTAATCATTCATCACCAATTTAGCCAAGTGTTAAAAGATTTTGACTGATTTATACTTGATTTTACCTACTTTAGCATAGAGGAGCAACAAGTCATAAACACTTCTACTTTAGGGTTATAAGCCTATATTGTTTCTTTTCTTATGGATCTCAATGCATAGGTCTCCTTGTCATTTGCATTATCATATAGATTGAAACCTATGGCATATAACTAAGTCGTTTGACATATTCAAAATCTTTTAATAGATTTGACTTGAACCTTGAGAGCTTGTGAAGTGATATTTTACAAATACTCTTAAAAATGTAATTATCATTAAGTTCAATAGAGTATTCATTGTGTGTGGACAACATTCAAAATATTTTTGTGGAAGTGAATATATCGAACTACTTAGACAACACGCAATTTGGGAGAATATTCATTTTTGAATACTTCTCCTTAGGTATTTCTAATTATCCAATCATTGGACGGTACCTTATACGTGTCTTCAATTTTAAGCACAAGTATGAGCCTATAATAGATGAATCTTTACTGAATATGATCATTGCTTAATCAAGATTAGGGATTTTTACATTTTTTGCACAAAGGGAAAATGTCTTGATAGGCCATTTGGATCCCCTAGAGAATTCCATTGATTTGATTATAACGGGATATCTTTTAATAAGCACTTGAAAGATATAGAGTTTATGATTTATCAGTGCTTGTGGCTAGAATGATGTCTGATTTAACCATTTGAGGCTCTAAGAATGAGTTTAGGATTAGATGATTTTTAAGATATGATTTATTCCTAAGGCTCAGTCTTATGCAATGGACATAATCTGCTTAACTTAGGATTTTAATATTTAAGCATGTGTTAAGCAAAAAAATATATATATATTCGTTAAACAAAAATGCTTTAATCCATTTGGAAGCGGATTTATTCTTTGATGTTATGATTTATGTTACTCTTTGCTAAGATATAAGGTTCCTGATATTTTAGCTAGTTAAGCTTTCAACCTTTTACTTTGAACAAACTGAAGTTAGCACACTTTAACCAATATTTTAACATTTTACCCAATCATTATGATATAAAAGCATTAGGTAGTTAGATTGGACATATTGCTTAGAGGAATCATATTAACTTAACTTTCTTGTAGGATTCTTAGTATAATATAGTGTAGTAAATACACATACTAGTCATCACGACCCCTTTTTGTTTATGTGGTTGACTTCACTAAACTCTCACTCCTAAAGTCCAAAGAGGAGTTTTTGTGTGGTTTGTTTGGTACTCATTTTTCTTTGACTCGCCAAACCTGTTAGAGCTTCACACCTTTCCTTTTAAATGGACAATCAAATTTAATGTGTCCTTTATTTTTACATAATACATAGGTGGCATGAGCATACGGACCGGAGGAGGTACTAGCATAGAATTTAGATGCTTTAAAAAAATACCCCATGTATAGGTTCTTTCTTCTACTATTTTCAATTCCATTGTAACCTATACCTTCTTTGTCCAAGGTCATCTTTTGAGAGCCTAAGAGCTTGTCAAAATTTTCTTTTTCATTAGTAAATGTGTGGATCATCTTAAATTGATCCTTTATCTTTCTTTCTAAGTCTTGAATTTTTAAATTATTTAAACCTTTGCAAATAGCTTGTAATTTTACCAATTCATCGGTCATTTTGTTTTCTTGACATTCAAGTTCATAAATTTTAAGATCTTTTGCTTTATCACTCGAAATCTTGAATCTTAACTCTTTCAACCCTTTTGCCATCATATCATTCTTGTTTTCTAATTTCGTGATTTTCAAATACTTTTCTTTTTCAACACTAATTTTATATTCTAAATCTTTCAATGATGCCTCATTCTTGGTTACTAAACTCTTAATTTCTAATTCCTTTTCAATATTTTCATTTTCCTAAGAAGTCTAAGACTCTATAACTCTTCTAGCTGTTTTGCTAAGTCTTTATTTTCCCTTTCCAACATTATTTTATTTTTGGACATCTTTGTTAACATTTTATAGGCTTAGCAAATTCCTTTTGTAATTCCTCATAAGATGGCATGTTATCATTATTAGATTCATCATAATATTCACTACCAAAATTATCACAAGATGTATGACAATCATTGCATGAATCTCTTTGAGAATTTGAATAAAAAGTAGAATGATTAGAGTGTAATTCTTCATCAACTAATGCAACTAGTCCACAGTTTTCTACTACCTGGTCATTTGAGCATGAATCTTCCCAAGTAGTGGAATTCTTTCCTTTGATCTCCCCAAATCTCCTATCAATTTCTTCCCATATCTCCTTAGCACTTTGACATGACTTGTGGTCATCGTGAGCCATCGGGCATAGATTCGCAATCTCAAAATCACTTGATTCAGATTCTGAACAACTTGTGATGTGCGTATCCCAACCGACTTTTAGTGCCCTCTTCTTTTTCTTGGATACTTTCATTAGTTTGGGACACTTAGGCTTGATGTGTCCAACTTCTCTGCAGTTGTGGCAAGTTGGTGGATCTTCCTTCTTTTTCTTCGTGCTTGACTCTCCTCTTTTTGATTTTGAGTTTTGAAATTTTCTGTTGAACTTCTTAGTCTTCTTCAAGAACTTGTCGAACTTTTTTTTTAGCAAGGTCACGTCATCTTCTGTATTGGAATCACTTTTTTCACTAGAGTTGTTTGACAATGCCTTAAGTGTTGTGGCTTTCTTTGTTTTGCTTTGCTCATTCTTCCTCTCATTTATTGCAAGCTCATAGGTGATGAGCGATCCAATGAGTTCGTCAATAGACATCTCATTGAGATTTCTCCCTTCTGCTATTGTAGTAGCTTTAGCTTCCCAAATTGGAGATAGTCCCCTGAGTATTTTCCTGATCAACTTATAAGTAGGGTAAGTTTTTCCAAGTGCATTTAAAGAATTTGTGATATGTTTGAATCTAGTGTACATGGATTGAATAGATTCATCAGTAGTCATTTTAAATGCTTCATATTTGATAGTGAGCATGTCTATCCTACTATCTTTTACTTCCTTAGTGTTTTCATATGTAACTTTTAATTTTCCCAAATTTCTTTAGCAGAACTACATGCCATTACCCTATTAAATTCATTTACATCTAATGCATAGAAAAGCAAGTTCATCGTAGTAGCATTTATTTGCATTGATTTCCAATCCTCTTTAGTAAACTCATCTTCAGTTTTAGGTACATTTACCTTATCAATTACTTTCATGGGAACATGGTTTCCCTTAGTAACTATTTTTCATACCTTCCAATCTACATTTAACAGGTATATACTCATCCTACGTTTCCAATTGGTGTAATTTACATCACAGAAAATTGGTTGTCTAGTGGATGAGTGTCCCTCACCGAATGGAGTTACATTGATGTGTGTTATGTGATCTTTTTACAAATGAACTATTAAGTCTATGTAAACCCGCTCTGATACCAAATGTTGATTTAGGTGTAATTCCAAGAGGGGGGGTGGGGTGAATTGGGTATTTTAAAAATTCTTTAAACTTATTTACCACTTTATCCCAATTTCTAACATTAACAAATTAGATACAAGAGTTTGAGGCTGATTTAAATTTATTTTATCAATGGATCCTTTTTACCCAATTAAGTGTGTGTGAAGTTACTCAACTTACACATGCAAGCTAGATATTGAAATACAATGCAAAAAATAAAAAGATAAGGAAAGAGAGAAGGCAAACGTGATTTTACAAGGTTCAGCCAACCCGGCCTACGTCCTTGCCTTGAGAAACCCACTAAAGGATTCCACTATATTCCCTGTTCCTTAAATTGGGACAGAGCTTCCCTTACATCCGCTACTTACAAGAGGTACAACTTCCTCTTAATCTGCTGCTTACTAGAGATATAGCTCTCTCCTTAAACCCGATTCACAACCTGAACCTTGATTACAATATAATATCAAATCGACAAAACACTCAATGTTGCTTCTAACAAAGTTAATGAGTACAATTGAAATTCCTAATACATAATCATATGATGAAACTTGAAGCTCAGTATGAATAAAACGATACAATTGTTATATGAATGTAATGCTTCAACATATTTCCCTTTTATCAAATCTCCCAAGTAATGATTTATGTAAAAGCTTTGGAGAATATTAGGGTTCTAGTTCACTTTGCGAAAAATGCACAAATATATCTAATGTGAACTTATTCAAAAACGTTGTCTTAAATATTATATCAATCAAAATCAACAACTTTATTTCAAATATTCAATCACACAATGATCTTTGTAATATGCAAATATCTACATATATATATATATATATATATATATATATAAAATATGATTTCCAAAGCTAAAAAACTGAATATAATGATTTCCAAAAAAAATATCCCTCAATAAGATATATAGTTATGAACCCTAAGGATATTTAATCAAGTGGTTTTAAGATTTCTAAAATCTAGATCCTTTAACAGAATACACACTTGATTCAAAAACACTTGATCAATGGTGAAAGCTTTTATCAAGTATTGATCTTATCAAAATAATCTATAAGTAAGTACACTCATGATCAATCACTCAGCTTATATTCAATAATAGATTTAGAGATGAAAAGTTCTTTGAAAACTAAATATCAACAAGTAGATCAGTTTATATGAGGAACTCTATGAGACTAAATATTAAAAAGTAGTGTGTTTTACCAAACCTCAATATCAAAAAGATTGTACAATAATCACGAGAAAACCTTTTGAGGATCAAAGTTGTTTTAGCTAGATGTGTAGTATATGATTTGAAATCCCAATCACAACCTCAGTAGTGTGATCTCCGAAGCTGTGCTAATATGCTTAATTGTATTTGCAAGATTTGATTTTCTTTTTCTTGTAGTTGTTTCTTATTGTTCTTCTTGTTCTTGTTGATCTTTGCCTTAGAACTAGGGTTTAGATGTTCAATATACAGGTGCCTTACCCTTAAAATAAATCCTAACCATTGGATCAAAGAAATAGCTCGCGTGTTCTTTCATTCAAAATTAAAATTTTAAACTTTCCTGTAGGTTCAGATGAATGAGGGTAAAGGCCCAAATGACTGAAGTTCCTTAGAGCTTCGAAAAAACAACCTGGACACAGGGTCAGACGATTGAAGTTAGGGTTTAATCTTTTGAAGTGTCGGTTTCAGATGACTGAAGTCTGAGTTCAGTCTTCTGAGGTGCTTCTGTCAAGTTCTGTGTTTCACCATTAATTCTTCAGGTGACTGAAGTTAATCTTCGGTCTTTTGTAGAAATTCTTCAGATGACTGAACTTATATTCGGTCTTCTGAAGTTCAATCTTCGGACGACTGAATGTGGAGTTCAGTCTTCTGAACTTACTAATTCATAGATTTTTCTTTTTTATTTGAAAAATCTATTTTGCTCTCTTTCTTGACTCTTTTATAAAACTTTTTTTGGGGTCTTAAAAATATCTCTAAGTCGATGAATATCCCCTAATGATGTTCATGAGATGCATGAGGCCTAAAGTAATTCTAGGGTATATGTTGAGCCTCAAACTAAATCATATAAATATGTGAATACATTATTTCTAAGTACCCATTCCCATGACGTTCTTGAACTTGTTGTTTGCATCTTCATTCTTCTACTCTTCTAGTTCCATGGATTGTGCCAAGATATGTATGCTTTAATCTTCATGGCTTTCATGACTAGTTATCCTTCCATGCATGCTAAATATTATTCCTATTCACAATCTCAATGCACATATTAAATACCAAGTAATTTTTCATTATTAAAATCAGATTGGATTCATAGAGTCAACACAAAGAATAAAACTCCTACGTGATACAATTGCAACAAAGTTGGACATATAAAATTGGAATGTCCATTACTAAAGAAAGAGTCTAAGAAGAAAAAGAAAAAAGCCATGAAAGCCACTACTTTGGATAGTACAAGTAGTTCAGAATGTGAATAAAGTGATCAAAATGTTGCTTATACTTGCTTTATGGCTTAGGACGATGAGGAAAGCTCCTCATCCAAATCCTTAAATAATTCTTGTAGTGATTCATGAAATGAATCCAATGATGAGTATATGTCATCTTATGATGATTTACAAAATGATTTATTCAAAGTACATAAGATGTTAATCAAAGTAGCTAAACAAAACACATCATTGAAAAACAAGAATGATGGAATGATAAAAGAGCTAGAGTCAATTAAGATTGCTGAAAATGATAAAGATTCAAAACTCAAGAAAATAGAAAATAAGAATGAAGCTGCACTAAAAGAATTAGAAGCTAAAAATCTTGCTGAAAAAAAAAGACTTGAAAATCAAAAAATTAGAAACTAAGAATGAAAAGATGATAGAAGATCTTCGATCCCTATCATCTATGGAATATGAGAAAGACATATATTTTTGAATTAGAGGATAAAATTAGAAAATTATCTCAAGAATTAGAGAAATCACAAAAGAAGGTTGATGACAAGAAAGATATTGAGATAAATGATTTCAAAAATCAAATTGAAATAAGGAAAAGATCATTTACAGCTTCACAATAGGAAAGGAAAACTTTGAAAAAATGATAGGCTCACAAAGGATGGCCTTAAACAAAGAAGGCATTGGATTTAATGGGGTTGAAAATAAAAATAAAAAGAATCTTTACATGGTTTATTTTTTAAAAGCATCCAAAGATTATGCTATCACATCTTCTAATGCTTACACTAACACCATGTGCTATCAATGTAAGGAAAAGAGACATATAAAGTTTGAATGTCCATTTAAAAGAAAGGGTGTGAAGACTAAACAAATATGGAAAGTAAAAGAAACATCCCTTGAGAAACCTACGGAACCCAAAAAGTTATGGTACCTAGATAAAAAGCCTTGAAAATCTCAAAGTGTTTATTAAAATACATAAAAACACAAATAACATTATTGGTCAAAATCAAAGGATGAGTCATACAAGCTTAAATAAGAAAGTTTTAAAATCAAAAGAAAATATGAGCTTACTGCATAAGTTTTCTTTAGAAAAGATATTTAAGAATAAGAAACAAAATTGTAGTACAAAGAAAATGATAATGATATGCTTCCTACTTATGTGATGTGCTGATATGTTATATGCTACATGTGTATGACTTGACTTGACTTGACTTACATTGATAATTTATGGCTCACTATGTTAAAAATTTCAGCATGAGATTATTAAGCATAAGCATGAATTTTGATATGAGATTAATTCTTGACCATGCATGCTATTGATGAATCACATGGATAAACTTACTACTTTTTATATTGATATCTATGAGCTATGAAAGATATAATAGTTATATTGGTATCCATGAGCTATGCATGATGTGATAATGGCTTTGGTATCTATAAAGTAATTTCGTATCCATGAATATTTTAATTGATATCAAAATTTAAAAGCTCACTTGGTATTACAATCTAAAAGTTCAATTTGTTTTTGAGCATGACAAGTATGATTATGTCTCTGAGCATGGTATGACATTGATGATATTAGCATGATATTGATATTTGATACATGATGTGAATCAATGTTTTGAAACATGGGATGATAAAAGCATAATTGGTAACAAAACTAATTGTATTGAATTTAGGGGGAGTGTTATGACTTATTGTTTATATTATGATCATTTCCCTATTAATCAATTAGTATCATAAATTAATAAAAATTTTAAATTGATATCATGAATTATATTTTCAATTGATATCAATAATTGGTATCTTGAATAATATCAAATGGGGAAAATCCTGTTAGTAAAGATGTTACAACTCATATCATATAGATGACTATTAAAACACATTACACATGCTATAATGAAAAATAATAAATTGAGTGTGTACATATGTTTGATATGCATGTTTGATGATATGCTCGAAATGTGATTTTATTTTGACTTAATCATTTTTTTTTTCTCTTTTTGATTGATGTCAAAAGCGAGAGAAGTTTTAAGAAAAAATTAAGCATGAACATAATATATATCAAAAGGAGGAGAAGTACTTGATAAACTTGAACATAAATGAAGTGATGAGCAAGATTGTAAAATGAAGTGATGAACATGATTGTAAAAGAGTTTTGAAATTAATATTGATCTTGCAAATATTGTTAAGATTATGCTTATTGAAAGGGGGAGTCTTTTTAAGGCTCACTCCAATTTTTTCTTATTGTTTGTCATCATCAAAAAAGAGGAGATTATTGGTCTTACAAGTCTTAACATCCTTTTCTGATGCTAACAAACAAGTAGAACTTAACATGCTTTGTTTAATGATGTCTTTTTAGGACTCTATGATGAATGCAAGGTTAAAGAATTCATGAAAGCTTGTACTTCAAAGAAGGATGATTTTATCAAGCTTAAGGCATGGGTTAAAACTTGAAGATCATGAGAGAATTGATATTAAAGAAAAAGTTGCAAGAATGAAAGTTCAAGTGATCAACATGGAAAGCTCAAAGATCAATGAAGCTCAAATTTTGAAGTAAAATTGAAAGATCAAGAGCGATAAATCTTGAAAGCTCATATCAAATTTAGGATCATTGAAACTCAACAATAAAGAGAACTCAAAGCAAAGAAGAGTCAAATGAGTCTTTAGAGCAAGCTTTGTAAGTACTTCAAATATGATTCAAGTATGAATTTTTATTTTGAAGCTCATTAGGCAAACGAGACTTAGAGACCTTAGTTTTAAGTCTTGGAACATATTTTCCAAAGAAAAACAAATTTATATTCCAAGATTGAATATGCAAAGAAGAGAAAGAACAAAAATATTTTAAAATAAGAAAAAATTACTTAATAGGCGACTAACTACACGTGGACAATCAATTTCCATGTTAAAGGGTTTTAAATAAACAGACAGAAACATAACAGTCAATTGTCTAGATCTTGATAGGCAACTATCAGTGGAAACTTGAGACGACTGCCTGTGTTTTGATAGTCATCTGTCACCCTTTTGGTCATATTTAAAAACCCAGTTTTTCAGTGACAGGCGCCTACCTCACCTGTTAACAGGCTATTGCCATCTTACTACTTGTGCATTTTATACATGTAATACACTGACAAGCGACTGCCAGGAACCTCACAATCAACTGTCACACGGCAAAATTTAAAAAACATAACGGACATATTTTGAAATATTCAATTACTTGGGGCTTAAACTTATTTAAATCTTGGACCCTACTCCAAGTAAACTTGGGAAACAAGCTAGATACTTTTCTACATTTATAAATACACCCAAGTTAAATTGATTTAACAACCAAGAATTCAATTCAACATTCAAAATCTCTCTAAATTGTTCTGAAATTCTCAAAGCTCTTTCTTGCTCTCAAATTGCACGAAGCTTACTGAGTTCTTGCTAATTCTACTCACTGATATTGTGCTACAACTACTAATTCTTTCATCCATTGAAAGAATCATATGGTGAAATACTTCTAGAGCTTCAATATGAATTTCATATTGTGAATTACATTGAAGTATATAGTTTTGAACTGTACTAAGCTCTTTTAGGAGCAATTCTTTGTACACATATTTGATTTGTATCTTATAGATATTAACAGTTCAAGGTTATTTGGATCGTTGGCTAAGGGTGGGGATATTGCTTAGAAAGGCGAGCTCTAGCCTAATTGAAGGAGTGACCGAGTGAGGGGATACCACTTGGAGAGTCAGGCTCTAGCCTACTGAAGGAGTGTGTAAATGGTGTTGTTTCACCTAGTATAAGAATTGATTTTATTGATTCCTTTAGTGGTTTGCCAAAGGCGAGGACGTAGGCTGGGTATAAGCCGAACCTCGTAAAAATAATGGTCTTACTCTCTCTTTCCTTTACACTTTATTTTCAGCACATATAAATTGCATGGATGATTTAATTTCTTAATTATATATACTATGTATATTTGGAAATCAAGTAAACTTAAAGTCTAATTTTGATTTGGGTTGCGGAAACCAAAAGGGAGTATGTTGGTTAAACCATACTTTGCGGAAACCATAAGGGAGTACGTTACTTGGTTAACACCCAAAAATAAATTAACTAAGAGTTTATTTAAATTCTAAATTTTGGGAAGAGTGTGAATGTTTTGTTGAATATTAAATTGAGAAACAAATTACATTCTCTTCAAGGCTTTCAAATTCGTACTTTATTGGTATATGGTTGTGGATTGGATATTATTTTAAGTATTGGTTGTGTATTTGGTAAATCAACAAGAAATCAAGAATACATTAAAAAGAAGTAAAAGAAATTTCTAAATCCAATTCACCCCCCTCTTGGGACGACACCTTAGTTTTCAAATGGTTTACCAGCAAAAGCTCTCAAGAATAAGGAAATCTACCTATCCATACAAGTAGTTTCCCTCTGCCCTAGTACATTATGAAGTCTAATGCTACAACCGATACCTAATAAGGTACTTGCCTTTCTCAGCATGCCCTCGGGCGAAGAGTTTTCCCTGCCTGTATAAATATGTATCATGATAGCATGAATACCGATACTACAATTTACAATTCATTTTTACTTTACTTAGTATCTGTTATTTCTGTATATAAATCTTTTCATGTTCTCAATAGTTCATATTACATAATTCACTTTCATAGTTCATATCATATAATTCTCATATATAGTCCACTTTACGTGAATCTTATGTAAAGTCCAACCTACATGGATCTCATATAAAAATCCACATTACGTGGATCTCATATAAAGTCCAACCTACATGGATCTCATGTAAGGTCCAACCTATGTGAATCTCATGTAACAGTACACATTACGTGGATCTCATGTAAAGTCCACATTATGTGGGTCTCATGTAAAGTCCACATTACGTGGGTCTAATGTAAAGTCCACATTATGTGGATCTCATGTAAAGTCCAACCTACGTGGATCTCATGTAGTAGTCCACAGTACATGGATCACATGTCATATCCAATACCTATTTTTATCACATTTCAGTATTTCCAACATCCCATAGGTATACATACCATAATTCATCACATAATTTTTATTTTACTCATGCCACACAATTTAACAATATATTTCAAATATGTTCCGCAAAATAAGCCAACCCTCATTTATTATTCTTATACTGAAATTATACCTTTAATTTCTTACATAATTATCTTGAAAATATCTTCTACTTTCATCAGTCCATTTTCACATATACGTATCTAATAAAACAACCCTAGGCTCAGAAATTATAATTTAAATGGTTGGCATTTTAACCCATAAGAAAATATATGCATATATATTCATAACATAATTCATTTTCCAATTAATTCATAAAAATTTTGATTTAATATATTTTCTCCTTACATGCTTTCTTGAATTACGCCAACAGGAATCTCCAAAAGATGTCTATGACGCCCACCCAGACCTTGGTTCAAAAACCCTAGTTTAATTAAATAAACCCCAAATAAATTACTATTTCTACATTTTCTCAGCCTATAAACCTCAAATAAACTTTTTAAAATCCAAAACTAAGAATATTAACCCTTACCTCAACTTAGGAGCGTTTCCCCAAAAGCCCAACTTAGAAAACTACTCCACTAGATGTGTAGAAAATCTTCCCTAGAACACCATAGCGGTCTCCGATCGTCGATTCGGGCTAAATCCAGGACGGATTCTTAGAGAGAAGGGAGAGGAAACATCTAGATAGAGAAAGAAATGGAGAAAATTGTTTTCCTTCACCAAGAAGCTTCCCAAACCCTTTTATACTCAATTTTCCCGTGTGACCTCATTGACGAGTACAGAAGATTCGTCGACGAGTCACAGAAAGAACTTCGTTGATGAGGAGATTTATTCGTTGACGAGTCTTAAATGTAAAATTTTCTCATTCAATATTTTCTCATCACCAAGGAACTGGACTTCGTCGATGATCATTAGTAGAACACTCATCGATGAGGTCCGTTATTCCCTTCTTCCAAAATTTTTTCTTTTCCCATTTATTCCTTATTTATCTATTCCATCTATCATTTTCCTAATTACTTAATCATTAAAATTTTCTAGGTCGTTACATGTATTGGCAATTATAACATGAATGGGAAGGGTCAGAGCAGTTCACGCACACTTTTGCACAAGCCTTTGGTTGTGGTTGCTATCTTAAGGATACAAACTGATCTAGCTTTGGAGATATAGTGTGTAGGGTGGGTGCTAGGTCGTCGCTTGTGGCCAACCCATAAACTCCCCTAGGTTTGGAAGTGGAAGGTTTGGAGGGTCTATAAGCAACAATAGTACGTTGCTGAGAATTTTCAGCGAGGTTCTTGAAGAGAACCTAATGTAGGATGGGATTGGTTGACCTATGCCATATGGTTCAACCCTCATGGAAGCACATACATTCAAAACACTTTGATTTAAGAATTTGGTTAACCAACATAAACATTATAAATCATGCTATCTTTCACAAATCATCAAAATTTTGAAAAGATGTATGTGTTGTCCAAAAAATAAGTCTCAATTGGTTCATTCACAAAGGAATCAAGTTACATATGGAAAAGTTGCTATATCAAAGATTCAAGAATATAAGTTCTACATTAGCACACTAATATTCATACAAGTTATTCTAGTTAGCATGTATTAATATTGAAATCAAATGGTTCAAACGTGCTATTCAAATATAGAATTTTAGGCTTCAAGCAAACGTTTACACAATATTAAGCAAAGGTTTACAATCGATTAAGGGCCAAAGAAAATAACAATCTCACCAAAGGAAATATTTGGATGACTTGATATTATCCACCACAAGCTTTGAACATACCGTAGATCCTTCGTACAAGCTATGAAACGCCAAGACAAACGCAGCTATGGAGTGTCGGGGAAATGATCATGTAGGTGTATGTTAGTGGTGGCCGTGTGGTGTTGATGGAGGCTATTAGAGTATAGATGGAGGAGGTGATGATGGATTCATTGAATAGTTTAGTGGTCTCTCTGCACTTGATCTCATAAGAGAATGTTATAGCCTCACACTACTCACTCACAAAAAGAGGAGCAAGCTTCACAAGCTTAACAAAGGAAAACTTCAATATATTCAAACTTCTTCATCTTTGCGCTCACAATAAGAAGGGTATTTATAGATTTAGATTGGGGCAAGCATGAGAAACAATGCAGGGGGGAATAATCATGGGTTACAAATCATGAGGAGACAAAGCATGCGAGGAATAATAATGTGTTACAAATCATGGGGAGGACAAAGCATGGGGGGAATAATCGTGGGCTACAAATCATGGGGAACAAAGCATGCTTGCATTTTACAAATAAAATATAAAACATACGTCAAGGAAGGCCTAATCCACGTGGGGCCTATGAAGCTGTGTGGAGCCGATATGACCATGTGGGACAATATGGGGCTCAAATGACACTAGAAAAAAATAGGTTTTTTAGTGATGAAAGTATTAGTGCCGGATTCAATTTCATCACTAATAGTGTTGTATTAGTGATGGTTGAACCGTCACTAATACAACACTATTAGTTATGAAATTGAATCTATTACTAATAATTTCGTCATTGAAAACTGGTTTTCTTGCTCAATCTATCGCGGGAAACCATTTTTTGCGCATAAATTATCCATGGAAAGTATTAGCGTCAAATCCTGGAGTATTAGTGACTGATTATTTTCGTCACAAAAATTCAATTATTAGTGATGATTAAGTAACCCTCTCTACTATTATTGTATTAATAAATTAAAATATTATATTTAACATTATTAGTGATGGTTTAAAGGATTCGTGACTAATAGCCAATTATTAGTGACAGTTTTAAGAACTGTCACTAATAGTTTTCTTATTTAAACAGTATAAAAATAATTTATTTAACACTATTAGTGACAGTTTAAAGGAGTCGTCACTAATAGCCAATTATTAGTGACGATTTTAAGAAACATCACTAATAGTTTCTTATTTAAAAAATATAAAAATAATTTATTTAACACTATTTGGGATAGTTCAGAGGATTCATCATTAATAACCTATTATTAGTGACGGTTTTTAAAATTGTCACTAATAGTTGTTATTTTAAAAATATGAAATTTATTTATTTAACTATTTCAGTGACGGTTCCCAAGATTCATTGCTATTAGTCTATTATTAGTGACAGTTTATGAAACCGCCACTAATAATGTTTTGATTTTAAAAATATAAAAATAATTTAGTTAAGAATATTAGTGACGATCTAGAGCATTCGTCACTAGTAATAGGGTATTATTAACGGTCTAGAGGATTCTTCACTAATAATGTAGTATTAGTAATGATTTTGTAAACCGTCACTAATAAACTAACCTATTAAATTTACCTTGTCCACGTGATTTCCCAATTTTCCTCCATTTTCCCTTGCATTTCTCCCTCCTTTCCCAATCTCTCGGGTGAAACCCCTTGTGCGTGCGCAGCCATTCCTACAACCGCCATTGCTTCCTGCCACCATTGCTTCCTGCCGCTCACCTTAGGTCATTCTGTCAAGTTCTTCTTCTTCTTCTTCTTCTTCTTCTTCTTCTTCTTCTATGACAAAGTTCAAAATATCAAAGGAAAAGCAAGTTCAAGATCACCAAGGACCACAAAGCCACACTTATCTTTAAAGTGATACAAAGGAAGCTCAAGTGGACTAAAATGATTTGGAAACCTACAGTTGACTCAAGCTCAAAGTCTCAGAGGACTCAGACTAAAAACTCATATGAAGACTTCAAAGCTTAGAGTGTTTAAGGCTTTAGGATGAACTATATAAGTACTTCATATTCAAATATCATGTGAAATGGTTTGAAGCTCTTTAGGGTTTGTCTTGGAGTTAGAGACCTTTTTTTAAAACCTTGGAAAATGTTTTTATAAAGTAACAAAGCAAGAGAGCCAAGTGTTTTTGAAAAATAACCTGAAAAACAGAAAATTTGTCAATTCAAGCGACTAAAGTGTAATGTCAGATGCTTGAAGAATTTCCTCAGGCGACTGAAGAATAAGTTCATGCGAATGAAGATTTTCCTAATGAATTTTTGAAGAGGCAGTGTAACCTCAGGCGACTGACCCTTGTCACCTCAAGCGTCTGATCCTATTTTCAGTTAAAAAATTACTGTTTTAAAGAACCTTAGGGACCACGACTCCTCAGGTGACTGAATACTGTTAATGGCTATATTTTTAAAAAGTTTAAAAAATTAAAATTAAGTTTCTTATGCCCCAAATTTTGTAAAAAAAAGTTGGGAAATACTCCAAGTAAACTTGGGCAACACGAATTAAGCTTTGTGAGCCTATAAATGCATGTTTTCAGGGATTAAACATATACCAAGCAATTGAAAAAATTGCTTTTAAGCTAAAAGCTCACTTATTCTCTCAAAGCTCTATCTTGCTCATTCTTTGATTCTAAATTACTGAGATATTCTAAAGCATTGATCACTCTTCTCTAAGCACCAATCATCTGAATTGCTAATTCCTTGTCAAGAGAAGTATTTCGATGAAATTGTTCTTGAGCTTCAACTTTATTTCATTTGGTATTTGTTATTGAAGTATATAACACTTTCAATTGTACTAACTAGCTCTATCTAAGAGCATTCTTTGTAAAAAAGAAATCATTTTTTTGTTTATTGTTTCTTTGATGGTTCAGGTGTTTGGATCGTTGTAACCAAGTGCGGGGTATCGTTTGGAGAGGGGGTTCCACCCTAAATGAGGGTTGGAATCGATTTGTTGTGCTTGGAAAGGAATGAGTTAGTTGAATCCTTAGGTGGTCTTGCCTAAGGCGAGGACATAAGCTGGGGATAAACTGAACCTCGTAAAAATCTCGGTCTCACTCTCTCTACTCTTTTATATTTAAATTTTAGCTTGTACAAATTGTATTTCAAAGTGTAGAATTGTTAAAAATCAGAGATTGAGAAGACCTTTTAATCTAAGAAAGTACGTTGGTTAATATTTTGCGAAAACCTTTAAGGGAGTATGTTGATTAATCGCTTGTGGAAATCTTGATTAAAAGACATGCATAAAAATTCATTCATACAGGGCTATAAACTGAATTCTTGCAAACACCGAAAAACAAAGTGCTGCAACTCTCACAAAGATTGGCTAAGTATTGTGTGGCTGGGTGATTGTTTATTATTTGATTTTTGATTGGTTTTTGTGAGTGTGGTTGATTTGTTTGAGTATTTAAAATTAACAACTTGCTTGTGTTAGAGATGGAGCCAGAAGACAGCCAGGAGACAACGCGTTGCAAGCTTGGAGTTGAGTCAGAAACGCGGTGGAATTATCTCTCCATTAATCTCTTCATTATAAACTTCCATTTGTATTGATTTTATTTAATTATGATTTAAATTCCAAGCCTATAAAATGAGGGCTGTGGAAGATGTATTGTATAGCACAGAGAGAGTACAGAAGCGTGAGAAGCTCAGAGAGAGAGAGCAAGAGAGAGAGAGAGAGAGAGAGAGAGAGAGAGAGAGAGAGAATTGTAATATTTTTCGGCGAGATAGTGAATATTTGGTGTGTGCTCCGTGGATGTAGGTCGTTATTGACGGAACCACGTTAAAATCTTGGTGTCACTTTGATCTGGATGCTCACAGGTTCCTAACAAGTGGTATTAGAGCCCGGTTGGAGCAGAAAAGCCAGATTGGAAGTGATCCCAAAATTTAAAGCTCTATCTAGAAGATCAAAACTGTGTTTTGTGGCAACCATCACATTCAGCTCGCTGAGACGAAGAGAAGGGTGTCCGCTGGAGCTCGAATGGAGTTTAAATAAGGCGACACGTGCCGGCCACGCGTCGTACGTGTTTTCTTCACTCGTTCCGTCTCGACCCGACCAATCCTAGATCCGACCTAGAAAGTGACCCAGAACCGAGTGAACCTAAGATCCAATCCACGACCCGGATTCGACCCGCCGCTCAGAACTAGCCACGTCAGCGCTGTTGCGTTAGCTGCCGCGTCAACGGAAGTGCCACATCATGACTTCCACATCATCAGTGGGCCCCTCTCATCCACGTCATCAGTGGACCCCACTACCATGTCAGCAAGGTGCCACATCAGCAGTGCCACATCAACAAGCTTGACCAAGTTTGACCAGACTTTGACTGAGCTTTTCAGAGTCGTTATGGGTCCGTTTTTCAAGCAACTCGAACCATTTCTAGGGTTTTCGATCATTTTGGATCCAACCGCACTATTCATTTGAGCTAATTCCATCTCTAGATTAGAAAATAGAGATTTCAAATGAAAAGAGCTCAAAAATCAAAATGTTCAACAGGAAAAATTTTGGTTTCTAGAAGATGCAAATAGAAGATTATTTTTTTGGGAAGGAATTGAACTTACCATTAAAGGGTAAGCCAACATCCATGAATGAGGACGAGTGAGAGTTTCTTGATCGAAAAGCCCTCGGAGCCATCAGAATGACTTTGCCGAAATCTGTGGCATTCAATATTAAGCATATAACATCCACCAAGTCTCTGATGGATGCGCTCTCTAATATGTATGAGCAACCTTCAGCCAAAAATAAGGTACATCTCATGAAAAGACTATTTACGATGAACATGTCTGCAGGTGAGAGTTTCAGCAAGCATCTGAATAACTTCAATGAGTTTTCTAATCAGCTCGCCTTAATCGGGATAACTTTTGATAATGAGATTCAGGCTCTACTGATTCTCAGTCAGTTGCCTGAAAATTGGAATGGTGTCGTCACTACCATCAGTAGCTTCGTAGGAAAATCGAAGCTTGTATACAATGAGATCGTTAGTATGATTTTGATGGAGGAAATAAGAATGCAACCGAACCATAGCTCCAATTCGAGTTCAGCCTTGAACATGGAGAGTTGAGGCAGAGGAAACAGGCATGGACAATCAAACAACCATGGCAGATCTAGGCTCAGACGGTCTAAATCCAAAAATTCCAGAGGTACTCAGGACACAGGTTCCCAGAGCACTAAAGTTATTGAGTGTTGGAACTGTGGAAAGACTGGTCATTACAAGAACCATTGCATGAGTAAGAAGAAAGAATTCGAGACAAGGGCAAATACAAAAGTAAATATTGCTTTCGAGAATGATGAGATGTTGATATGCTCCTTGGAAAACAAGCAGGAGTCTTGGGTTTTAGACTCCGGTGCCTCATTTCATGCCACATGCTACAGAGATTGCCTAGAGGAGTACACACAAGGTAATTTTAGTAAGTTGTACCTTGGCAATGTCAACCTTGCGATGTAACTGACAAGGGAGTTGTGAAGATCAATATAAACGGGTCAACATGGAAGCTGAAGGATGTTAGGTATATTCCAGACTGGAGAAAGAATTTGATCTCAGTTGGTCAGCTAGCAGATGAGGGATACATAACGAAATTCATTGGCGATGAATGGAATGTTTCAAAGGGTGTATTAACGATTGCGCGAGGTAAGAAAAGCGGAAAACTTTTTCTAACCTCCAATGCCTCCATATCTATTTTAGTTGCTGTAGGAAATGACGACAGCAACATCTGGCACCAACGACTAGGGACTCAAGGTGATGCATTCAAAGAAAAAATTAAGTGGTCTATAGTCAGTGCAGGTCGACATGTGTGAGGATTGTATAGTCAAGAAACAGAAGAGGGTTAGTTTCCAGATAAACACCCATGCCTCAAAGAAGAAAGGACTAGAATTGGTCCACTCAGAATGTGTCAAAACACATAAGCAGAATACCGAAAATCCTCAAGTGGAGGAATCAGTGGAGCAGATCGTCGCACCACCATCTCCTACTCCAGCTCTAGAGCTTAGGAGATCTACTCAGTCCCGTAAACCAGATAGAAGGTATATTAATTACATACTTCTTACAAATGGAGGAGAGCCTGAATGCTATGATGAAGCATGTCAGATGGCAGATATGAGCAAGTGGGAGCTTGTGATGAAGGATGAGATGAAGTCCCTCACCTCCAATAGAATATGGAAGTTGCCCAAAGGCCTTCACAACAAGTGGTTGTACAAAATCGAAGAGGATCATAATGGCTCTAGAAGGTACAAGCCTTGGTTGGTAGTCAAAGACTTTAAGCAGAAGGAAAAGATTGACTACACCGGTATTTTTACACCTGTTGTGAAGATGACAACCATCAGATTTGTCCGCAGGAATCGAGCAGACAGGAAGATGGTGACTACAGAGAAACTGAAGTTGTGTTCAACTTCAATTGGTCTTCATGCTTGAAGACACATATTATGAGCACATCATTTATTCATGATACTGGTTAAGGAGGCATCTTTGTCTTTAAGTGGGGATTGTTAGAGATGGAGCCAGAAGACAGTCAAGAGACAACGCATTGTAAGCTTGGAGCTGAGTCAGAAACGCGGTGGAATTATCTCTCCATTAATCTCTTCATTATAAACTTCCATTTGTATTGATTTTATTTAATTATGATTTAAATTCCAAGCCTATAAAAGGAGGGCTGTGGAAGATGTATTCTATAGCACAAAGAGAGTGAAGAAGCGTGAGAAGCTCAGAGAGAGCTGAGAGGAAGAAGGGAGGAAGAGAGAGAGAGAATTGTAATATTTTCCGACGAGATAGTGAATACTTGGTGTGTGCTCCATGAACATAGGTCGTTATTGACTGAACCATGTTAAAATCTTGGTGTCACTTTGATATGGATGCTCACAAGTTCCTAACAACTTGTGTGTTTGATGAAGTATATAAAAAGCTAAAAATTGGTAATAACTCTAAAGGAAATTTTTATAAACTCAATTCACCCCCCCCCCCCTTTTGGGATAACACCATGACTTTCATCTAACATGTGTCAAATTGGTTTTACATTCAATAATATTAGACATAAAAAGAAGAGGACCCATTTTCAATGTTAAAAATTTAGGAAAGAGACATATGAACATGTGGAGTGATAGGTCTCCTCTATGATTTCTCGTAAATTTGGTCCATCTCAACTAAAGTTGTAATTCTACCCTTTATAGCAACTATGGTTCAATCTAAAATTGCATTTTTTGTTTTCTTAATTTTTTGAAAAATGGGCATGGATAAAGAAATTGAAACTTGATTTTTTGCTCTAATTTTACAAACAAAACACATGTTAGTGCTCTTAGTGTTTTTATTTAGTTTGGTCGTAGGTATTAATTATGATCATCCTACTAGCTCCTAAAGGGACAGACAATTATATAGTTCACGCCATTTAAAATGACTAAAAATTGACCATGAGGCCAAGTGATATACAATGTGATGGAATTCACTTTGAATTGGTGAAATATAATGTTGACAAAATTTTGGTGACATAGAGCACTACTTCTCACAAAAATTCAAAGCGAATTTACGTTGCCTTTATCTGAAAATCCAACCAAAGGACTAATTTCACTTCTTGCAAATGCATCATTAGCAGCAACAATAAATTCTTTTAGCCTACTTGATGCTTCAACATCATTAGCCTCAAGCCCATTTTTCAAGTATATCCCAGCTACTTAAACATCCAAACAGATTTTCATATATGGTAATTGAAATACATGAAACTGAACCCACTACAGAAATGAACCAAACTTACATAAACCCCTTTCACACAAGTGCTAAAAGAGCACCAAAGCTAAAATACCTGCCTTTGTTATTATTTTTTTTCCTGCTCTTCCTTAATTTCCTGTAAACCATAATAAGCTATACCTATGGATACATATAGATTATGTTTGGAATCTGAATTTTGAAGATTCACACTTGAGTTTGTTTGAATTTGGATCAAATTCAGCACAATTCAGCTCTGCTTCGATTCAAAACCAAACGAACCCAAATACAAATTTTGAAACTCAAATCTCCCAAACGTGGATAAAGTGTTGGGTGAAGCGGTGGTTAAAGGCGGCAGCCGTCGTAGAGCTTGCACTGACGTTGGACCAACCCATTTGAGTTGGGGAGGCAACTTACGTAGGGGGCCCTGTCGCACACTGCACTCCCTGGGACAATGGCTCGAAACGTCACAGTGTTTCCATTCTCGACCAACTGTCTCAATGTTATTCTACTTGTTTCCGATGCCATCAACACCTCCGAAGTTTTCTCCCCAGCGACGCACCCGGCCGTGGCGGTGCCGTTGCACGGCGCACCGCGGTTGCCCTTCGGCGAGGCAGCTCCCCATGGAACGCAGTTCACATGCATGCACAGCAATAGCATCACCATGGACGATGCAGCAACCTCAGCTCTCATTTTGTTTACTGGACCCCAAGCTATTCTGCAAGTACTCTTGTATGCCTAATGAAATTGCAGGCCTTTTATTGTTTTACGAGGGTTTTCATCCTCAATGAAGATATTTCATAAACAGGTGAAGTATTTAATTACTAAACCCAATCTTGCAAGCTTTTTGGATCACGGGAATACCCACCAATTGAGTGTGACGGGTTTGTCCCTACACTGCCGACACTTGACATCATCATGAGTTATTAGTGCATCATGAATGAAATTTTCCTACTTAGTTTAGGTGCCTTCTTTAAAATGTTATCCACAGTAACAAAAATATAAAAGAATCCATAGTTTTCACTTAGGTATTATAAAAAATAAGAATAAAAATAAAAATATATCAACTTACAGCTAAAACGTTGATTTTAGACGTTATTCATGTTTAACTTTTATTAATTTATAAGTATATTAAAAATGAAGGCAAACTGATTTTGTTAAATGACTGAGTGCATTATTTTTTTCATTCAAAAAATAGGATTATCTTATCCAGCATTTTTTAAAAGAATCCCAGTAAACTGATTGGTCTGAATTCCTCTGTGTCTTTTATTTTACCTATTTTCTATATTGGAACGATGAAGGTTGATTTTTTAGACTCTTTTCGAACCCTCATGGAATTACTTGAAAGTTGCCATAAAATCTTCTTTACAAGTTTATCATCAATACTATACTCTCGTTTAGGAGCACTTAAGAAAATGTGCTTGTAACACTTGTCAATTTAACAAATAACTACTTTCACAAGAAAAAAAAAAATAGTGAGAATTATTGAAGTGAATTTTAAAAAACAATTTATGATAACTTTTTGCCACATATAAGTGGCATTGATCATAGGCGGGTGCGATTTTTAGTGTAATCCCAATAGGAGAGATGAATTGTAGAATTTAAAAAATCCTAGGTCAAGTATGTCCTATTTTAAAATCACGATCAGTATTACACAACCTAAAATCTTTCTAATCAATCACAAATCTAGCAAATATATGAATTTCCAAATAATTTAAACAAGTATGACAATTTTCATATTTTCTCAATCACTCACAAACCAGTATTTGTACATAAATACAGTAATCTCAACAAGTAAATGTAAACATACAAAGACTGAAATGTAAAAAGCATAGGGAAAGAATAACATAGGGTTTTTATAAAGTTCGGAAAATCGTGCCTACGTGCTCACCTCAAGCCAACCTGCTTGAGAATTCACTCTCTTGCTTACTTAACCGGGCGGAGTAATGTCGTTTACGAATTCTTCTTACAGGGTGGAGTCCCCCTAGCTCCCTTAATCGAGAGAAGCCAAACCATTACAATCGCTCCTTACAAAATGGAGCACCTCCTCCTCAAGCGATACCCCATGCCTAGAACATGATTCACTACCCAAACCGCAGGGATACAAATGATATGAAATAAATTTTTGTGTACAATAAGATGCTTCTCAAAACAAGCTAGTGTGTACAATGAAGTTCTATATGCACTCTTGTATGATAGGATTTATGCTCAAAATAGTTTGCATGGTTTTGCTCTCAAATATATATATATATATGAAATATATGAGAGAAGAAGAAACTAAATGATCCTTGATTCAAATAAGAAATATGCAATAGATGTTTTCAAAGATCTTTAAAATCCCAAGTGATTTCTTCCAAAAAAAGAAAAAGATTTATATTAAAATATTTTGTTTAAGGAGCTGCACAAAGATTCACAAACTATAAGAAGTTTCTTTAAAAATATTTATCAAGAAAATAAGTGGGAGAAACTCTAAGCTTACTCTCAAAAATGATTTTTAAAATAAAATATTGAGTGAGAGTAAGTGCTTTATAATGATAGAATAAATGCCCAAAAGAATGATTTTTCAAAAACCCTCCAAAACAATAAAAGATTTGCAAATGAAGGGAGTGAAAGAAAATAAATGCTCTCTTAAAAAATGTTTTCAATAGAATGAGTGTAAGAAAGTAAATGCATGGTTGTATATGAGAGAAATAAAACACAAAATATTTGAGAGAATATTCAAGATAATCAAAAGTGTTAAATGAGCTTTTGGGCAAGTTATTTATAGACTTCTTCAAAAAATGATCGTTTAGGGACCTTTTGATATTATTTAACTTGTTTATTTTGAAATTAATGACCGTTTTTGGCTTAAAAATTTTCCAACCCAAAAGGTCCGATCGACTGGCAGCACTGGTCGGTTGGCCCAAGGTGAATTTCAAATCTTCGATAGTTCAGTTGGTTGGGCTCAAGATTCAGTCTGTCGGATCATCAAGCTGGTCTATTGACCTTTTCAAGTGCATTTTGGGCCAGTCGATTGGGGCTTTGTAAAGCAAGCCAAAAGAGTAGGCTGGTTGATTGGGGCTTATAAAGCATTAAAGGGCTGGTCGATTAGTGCTTTGTAAATTTTAATTTCTGGCTTAAGGGCAAGGTCGTTCGACTGGGGCTTATAAAAAACATAAGGGTCGGTGATCTGGGCTTTGTTAAAAATATAGTTTTAGCCCTATTTTGACCTTAGAATTTTTAAAACTTATGTGTATGAGTTTGGAATTTTAAGTAGAAGTTTTTCCATGAAAATTTTGGTTTCCTAAGGTCAGTATATGGTCCAGTATTAAGCATTCAATCTCATCATGCAAGACATGAAATATACAAGAAAAAACTAAATACTATTAATTACAATTGAAATTTTAAGTCTTCATTCTTTTTGCTCTTCATATCGCCATCATGTGGTGTGAGTTTTGAGTTCCTCAAGGTTTCCATTCTATCCTTACCATTTGTGTGTGCTAGATTATAACCCTATACAAGTACTCAAAGCACGGCTAAGATAGTATGTAATTTGTCATTATCAAAACGGGATCAGACTCATAAAGTCAATAATTTCTCTCTTTTTGATGATGACAAACACATAAGTAAAAATTGATTTAACTTAAAAAGGCTCCCCCTGAGAATATGCATAAATTAAAAATTGACATTGTAATCCAAGCATATATGGGAGGAAGACATTTAAAATCAATCATACATTAAGTTTTGGCAGTATAACTCAGATACCAATTGTAAAGAAGAACAGAATTGTAAAGAAAAACCGATACACGTGAGAATTAAATATCAAGAATTTTTCTCAATTAATTCTCCCCCAAGTTTTACGCAATTTTGTTAAGATATTTTTCTCCCTTTTGACATCATCAAAAGGGCTAAGATAAAAAATTTAAAAAATAAAAATAGAAGCATTTAAATGAACCTTAAGTAGAGAAATTTTCTTTTTTGACAAAAACTTAAATGTTTTGAGAAAAAAAATTATCATTTTGTGCACAAAACAGTATTTCATCTATCAGCATGCATACACAAGTTCTGCATTAGCTTTGCAGATGGCGTTCCATACAAGCATGCAAACAATTTAGTTAAGTATAGTCCAAGACAATTCATGCTATTATCAAGATGCATCACATATCCATAAAAATTTAAACACGCAGTACATTATGGATAGCAATTGCATTCCTTACAAGGCATAAAGCATATATAAAAAAAATTGTAAGAAAGCTTAATTTTTAAAGCCATAGTAATTCTAAGTTAAGTTGCTCCCCTTAACTAATGCACTCCATTACATCTCTAGGAAACTTCTCGAGTGTGCATTAAGCCTAACTCATGTCTGATTTGGATAAACCTATAATCATGAAGTGGTTTCATGGCTCATCAGTGCACACAAATTCAAGTGCCACATTTCCCTTTTGCACATGGTTACGAATAAAATGATGTCTAATTTCTATGTGCTTACTTCGTGAGTGTGATATGTGGTTCTTTGATATATTTATTCTACTAGTATTATCACATTTTATAGGAATAGTGTCATAGTACAATCCATAATCCATGAGTTGTTGTTTCATATAAAGCATTTGAGCACAACAGCTCCCAGTCACTATGTATTCAGCTTCGGCTATGGACAGTGCAACTAAGTTACGTTTCTTCGAGAACCAAGAAACCATATATTGTCTTAGAAAGTGATATGTGCCGCTCATGCTCTTTTGATCTACTTTACTGCTAACAAAGTCAGCATCAAAATAATTGACAATCTCAAAAGAAGTTCACTTAGGATACCATAATCCTTGTTTAATAGTCTTGATAAAGTGTCTAAGTATTCTTTTGATTGCTAATAAGTGTAACTCTTTAGGTGCAGCCTGAAATTTCACACATACAAACAATAAACATAATATCATGTATGCTTGCAGTCAGATATAATAGGCTACCAATCATGTCACGGTAAAGCTTAACATCTACCAGTATACCTTACTTATCATCTTTGTCTAATTTTGTGGAAGAGCTCATAAGTGTTCCTAAAATTTTACTATCTTCCATATTGAACTTTTTAAGCATGTTTCTTATGTATTTAGATTGACATATAAATGTTCCATATTTGACATGTTTTATCTGAAGTCTTAGGAAGAAATTAAGGTCACCTATCATGCTCATTTTGAACTCATTTTGCATGCATTTGGCAAACTCATTGCACAACTCTTCGTTAGTTGTTCCATGTTTTCCTTTTTAACCTTTATGAAGAGTGTTGTGTCAATCTTTCCTCTTGTGAACCCATTATCTAATAGAAAACCACTTAACCTTGTTTAAAAATATTAACCATAGTAAAAAAAATTGGGGCAACCCGAGAGTACCGATTGACCGAAGGAAGTTCGCTTGACCGAGTTGCTTTAAGTTTGGTTGACCGAGTATAAATTGAACTACAAGTTCGGTTGACCAGATATGGAGGTTCCAGGGCAATTTTCCTTTCTAGCGCAGTTTGATCGATCGAGAGGATTTGAACTATATAGTTTAGTGAACTAGACAGTTGAGTTCCACACGTGGGAACTTGGTCGACCAGGGCGTTGGTTTACAATTTGAGCACGGTCGACTAGATGGTCAATATGTTGACTCCTTGGGAGTTCAGTCGACGAAGTGATAATGAACTGGGTAAGTTCAATTGACCGGGCTGTGATCAAACTATTGACCTGATTCCTGTTCGATCGACCGGGTGATATTTGCACATACAAGTATGGTTGACCAAACATGCATATTTTATGCATTTCGGTCCTATTTAATCATACAATCACCCTATCCATTTAGCCATACATACATGTGCATGTGTGAGTGTCCTAAGGTTATTCTAGGCCTTATTTTTTGGGACATACATGATATGCAGATTATTACAGACCATTCCTACTTAAATATTATAGACCCGAATTAAAATTAATATAAATTACAACAATGAATATTAAACTAGGGTATTCATTTTCCTATGAGTCTCTGAGTGCCATCATATGATATTGCTAAGATAAACCTACACATCAACTCGGCAGACAATGAATATTCAACTAGGATCTTCATTTTCCTCCTGACCTTCGAGTGCCATCATATGATATTATCAAGATAAACCTGCACATCAACTTGGCAGACATTAAATACCCGAGTATTTGTCATAATCAAAATAGGATATGACCCATAGGTTAACATTCAGGTTTGGGTACAAATTGTCATACTTTACTTCTTTCAAATTGATTTAACTCTTCTTGCATAACAATTATCCAAGATTCATCTTTAAAGGATTCTTCAACATTTTTAAGTTCATCTTGAGACAAGAATGTATAGTGATTACATAGACTCTTTAAAGAAGATCTAGTAGTTACACCTCTAGATGGTTCACCTATAATTTGATCTTGAGGGTGATTTCTTACATACTTCCATTCTCTTGGTAATTCAAGATTTTCTATAGGTTTATCTTTTGAGGTTTCTTCATTTTCTCCTTTTTCTTCCTTGATTTCTAAATCATCCTCTTTTTGCAAAACATCATCATTTTCTTCATTCTTGACTTCTTCTGTAAAAGGGTTTGATTCATCAATGTTTACATATATTGATTCAATGATGGTTAGTGCTCTTTTGTTTTAGATCCTATAGGCTTTACTATTTGTAGAATATCCTAGGAAAATTCCTTCATCCGATTTAGCATCAAATTTTCTTAAGTCATCTTGTTGTTGAGAACAAAACACTTACACCCAAAAATATAGAAGTTATGTTAGGTCTTCTTCCTTTTCATAATTCATAAGGTGTCTTGTTTAGGCTTATTCTAATAGAAACCCTATTAATTACATAGCAAGTTGTATTTAGAGTTTCGGCCTAAAAATACTTGGGCAAGTTCTTCTCAATTAGCATAGTTCTTTCCATTTCTTGAAGAGTTCTATTTTTTCTCTCAACAACTCCATTTTGTTGTGGAGTTCTTGGTGCTGAGAAATTATGGCTTATTCCATGATCATTACAAAATTTTTCAACATCTTTATTCTTAAACTCTCTTCTTTGTTCACTTCTTAGGTTTAAAACATTGTAACTTTTCTTATTTTGAAGTTTCTTGCATAGAGTTATTAACAAATCACAAGCTTCATCTTTTTTAGCTAAAAACAATACCCATGTGTATCTAGAGTAGTCATCAAAAATCACGAAGGCGTATTATTTTCCCCCTAAGTTTTGAGTTCTAGTAGGTCCAAATAAATCAAAGTGTATGAGTTCTAGGGGTCTACTAGTTGATATGTGTTTCTTCATTTTAAAACTTGTCTTGATTTGTTTTCCTAATTGGCAAGTATCACAAATTTTATCTTTGATGAACTTAGTATTAGGCAAGCCCTTTGTTAAATTCTTTTTAGAAAGTTTAGATATAAGGTCTATGCTAGCATGTCCTAATCTTCTATGCCAAAGCCAACTATTTTCATTCATGGTAGCCAAGTAAGTTACATCTTGAGAAATTAGGCTATTAAGGTTTATGCAATACACATTATTCATTCTATGTGATGTGAATAGTATCTCATGATCCTTAGGATTTTGTATTATACATTTGTCTTTCTTAAAGATTATTTCAAATCTTTTGTCACTAAGTTGACTAATACTTAATAGATTGTGCTTTAAACCCTCTACTAATAAAACATCATCAATGGTGAGTGAGGAATCTTTACATATTTTACCAATTCCGATAATTTTACCTTTTGAGTTGTCACTAAAGGTTACATATCCTCCATCCTTTTGAGTGAGGGAAGTGAACTTTGATCTATGTCCCATCATATGTCTTGAACATCCACTGTCCAAGTATCATTTTTATTTAGATAGAGTAGACATAAAGCAAACCTACAAGAAAGGATTTATGTTGTTACTTTTGGAACCCAAACTTTCTTAACTCTTTTTAAGTCTTGTCTAGTTTTAGTGTTTATCTTCCATTCATTTTTTAATTTGATGTATTTTTTTCTTGAGTGGACAATTAAACATTATATGTCCTTTATTTTTACACATGTAGCAAGTAGTATGCTCATGAATGTTTGTGGATGAAATACTTACATAACGTTTAGTTAGTTTGCTTTACAAAATATCCCATGAATACTTTTTTCTTTCTTTTGTTTGGTGTTCCAATGTAACCAATTTCTTCTCTATTGTCAGTCATCTTTTGTTGTCCTACCATTTTTTCAAAGTTTTCTTTACCTCTAGTGAAGTTGTAAATAATCTTTTCCTTATCTTGAATTGAGTTTTTAAGATCATTTATTTCTAAATCTTTCTTGCCATCTTCATTCACTTGAGAGTTTGCTAACTTTTGAGATATATCATTTACTTTCTTCTCAAGCTTATCAATTTTTAAATATTTTTCTTTTTCAACAATTTTTAAAGATTCAAGCTAATTTCTATGTGATTCATTTTGTTGTCTCAAGGTTATGTTCCTTTTTGAGACTTTGATAAACTTAATATGAAGAGAGAATAATTCAGCTTGAAGTTCCTTATAGGAGGGCATACTTTAACATGAATCATTACATAATTCATCACACAAATCTTCTGAGAAAGAGTAGTAAGAGTTTACCTCTTCGTTGTGTGCCATGAAGCACATGTTTGTCATTTATTGCTCACTGGATTCGCTATCTTATTCACTTCAACTTATGTTGTCTCATCTTGCTTTCATTGCAGGCTTCTTTTTCTTCTTTTCCTTCTTGAATTAAGGGCTTTCCGACTTGATGTGTTCGGCCTTTTTACAGTGATAACAAGTGGGAGGTCCATTTTTGCTCTTGTATTCATACTTACTATTTTCTCCTTTTTCAGTTTTTGACCCTATAAATTTTCTAGTGAATTTCTTATTTCTTTTGTAGAATTTTCCGTGTCTTTTAGTTATGAAAGTTAATTCTTCATATCTAATTCACTAGAGTCATTATCATTTTCACTTGAATATTCTTTTGAGACTTTTAGAGCTATAGATTTCTTATTCTTATTTTTAGTGTTTCTTTCTTCCATAGTCATTTCATAGGTTAGAAGTGATCCTATAAGTTCATCTAATGAAGTTGTTTTGAGGTTTCTACCTTCATTATGGCTGTGGCTTTCAGTTCCCAAATAGGTGGAAGTGCTCTTAGAATTTTTCAAATCATTTCATAGGTGGAATATGTTTTCCCTAAGGCATTTAGTGAGTTTATGATATGTGTGAACCTAGCGTACATGCTTGTGATGGTTTCATCAAAATTCATCCTATAGGCTTTGTATTCACTAGTTAACATATCAATTCTATTATCTCTAACATCTACAGTGCCTTCGTAGGTTACTTCTAATTTATCCCAATTTTCCTTTATTGTTTTATATGTCATTACTCTATTGAATTCATTAGCATCAAGTGCATAATATAGGGCATTTATAGCACTAGAGTTAACTTGCAGCATTTTGTGATCTGTTTTGGTCATTTTCTTTTCTTCCTTAGGTACTTCTTTTCCATCCACTAGATTAGTAGGGATTAAGCTACCATTTGTGACAGCCTTCCATGCCTTTCAATCCATTGTTTGAAGGTAGATTTTCATACGTTGTTTCCAAAAGGTGTAGTTGAGTCCACAAAATATGGGTGGTCAAGTTGAGGATTGACTCTTACCAAAGGGAGCTACTCCTATTTGTTCCATCTAGATCTTTATATAGCTTCTTGTTAAGATTTACTAGAATGAGGCTCTGATACCAATTGAAAGTGAAGCCGTTATCCCAAAAGGGGGGATGGATTGGATTATTTAAAAAAATTTATTATTCCCTTTATATGGATTCTTGAATTCCTTGTCTTATTAAACACATAGCTTTGCTGATTTATTAATTAAAAAAAAAAAAAAAAAAAAAAAACTAAAATGAACAAGCAATTCTAAAACCAATATGCAATCTATAACCACACACCAGCCAAGTAACCAATCATTCAATCAAGATGCAACACTTTGGCAAATTCAGCTTTTAGTAAGAATTCTTATATAGCCCTATGGATATTTATGTAAGCCCTTTATAGAATATAATTTATTTTTTTTAGTGCGAATCCTAGCCAACTCGGATTTTAAATAAACTTATAGTTAGTTTGTATTTGGGTGTTAATAAATCAACGTACTCCATTTCGATTTCCACAATCCCAAATCAAAATTAAACTTTGATTTATTTAATTTCCAATGCACGTAGTTTTTATGATTAAAAAAATTAAAACATCCACACAATTTATATTTTTGCTTGAATTTAAAAAGAGTAAGGGAAAGAGAGTGACACTGGGTTTTTATGAGGTTCGGCTTGTCCCCAACCTACGTCCTCACCTTAGGCAAACCACTTAAGGGTTCCACTATACCTGTTCCTTTCTGGGCAAAACAAAGTCGTTACAAAAACTTCTTTTTCAAGAAGAGAAACCTCTCCAAGCAACAACCCACGTTTGATCAAACAATCTAAATCAACCTTGAATTGCCAAAGAACTACAAGATAGGAATAAGAATCTACGTACAAGAACACTCAAAATAGAGCAAATTTGTAAAAATTAGAGCACTTAATATACTTCAAAATGAATCCTAAATAGAAAATATGAATTTCAAAAGTTAGATATCACCAAAGGTTTTTTCTTAGAGATAGAGAAAAATTAGTTACAAATCAGAACCAAGGCTTTTGATCAATCAGTAATTTCGTAGAATTCTCCCAGCAAGAATGTAAGCAAGTATGGATTTAGGAGAATATGAAAGTAGGATGCTTGTATTGCTTGAATTCTAGAATTCATTTAGCTAAAGAGGCATTTATATATTTTTTTTTTTTTTTTTTTGTGAAAGAGTTTCCTTATTTACCAAGTTGACTTGGAGTGTTTGGTCACCTTTGCAAAAGATTTGAAATCCTAGAATTAAATTTGAAAATATTCTCGTTAAGTTCAAATTTCAAAATCTGCATGGAGTTAGTCGGCTAACTCATTCGACTTCGTCAATTTTGTGAGGTCAGTCGGCTGGACAAGTGGCTGACAGCATTCTGTCTGTCCAAAAATTAATTCCAATAAATTGCCACTCATCTAACTCAACCACGTTCAAAATGGTCAGTCGGTTGGACAGACCAGCTTGTCAGTCGACTAACTAATCCTAGTTCAAAGGGTCAGTAGCTAAACAGGTTTATTCATTCTTTGTGTTTGTTAGTCTGCTGATTAATCGTAGTGTGTTTTGGTCAGTCAGCTGATCAATCCATTCTCTTTTCAAATATTTTCATTTTTTAGTTTTAAACACTAGTTTTTTTTAAAGACTCAAATATGACTTTTCAAAATCATTTTCAAGGTTTTTCAATAACTTATCTCTAAGTATTTGTATCCTAAAGAGCTTCATATATCTACACAATATTTATTTGAAGTACTTACAAATGACTTTCGAAACATGAACTTCAATAACCTCTAAGTCTTCAAGCTCCTTTTTATCTCCTGAGGTTCAGCTTGATCCCGATAAGCTTTAAGCTTTCACTTGTCATTTTGCAATACTTCTATACTTCGGAATGCTTTCATTTGATTAGCTTTATTTACAAGCCTTCTTCCATGAGTGTACTTTGATCATTCAAACCTAAAATAATATCACTTAATAGCTCATGTTAATGTATCATTTATTTGTTATCATCAAAACAAGATTGAAAAGCCTTGTTAGGCCAACACATCACATATTTGATCTTTCACAAATAGTGTCTTAGGTAAACCTTTAATTAATTCACTTTTAACCATCTTTGACGATAAATCCATGCTAGCATGTCCAAATCTCCTATGCCAAAGCCAACTAGCCTCATTTATACTATAAAAACATTTCACATGTTGAAAAGCTAAGTTACCAAAACTAGTAGTATAGACATTTTCATGTCGTTTAGTAGAAAACAATATTTTGTTCTCAAATATATTCTCTAGTATGCATATTCCATGTTCAAAGGACCCCCTATAACCTCTATCACATAACTGACTTATACTCAACAGATTATGCTTTAAACCATCTATAGGTAAAACATTATCTATAACAAGAGATGGTTCCTTGCCAACCTTACCTACTTCGATGATCTTACCTTTTGTGTTATCCCCGAAGGTCATGAATCATCCATCCTTTGGTGTGATAGATGCAAAGTTGGCCTTACCCCCTCCCCCCCCCCCCCCCCCCCCCCCCCCCCGCCCTCAGTAATGTGCCTTAAGCAGCCGCTGTCCATGTACCATATGTTCTTAGAGAAGGACGACCTCAAACATACCTGCAATAAATATTCAAGTGATTAATTTTGGTACCCAAATTTTCTTAGGTCCATTGGGGTTAGTGTCTGACTCACCCTTAACTTTCCAGATTTTCTTATTTTTTACATCCTTGTTCTTAAATGGATAGTCAAATTTTATATATATTTTTTGTTTACATTTGAAACAAGTGATGTGCCTATATAAGTCTTTAAATGGAATATAAAGATTTGATTCTTTTACAAAATCTCCCAAGTAAAGATATTTTTTTGCCTCATATTTTCTTTCTCGTTGAAACTAAGGCCTTTTTTGTCAAGAGAGTTCGTTTGGATCGACACCCGACTTAATCATTGTTCTACCAAACTTAGGATAGTTAAGTTATAAATTTTATCTTTCGTAGTTAAGGACCCAAGCCTTGGCGAGCCTACATAATTTTGGTGCCATTGTTGAGGACTCAAATACGGTAGTAAGCCAATTTCTAGTTTAGAGTTTTACTTGCTTTTTTATTTTTGTTTTTTTTTTTTTGTTTATACTTTTTTTTTTTTTTAATACTCTAAAGTCTTCATTGTGTGCTGCAAGTATATATCCTAGGTTTGTGCTCCTTGGATCCTAAGTTAGTGCCTATAGAACCTAAGATTGAGAGATCCCATAGGTCAATTAGGAAATCTACCTCTAGTATCGAGTTAGCTGAGTCATTTGAACTTAAAGTCGTGGCTAAACATCCACTACTTCCCACCTTCCAAATCTTGGAACCACAACCTATGGTGGAAGAGAAACCTCTTTGGCCTCTTAAAGACTACCTCACACCCAATGCATACACCTCGCTATCTTGCATCCAATTTTTGGAGGTTGAGGCTGCACAATTTAAAATTAAGACTTCCATCATCTCAAGCTTCCTAATTTCTTGAGGAATTCAAATGAAAATCCATACAAGCACCTAGATGAGTTTCTTGAAATCTGTCCCACCATTCATATACCTCATTTTGGTGACAATGCCCTCCATTTAAAGCTATTCCCATCCTCTCTGAAGGACAAGGCCAAATATTGGCTGAATTCATTAGAGCCAAACACGGTGATCAACTGGGCCACCATGTAGCATGAGTTCTTGAAAAAGTACTTCCCCATTGGGAATAGTAATTAGATGAGGAAGGCAATCGCTAGTTTCTCGCAATTGGATGGGGAAAAGCTTTTTGAGACATGGGAGCGCTTTAGGGACCTCTTGCACAAATGCCGACATCACCAAGTCCTAAGGTGGCAATTAGTTCAAAACTTTTATAAAGGATTAGTTGAGCATGATAGACTCATGGTAGATGCATCTTGTGGAGGTACTTTTTTAACGAAGCACGAGAATGAGGCCTAGGCTCTCTTCGAGAACCTCATAGAGAATTCTTAGCACCATGCTATTGCTACATGTAGACTATCCAAGCCTTCCTCTTCCCATCCTAAGGGAGCCTATGAGTTAGTCGCAGGCCATGACCTTGTGCCCACACTGCATACCGTTGTAAAGAAGTTAGATCAGTTATTGTCCCTAGGACAGCAACCTCCGCCTATGGCGTGTGCATAGGTGTATGTGTCATATGCTCTTATCCATCACACACTTGTTATAATTGCCCTCATGCACCTCCCCCGCCCGAATTTGTGCACAAGGAATTTAAGGCCATCCATAATTGGTACGACACACCGACCAATGATCCTTACTCGAACAAGTACAATCTTGGGTGGACTAAGCATCCTAACTTCTCCTGGAGGCCATAAGCTCCATGTTTCCAAGATCAATGACCTCAACAATCACCCACTTCTCCACCTTCTCATCCATTCCAAAATCTTTAAAATCCTCTCGTGTATGCCCTTAGATCTTCATCTTATGAGCAACCATCTCCTCCTCTACCTCAATATGATGGATCTTTTCAAGAGGCAGTGATGAAAGCCCTCGATGGCAAAGAGGCTGATCGCCAAGTTGATCAGCAATTACTCCACTCTCACTCCTAGTGTATTGCTAAGCTAGAAGTTAGCATGGGCTAACTAGCTACCTTTTTGAGCAGGATAGATGAGGGTAAATTGCCAAGTCAGCCTCTAGTGAACCTTAAGGGCCAATATGGTGTAGAATGTGGGTTAACTACTGGACCTTCATCGTGTCATGAGCAAACCCAAGCTATGACCATTTTTTGGAGTGGTAGGGAGGTAAATAATAAGGTTGGCAAGAGGCTAAACCGAGGAAATGGTAGAGAGAAGACGAGTGAAGAACCCGATGATGAACCATGTAATCCTTATTTTCCTAATTCGATAGCTAATATCGAGACATTTTTCCTCTTCAATGATGGAGCACTTTCCCATTATGTCCCTGTGACTCACTCAAAAAATAAGCAGCTCGGAAGCTATCCCAAGTATAGGAGTTCTATCGTGTAATATTAAGCCCAAGGGGTAGATCGTCTCCTCAGGGAATGCGTTTTAATCTCAGATTTTACGTTCTTCCAATCAAAATTAAAAAGGTACTGAACTCAGTTCAGATTCGGGTTTTCAAGATTGTTGAGTTCCACTTTGAATTAAATGACATGTAATTTAAATTCCTAAACTAAAATGCAGTGAATTGAAGAACACTAATGCTAATCTACTCAAGGAAACATCAGAATATGCGTTGATTAGAGATGAAAAATTGGAACTCAGAATTAAAAACACACAGGCAAGGAAACTCAATCAGATTCCAACGCACACACTAAAATTGAACCTTCAACAAATTTAAGATATTGAATCAAGAGTCGCAATCTAAACACAGACATAAACAAAAGTTCGATGCTTAAATGACAACGAAACACAATAAAAACCCAAACTTTAACCAACCCGACCCTAACTAATCCAAGATTCAATAAAAAGACTAATTTTGGAAAAACAACTTCAAACAAAAACTCTTTTTTTTTAATTATTATTTGGCTAGAAGTAAAATAGACTTTAATTTAAAAGAACGATAAATAAATAATTGAAAGAAGCTAAACTAAACTCTACCAATCTAATGACAATATTAATTGAGAAGTCTCAAATAAACAAGAACTAAACATCAATAAAATAAAATAAAGTAAAAGTACTTAATAATCACTCAAACAAGTTTTCAAAACTCTATTTAACTAACTAAATAATTAAAAAAAAAAACACATTCAATTGCAATAAAAGGAGAAGGAGATAAAAAACATAGCAGCTGGTGCTCAAGTTGCTGCTGCTACCGGATGTGATGGAGCTACTTTCGGCTGTTGTGTTGTGGTGTAACTGCAGCAGGGGTCTGATGTTGGTGAAGCCGCAGGCCTGCTGTAAACTGGAAGAGAGGTTGTAGGCAGCAGGGAGGCTGGTTGGGGCTGCTGTGGTGCTCCTCGGGTGGTGTTGCAGCGTCTGCAACAGGCTATGCTGCTGGTATAGCAGCAGGGGGGCTGCTGTGTTGCTAGTGTTGCAGCTAGAACAAGGAGGCCGGTGGTTCGGTTGACTGCTGCTGGAGTTGGCTGTGGGATGGGGAAGGTTGAGAGAGAAATAGAGACAAAGAAAGAACTGCTGGAAGGAGAGAACAAGAGAGAATTCAGGGAGAGAAACAGAGGAATGAAAAGAGAGTAGTCAAGAGAAAAACCATGGAAGAGAAAAGAGAAAAGAGAAAAGAGAAAGGGAAAAGAGAGAAGGGGAGAGGGGGAGCCCTTGTGGGCTGCCTGCGTAGGGGGAAGAAATAGAGGAACTTAAATAGGAGGCATTGGGTGCCCTAAACCCGGATGGAAAGGATTGACCCGGATGGGAAAGGGTTGACCCAAATTGCTATATTTTTTCCATTTTTTTAATTCTCTGGTCATCGCAAATATGACTTTTTTGGAGCCTGTATCTCACAAAACTCAAAACATAAAAGTTGTAGATGATTCTTTCCTATTTTTCTAGAAATTTGAATTGTCTCAATCGGAGTTTGGACGGAAAAGTTATGCATAAAATACGAACAGGTGTCGGTTTTGGTTCCCAGGAATTTTTCCTGCGACAAAAAGTTACCAAAACTTCATAAATAGTGCAATAAAGTTCAAGAATGATAATTTTGGCACTTTATTAAAATATTGGACAATTTTGGACATTTAATTAAAAATATAAACCGTAAAGACCGGGTTAAACATCCAATTACGCAGTTTCGGCGCGTAATCACACCCCCCAACTAACGTTTTGCTAGTCTCTAGCAAATGACGCGAATGAATCTCAGGGTGGTATCAACAATTACATACTCCAGTAATCATGAAATCAATGCACATGCGACATAATTATACCACTTCACATATAAGAACATAACTGAATTTTACACAAGCTTGTTCATATTCAATGCAAACGACTCCAAAGCACGTCACTCATGCAAGTTTCATCGTTTATATGTGATTTGAAAGTAGTATACTCATATGAAGTTAATCAGTGGCACATTCAGAGTTAATGCAATCATATAAGTTCGAGTATAAATAGGTAAACTCTCAAGGTGTGTGTGATGTGTGTGACTCAGTACACCTAGGACGCCAGTGGACACCTACAGAACGGTCGCTTTGACTCGGCCTAACTGGTATACCCTCAAAAACACTCAAAGAAAATGGGTTCACTCGTCATATGTGAGGAGGAGTGTCGCGATCAAACATCCCACATATTAAAAAGAACAACACTAAGTATATGGAGTTGACTAGTCTGGAAAGGATCTAGCCTATCTATGAGGTGGCAAGTCCTTCACCCTAGCATCTTCTCACCTACTCGCCATATCCAACTGAGACCACCCTAGATCAACTTACTCACAAACTTGTCGTGAATGCATCTGAGGCATTAATCAATTGAAGAATCTTCATACGTGGAAAATATGTGTCTTCCTTAACTTTTGGTGATATGTATTTGGGCCGGCATTGACATTTCATTTCATGCGCATGTGTATTGCTTATTCTTTTTTCTACTCATTCTTTATTTTCTATCTTTTCTTGAGCAATAAGAACAATATTAACACTTCTTTTGTAATCTTCATACCATCAATGGGAATTGAGCTCGAATAGTGGTTCATGAATTAAGTCTATCTCTAGGGGTGGCTCAGCCTTCACACTTTGAGTAGGCTACAAAACCTAGGTTTCTATCTCCCCATTAGGTGTCACCTCTAGGCTAGCAAATCAAAACATAGACTAGTGTACAAAGGAATCATCTAGAAAAAGAGAATTGAGTTCCATGAACTCTGATTTGATATTAATGCTCAAAAGGACAATAAATAGCTCAAGGATATCTCACAAGGTGTCATAGTCTCCACGGGTGCTCTCTCAGTGCTCACAGGAAACTCTAAATGCAATGAATCACGTGAATGTGTTTATTTAGCCTCGTGAGATGCATGTAGATACAGGAAATTATATAACCAAATTAACACGAATATACTACCAATTAATTTTTCATAGTCATAAGATCATATAAAGAGAAAACTTCACATGATTGACTCAAGTGTGTCATTCTTAAGTTATATGCAAGTATGTGAAAGGTATACACAGTGTTAAACATGGCATAGTGCAGTGTAATTCCTTAGTGCTCCTCTTTTCTTTCTCTTTTTCTTTTTGATTTTATGATTTTGATTTTGATTTTTTTTAAACCCAGTACGTGTATGTGCACAGTGTTACATGCGAATGCTCATCCGCCCCAACTAAAGTAGAACGTTGTCCTCAATGTGAAAGCATAGGGGAAATAGAAAATACTGTGCACGGGAAAAGTAAGGCATACCTGAGTGGTGAAATAATGGAAAACAAAGATCGAACTACGAGAAAATAGACCTGAAAACTAACTAAAATAAAGTAAGATAAAATAAAAGGAAAAGAAGGAAAAGAAAAACATCACAATTGTCTTGGCGGAGGCTCTAGAGGAATTTCATCTAGTGGCCGCAGGTCTATAAATTGCACTCGCGGTTCTCCAAATTTAAGCCGCCACAATCGATCAGTCATCATACCTGCACGAAAATCAACCTCAAATGAATTAATGCGTGTCAAAATACCAAACAATTTGTGTGTAGGTTGACCCTCTTGTGTGGAAAAGAAAGGGTCTTTATTTAACATTGTGTCTAGGAAATTTGCTTCTTTATGAACTAACGGTTGAGAGAAAGTGATCAGAATAATTACCTGCAGTTCTTCAGAAGCATTAACATTAAAGGTTTTACCTGGTTCTTTGAAAATTATATGCTCACCAGACTGGTCACCCTCTTTATCGGGTGTCATATCATCATACCACTGCAAAAGTCTGCCTCCACATTAGGTTCCTTAACATCTGATTCAGGCGGGAGTGACGGTTTCATGGTTTCTAAGCTCGGAGTATTAGGTACCATAGGTTGGTACTCTGTATGAGTATCAGTCTCCTCATCAACTAACTGCTCTGCTTCTAGCCCCGTTTCCTCTGATTTTTCTTTGACCTCTTCTGGTTCAGCCGTGACTTCTAGTGCTAGGACAACTGGTTGTCGGACGATGAGCATCTCAGGTTGGGGAAATTCTTTCTTGCTTCTCAAAGTAGTGGTGGCCTCTACTGCCTCAAAGAGATCATCGTGCATTTGTTGTTGTGGTTGCTGGTACTCTTGAGGATTAGGTTGAGGTTCTGCGAGCAATTCTTCGTTTTTTAAGATATCCAACTATGTGCTTATCGCATTAATGGTATCCCGCAATTCATTATTATGATCAACTTGAGTTTGCATGAATTGTTGGAGCATGTTCACCATCTGTGTTATGCTATCCTCCAGAAATTCTGACGACGTACGGCTCGGAGGGATCTGTTGTGGTTGATATTGAGGCGGAGGAATATCTGGGTATTTTGGTGGTTCATATGCATCACCACCACTAATTGTACTGATAGGGTGTGCAGTCATGGGTGCCTGAGTGTATCATGTGTTGCACTGTGGGACATTGTCAGCAAAGTAATCAAAGAATGATAATACCTGATCTGAATCCTTGCTAACGGGCTCTCCATTAGACATAGTCTGGACAAAACACTTGCAATCAGGGGTAAGAGCAGTATAAAAATAATCAGCTAACCTCGATGAGTCAAACCCGTGATGTGGGCAAGTACTTAGCAGATCCTTGAATCGTTTCCAGCAAGCCCCAAATGTCTCGTCATCCTGCTGCACAAAATTAAGAATCTGTTCCTGCAAAAATTGAGTTTTCTGTGAGGAACAAAACGTATCCAGAAATTCACGCTCCATATCATCCCAATTAGTGATAGAATGAGGTCTCATAGAATGAAACCAAATCAGTGCCCTATCCTACAAAGTAGCAAGAAATAAATTCAGTCTAATAAATTCGTCAGTTCTAGCATGAGAGAAAAACATGTTGCAAGTTAACTCAAACTGTGCTAGGTGCTGATAAGGGCACTTAGATTCCGTTCCGTAAAACTCAGGTAGCAATGATGACCTCCCACGCTGCATCATGAAATTAAGCTCGTCATAAGGAAGAACAGTGGAAGAGGATGCACTGGCATATTCAAGCTGCAAAAAATCCTTTATCGTGCGCGGTGCAGGTGCAGCCATTTTTCAAAACTCAAATTTTATTATTATTTTTTTTTCAGTTTTTCTTGTTTTCTGCTTTTTTTTTTTCTATTTTTATAAAACTTATAAAAATGATGGGAAAAACGCAAATTTGAGACTAAGAACGACATTCCCCGGCAACGGCGCCAAAAACTTGACTCACTCGAAAAATGAGCAGCTCGGAAGCTATCCCAAGTATAGGAGTTCTGTCGTGTAATATTAACCCCAAGGGCTAGATCGTCTCCTCAGGGAATGCGTTTTAATCTCAGATTTGACGTTCTTCCAATCAAAATTAAAAAGGTACTGAACTCAGTTCAGATTCGGGTTTTTAAGATTGTTGAGTTTCACTTTGAATTAAATGACATGTAATTTAAAGTCCTAAACTAAAATGCGGTGAATTGAAGAACACTAATGCCAATCTACTCAAGGAAACATCAGAACATGCGTTGATTAGAGATGAAAAATTGGAACTCAGAATTAAAAACACACAGGCAAGGAAACTCAATCAGATTCAAACGCACACACTAAAATTGAACCTTCAACAAATTTAAGATATTGAATCAAGAGTCGCAATCTAAACACAGACATAAACAAAAGTTCGACGCTTAAATGACAACGAAACACAATAAAAACTCAAACTTTAACCAACCCGACCCTAACTAACCCAAGATTCAATAAAAAGACTAATTTTGGAAAAACAACTTCAAACAAAAACTCTTTTTTTTTTAATTATTATTTGGCTAGAAGTAAAACAGACTTTAATTTAAAAGAACGATAAATAAATAATTGAAAGAAACTAAACTAAACTCTACCAATCTAATGACAATATTAATTGAGAAGTCTCAAATAAACAAGAACTAAACTTCAATAAAATAAAATAAAGTAAAAGTACTAAATAGTCACTCAAACAAGTTTTTAAAACTCTATTTAACTAACTAAATAATTTAAAAACAAAACACATTCAATTGCAATAAAAGGAGAAGGAGATAAAAAACATAGCAGCTGGTGCTCAAGTTGCTGCTGCTGCCGGATGTGATGGAGCGACTTTCGACTGCTGTGTTGTGATGTAGCTGCAGCAGGGGTCTGATGTTGGTGAAGCCGCAGGCCTGCTGTAAACTAGCTGAGAGGTTGCAGGCAGCAGGGAGGCTGGTTGGGGCTACTGTGGTGTTCCTCGGGTGGTGTTGCAGCGTCTGCAACAGGCTATGCTGCTAGTATAGCAGCAGGGGTGCTGCTGTGTTGCTGGTGTTGCAGCTGGAACAAGGAGACCGGTGGTTCGGTTGACTGCTGCTGGAGTTAGCTGTGGGATGGGGAAGGTTGAGAGAGAAATAGAGACAAAGAAAAAACTACTAGAAGGAGAGAACAAGAGAGAATTCAGGGAGAGAAACAGAGGAATGAAAAGAGAGTAGTCAAGAGAAAAACTATGGAAGAGAAAAAAGAAAAGAGAAAGGGAAAAGAGAGAAGGGGAGAGGGGGAGCCCTTGTGGGCTGCTTGCGTAGGGGGAAGAAACAGAGGAACTTAAATAGGAGGCATTGGGTGCCCTAGACCCGGATGGAAAGGATTGACCCGGTTGGGAAAGGGTTGACCCGAATGGCTATATTTTTTCAATTTTTTTCATTCTCTGTTCATCGCAAATTTGACTTTTCTGGAGCCTGTATCTCACAAAACTAAAAACACCAAAGTTGTAGATGATCCTTTTATCTTTCTCTAGAAATTTGAATTGTCTCGATCGGAGTTTGGACGGAAAAGGTATGCATAAAATACGAACAGGTGTCGGTTTTGGTTCTCGGGAATTTTTCCTGCGACAAAAAATTACCAAAACTTCATAAATAGTGCAATAAAGTTCAAGAATGATAATTTTGACACTTTATTAAAATATTGGATAATTTTTAACATTTAATTAAAAATATAAACCGTAAAGACCGGGTTAAACGTCCAATTACACAGTTTTGGCGCGTAATCACCCTGCAGTGTCATTCCCTGCAACTACTTATGCACATTTTAAATCTAAGAAGGAATCCACTACTGAGTCCATCATGAACACATTCGAGAAGTCAAGGTCAATATTCCTCTCTTAGATGCTATCAAGCAAATATCTACGTATGCCAAGTTCTTGAAAGACTTGTGCACACAAAAGTGCAAATCAAGGATGCACATAAACAAACAAGTTATGTTGACCGAGCAGGTGAGCTTAATTATTTTAGGTCACCTTCCTCCAAAACATAAAAAGCTTGGCACTACCACCATCTCATGTGTAATAAGTGATTACACCATTGATAAGGCTCTTTAAGATTTGGGAGTGAGTGTAAACCTACTTTGGTACTTGGTCTACAGGCAATTTAATTTAGTAGAGCTGAAGCCTACCCCAATCACCTTGAGTTTCAATGACCAACCAGTAAAAAGGCCCCTGGGGTCTGATAAAGGATGTCTTAGTTAAATTCGAAGAGTTCTAATATCCTAGTGACTTCATTGTCTTGGATATGGAACCTTCCAACCCAACCAAGGATTCGATCCATTCCTATTAGGACGACCATTCTTAGTTATGGCTAATTCCTATATTCAATGTAAGACCGGGATCATAGATGTGTCACTTAGCAACGTAAAGCTTTGGCTAAATTTATTTCACACTTCCCAACATCCACCTGATAACGTCCAAGTATTGGACATTGATATGATTGATGAATCCGTTGAGGAAGTAATTCCCTCAATTCTTTAGGGGGACCCTCTATAAGCTATACTACAGCCTAAGAACCTCTTTATATCTATCTTGGAGGACTCGTATAAGCATATTCTTGCCATTTATGATTTGTTCTTCAATTTTGAGGGATGACTACGAGTAAGTAAGAAGTGGTTTAAGGAGGAAATGGTTGAGAAAACTCTTAATTTCAAACTAGGGCAAGTTCGAAATGAACATTCATTGCATCTAGTTGAAGATTGTAAACTTAGTGCTTTTAAGAGGCAACCCACTTACATTTCTTACTTTTCTTTCTTCTTTGAGTCCGTAGGTTGTACATTGCAGTGTATATAGGTTTTAGGGTTCTTAAAATAGGCCATAGGTTTGTTAGGGGTGTGACTAGGGCGCGACCAAAATGCATAGGTGAGACCTGGTCAAAGGCATAAAAGTCTTATGAACTTGCAATGTATCAGGAAGCTCGATCATAGGCATGACCAAGTTAAACCTCTAACTTTTCTAAACTTTCAAATTATTGAGAAGTTCGACTAAGGCACGACCAGCACTCCATTCTAGCGCGGCTTGGTTGAGAGTTGGTTTCCTGTTTCAATTAAGGGTGCGACCAAAGCATGACCAGCACAGAGCCCATGCGACCTGGTTGAGACTGTTTAAATTGTGTTTAAACTCATTTCTCTCATGAAGCTCGAAGCACTTCTCTCTTTGATTTCCTGGGCTCTCTTCATCGCACCCACATTCGACCTTGTCGCCCGAACCTCCCCAACCATCCCAGAGCTATGACAATCCCTTTGATGACCTACCCTAGCCCCGATGACCTTTCCATGACCCTTCATGCCAGAGCACTTAGGGTTTTGCTCTCTCGCCTCCCCTTGCACCTATAACTCTTCGTCTCACCTGTTAACGTTTGTGCCTTTTCTTATTCTCCATCTTTCATCTTCCATCCCCTTATATACCCGACCACCTCCATCAATTATCTCTCAGAAAATGCCTTGTATTTCAGAGTCTGGGCTTGCTTCCAAGCAACCTTGATCCTCACAATTTGGTGCTAAGTGGAAAAGGGTTTAGGGTCAGTTGAGAGACGAACCGTTATTTGGGTCCGAGCACACTCTGCCTACACTAGCACCATCGAGGGGTCGAGCGGCCTATAGTGTACAAGCGTAGTCTTCCCGAAGGTGGGGGCATCGAGGATGACCCTCGAGGACTATGACTTCCGGTCCATGTACCGATTCTTGTTAAATGAGACTCGTGCACACTCCCAAAGGAAATGTTGTATAGAGGCCTTGGAGCGACGAAAGATGGACCACTACATGACCTCGCCGACCACCACATATCACATGACCTTGGTTTTAGAGTTCTACCAACACCTGCACCACAATTCAAAAATGACTGTCTGGTCCACTACAATTTAGGGTGTAGGGTTTAAGCTCACCCCAACCTTGATCCATAGGGCATGGTCTCATGAGGATGTCGATGACACACTATGGGAGGCCCTTAATTCTTTCGATGCCCACCATATCATCAATCGGATGTTCTGCGACATTTACTATGCTGGCAGAAATGTGGAGCACTTTATGTGCACAACACAAAGCAGAGTACCCGATTACCTGCTCCTTTTGAACTTGATTTTCCAGTGCAACATATGCGTGTTTAGTCATCATTCAAAGTTGCATGACATTCATTTATACGTCCTATACTCCGTGCATTACAACATGAAGGTATACATCCCTCAACTAATTATGGATGAGATGATCACGTTTTATGAAAGGAACGTGAGACACCCGAAGCTGAGGAAGCCTACTGACTCACTCTAAAAGTGAGCATCTTAGAAGTTATCCAAAGTATAGGAGTTTAGTCGGGTAATAATTAGCCCAAGGGTCAGATCATCTCCTCAACGAGTGCAGTTTAATTCCAAATTTTATGTAAATCCCAAAGAAAATAAGAAAAAAAAAAATTATTAAACATAGTTTAGATTCGTAATTCTTGATTTTTGAGAGTTTGTGACTAAAATAAAATAATGCATAATATAAACCAAGAAACTAACACGCATAAAATAAATGACAAGAAAAAATAGACGATGAAAAAATCAACACAAAAAATCAACTAATTATGGATGAGATGATCACACATAAATAGATGATGAAAAAATCAACACAACTAATATTTCTACTCAATGATCCATCCACACAATAAAATAAACAATAAAAAATTAAATGAGTAAAACCATCCTACGTTTAAACATTCAGACAGAGAAATAAATCCTGCATTTGAAATTTTAGAGAAAAGACCAAAGATGAAAATTTTATTACTTAAACTAAAAATTCAACCATAAAATCATAAATCAAACATTAACTCAAAAAAAATAAAGTTAATCCAATCAATAACTTAAACAAAAAATAGTACTTAATCCGGAAATAGATTCAAACAAAAATAAATTAAATTTAACTTTCAATGATGGCTTAAATAAAAATAAACTAAACTTAAAAAATGGCTTAAACAAAAACTAAACTTGAACAAAAGCTTGAATAAAAATAAAATTAAACAATGTGTTTAAAGAACAATAAAGTAAAGAAAAAAACAAAGAAACAAGGGAGAGAGAGATAGCCGAAAATCTGAGAAAGGCCGAGAGTCCTCTGCTATCCAGCATAGCGCTGCCTCACGCTACTCTCCTCCCCCCAATAAACCCTCTTCCTTGATAAAATACCCTATTCTCCCTCTAATATTTTTCCCTAAGCGTGTCTCCTTTTGAGATAGGCGCATGGGCCTATTTTTTGGTGGCCCAAGACTCCTTTTTTTTTCTTTTTCCCTTAAGCACTGCACACAACCTAGTGCAGCAATTTCAAGCCCGATTTTGTCCCCATAAACGTTTGGATAAAAAAAAAGCTATTTTAGGATAGATTGTATATATTTTTGTAAGCTTTCCAATGCCACTTGAATCACACCAATCTGATATTATATGAGAGAGTTATGACTAAAATACTGAAATATGTCCAGCCTGTCTCGTATCGATTTTTGGACTTGGATTGCAACCAACTTTTCATTGCATAACACAGAATCATGTGCATGAAGCCCACATAGTACTCTCACACACCAGCACTCACAACTTCCAATTTGCTTAAACTCCACGAGAAGTGCATGGCCTCTTCACGTGCTCAAGCTCACACATGCATGGCTCAGTTTCTCTCACGCACGACTCACGTACATTTTAATTTCGACTTTAATTGCAAAAAATTATCCTGCAATAATAAAATACAAATGCCCTTAAACTTTCGAACAAAAATAAGAAAATTATCTAAAAATTATCAAATGATCTCACTAATTAAAATAATAGACATAATCAGCCATTTAATTAAAATTATAATCTTTAATGCATGAATTTAAATGCCTAATTATGCAACTTTGACGCATAATCACACCTCCCCCCAACTAGTTTTTGCTAATCCCTAGAAAAGCAAAAACTAAGAAAACTACCAAATCCAATCTAGCTCCTCTTTCACGGGTAACACGATCGTATTTACCAAATGTAACAAGGCTTTAAACCCCTAGGTCGATCCTAGTGGACAAGTTGTAGTCTTGTGAGAGTTTCTAGGGTGACCCCCACAAACACCAATCCCAACAAACATTAAATTAATATACATATGACACAACCATACCATTTCACATACAGAAATATAATCATATTAGACAAGCTCATTCATACACAATTCATGCAACTCCGAAGCAAGTCACTCATGCAAGTTTCATCATTATATAGCAATTAAGAACAGTATACTCATATAAATTTAACCAGCAATACAATTCAGATTTAATATAACCATATAAATTCGAGTATAAATTGACGAAATCTCAAAGCATGTGTAATCTCTATGACTCGTTACACCCAGGACAATAGTGGATACCTACAAAAAGGTCGTTTTGACTTAGCCTAGCTGGTATACCCTCAAAAACACTCAAAAAGGATGGGTTCACTCGTCATATGTGAAAAGGAGTGTCATAATGAAACATCCCACATATTGCAAAGAACAAATGCTAAATATATGGAGTGGACTAATCTAAAAAGGATCTAGCCTATTTGTGAGGTGTCAGGTCCTTCACCCTAGTATCTTCTCACCTACTTGTCATATCCAACCAAGATCACCCTAGATCAACTTATTCACAAACCATGCATGAATATTTCTAAGGCATTAGGCCGTTGAAGAGTCTTCTTATATGAAGATCATGTGTCGTGTCCTTGACTTTTTATTGTAGTTGTGTGGATAAAGAATTAATCTTTAACCCCATTATGGTACATTTCTATTTCCTTTTTTTTTTTTTTCTATTCATTCTCCAATTTCTTTCTTTCCATGGTCAATTAGGACAATCATTACACTTCTTTTGTTGTCTTCATACCACCTATGTGTATTAAGTTTGAACAGTAGTTCATGAACTAAGTCTAATTCTACGGGTGGCTCAGCCTTCACATCTTGAGTAGGCTACAAAAGCTAGGTTTCTAGTGTACAAAGAGTATCCAAAAAAAAAAAAAGGAAAGTTGAGTTCATGAACTCTGAGCTAACATCAAAAACTTAAAAGAATGATAAATGACTCAATAGTACCTCACAATGTGTCAAAGTCGCCACAAGCGCTCCCTTAGTGCTCGCAAGGAATCCTAAGTGCTACAAGTCACGTGAAGGTGTATTTTTAACCTCATGAGATATCATGTAAATACAAGAGTTTATATAACCAGATTAACACAAATGAACTACTATTCAACCTACATAGAGTTACAATTTCTAGATTAGTCATATAAAGAGAAATTACATATAAATAACTAAACTGTGTAACTCCTAGGTTATATACAAGTATGTGAAGGGTATAAGTTAGTATTAATCATGACATAATCATCTATCTTCAATACTCTTTGTTTTATTTATATCATCAAATGAGTAGCACCTAATTGCACATGCAAATTTTCTCCTCCCCCTCCCCCCAAAACTAAAATGAAACATTGTCCTCAATGTGAAAACATATGGAGGGAAGTTGAGACATACTTGGGTGGAGAAGTATAAGAAAATAAAAACTGAAACTAAGAAAAAATGTACCTAAAAATAAACTTGAAATAAAGCAAGGTAAAAAAAATGAAAAGAAAGGAAAAAAAAAAAACATCACTGTCTGTCTGGCGGACGCTCTGGAGGCATTTCATCTCGTGGGTGCAGGTCTATAAATTGAACTAGTGAGTTTCCAAATTTGAGTTGCCACAATGAATCAATATTATTACTTGCACAAAAGTTAGCCTCAAATAAATCAATACGTTCTAAGGTACCAGACAAAACATGTATAGACTGCCTTCCTTGTCTTAACAAGAAAGAATCTTTATTCAATATATTTTCCATGAAATTAACTTCTTTAAGAATCGGTCTTTGAGGCAAAGTTCTCAGACCAGTTCCCTTTGGTTCTTTAGAAGCAGCAACACCAAAATTTATACCTAGTTCCTTGAAATTTAAACTCTCACCATTCTGCTCATCTTTTTTATCGGGTGTACCAATCATCTTACTACTGTGAGGATTTGCTTCAACATTACACTCCTTGACATTTACTTCAATAAGGAATGACAGTTCCATGTCTGCCAATCTCTAAGGGTAGGGTACCACAAATTGGTACTCCTTATTAATCTCGGTCTCCTCATTAACTGAATTCTTCACTTGCAAGCTTTCTTCCTCTGATTTTTCTTTGACTTCATCTGTCATAGTCGTAACTTCAGGTGTTGGGACAACTGTTTGTTTATCGATGAGTATCTCAGGTTGGGAAACTTCATCTCCACTTCTCGAAGTAATAACAACCTTTGCTGTTTTAGGAAAAATATTATGTATTTGCTATTGTTGGTGCTGGTGTTTTTTAGGATTAGGCTGAGGTTCTATCGGGAAATTCCATTTTTTTCAAAAATATTCAACTTCATGCTCACTCATTAATGGTGTCTCAAAATTCATTCATTAAATATGCATAAGTTTTTGGCGTCGTTGCCAGGGAGTGCATATTTATTTTTTATTTCTTTATTTTATCTTTTATATACTTTTTTATTATTTTTTAATTAAAAATAAAAGAAATAATTAGAAAAACACAAATTTTGAAATAAAATCTGGCAGTCCCTGGTAACGGCGCCAAAAACTTGACTCACTCTAAAAATGAGCAGCTTAGAAGATATCTCAAGTATAGGAGTTCAGTCGTGTAATAAATAGTCTCCTAGGGGAATGCAGTTCAATGCCAAATGCAAAGAAAATAAGAAAAAAAAAATTTATTAAACATAGTTCAGATTTGTAATTTTGGAATTTTGAGAGTTTGTGACTAAATTAAAATAACACATAACATAAACTAAGAACCTAACATGGATAAAAAAAAAAAAGAAAGGCAAGAAGCAAATAATGGTAAATACATGATGGAAAAAACAACACAACTAATATTTCTACTCAATGATCCATTCACACAATAAAATAAATGATAACAAAATTAAATGAGTAAAACAATCCTATGTTTGAACACTATGACAAAGAAATAAATCTTACGTTTGAAATTTTGGACAAAAGACTAAAGATGAAAACTTTAGGACTCAAACTAAACATTCAACCATAAAATCCTCAATTAAAAATTAACTCAAAAAAAAAAAAAAAAACTTAACCCAATCAATAACGTAAACAAAAATAGTACCTAATCTAAAAATTGATTCAAACAAAAATAAATTAAACTTAAACTTCAACGATGACTTAAATAAAAATAAATTAAACTTAAACAATGGCTTAAATAAAAATTAAACTTGAAAAAAAGCTTGAATAAAAATAAACTTAAACAATGTATTTAAAGAACAATAAAGTAAAGAAAAAAAACAAAAAAATAAGGAAAAGAGAGAGATATCGGAAAATCTGAGAGAGGTCGAGAGTCTCTGCTGTCCTGCATAGCACCGCCTCACGCAGCTCTCCTCCTCCTAATAAACCGTCTTCCTCCATAAAATACCCTATTCCCCCTCTTATATTTTTCCCTAACCGTGTCTCCTCTTGAGATAAGTGCATGAGCCTATTTTTTGGTGGCCCAAGACTCCTTTTCTTCCTTAAGCAATGCACACGGCCCAGCACAGCAATTTCAAGCCCGATTTTGACCCTATAAACATCAGGATTATAAAACTGCTATTAGAATAAATTGTAGATGTTTTTGTGAGCTTTTCAATTCCACTTGAATTACACCAATACGATATTATATGACAGAGTTATGGCAAAAATACTAAAATATATCTAGGTTGTCTCCTAGAGAATTTTGGACTTGGATTGCTGCCCACTTTTTATTGCATGCACGGATTCATGTGTATGAAGCCCACGCAATCTTCTCACACACGAGCACACATGTCATCATTGTAGTATAGTGGTGAGTATTCTCTCCTATCACGAGGGTGACTCAGGTTTGATACCCAGCAACAACGCCAAAAATTTGACTCACTCTAAAAATGAGCAACTTAGAAGTTATCTCAAGTATAGAAGTTCAGTTGTGTAATAATTAGCTCAAGGGTCAGATCGTTTCTTCAGAGAATGCATTTTAATTCCAAACTTCATGTAAATCCCAAAGAAAATTAAAAAAAAAAAAAAGATTTTACTGAACATAGTTCAAATTTGTAATTCTTGATTTTTAAGAGTTTGTGGCTAAATTAAAATAACACATGACATAAGTTAAGAACCTAACATGCATAAAATAAATGACAAGTAACGAGAAACGGTAAATAGATGATGGAAAAATCAACACAACTAATATTTCTACTCAATGATCCATCCACACAATAAAATAAACAGTAACAAAATTAAATGAGTAAAACAATCCTACATTTAAACATTCTCACAAAAAAATAAATCTTACGTTTGAAATTTCGGACAAAAGAACAAAGATGAAAACTTTATTACTCAATATAAACATTCAACCATAAAATCCTCAATTAAACATTAACTCAAGAAAAATAAACTTAACCAAATCAATAACTTAAAAAAAAAATAGTACTTAATCCGAAAATAGATTCAAACAAAAATAAATTAATCTTAAGCTTCAACGATGGCTTAAATAAAAATAAACTAAACTTAAGCAATGGTTTAAACAAAAATTAAACTTGAACAAAAGTTTGAATAAAAATAAACTTAAACAATGTACTTAAAGAACAATAAAGTAAAGAAAAAAAACAAGGGAGAGAGAGAGATAGTTGAAAATATAAGAGAGGTCGAGAGTCCTCTGCTGTTGAAAATATGAGAGAGGTCGAGAGTCCTCTGCTGTCCTGCGCAGCACCACCTCACACTACTCTCCTCCCCCCCAATAAACCCTCTTCCTCCATAAAATACCCTATTCCCCCTCTAATATTTTTCCCTAACCGTGTCTCCTCTTGAGATAGGCATATGGGCCTATTTTTTGGTGGCCAAAGACTCCTTTTCTTCCTTAAGCACTACACATGGCCCAACGCAACAATTTCAAGCCCGATTTTGCTTTCGCAAACGTCAAGATTAGCAAAAGGCTATTTAAGGATAAATTGTAGGTATTGTTTATATGTCTTCCAATGCCACTTGAATCACACCAATCCAATATTATATGGGAGAGTTATGACAAAAAGAACGAAATACGTCTAGGGTATCTCCTAGAGAATTTAAGACTTGGATTGCGGCTCACTTTTTATTGAATGACACAGATTCATGTGCATGAAGCCCACGTAATCTTCTCACACACAAGCACACATGCAGTTGTTGTAGTATAGTGGTGAGTATTCCCTCCTGTCACGTGGGTGACCCGGGTTGGAACCCTGGTAACGGCACCAAAAACTTGACTCACTCTAAAAATGAGTAGCTCAGAAGCTATCCCAAGTATAGGAGTTCAGTCATGTAATAATTCACCCAAGGGTCAGATTGTCTCCTTAGCGAACGCAGTTTAATTCCAAATTTCGTGTAAATCCCAAAGAAAATAAGAAAAAAAATATTTTATTGAACATAGCTCAGATTCGTAATTCTGTATTTTTGAGAGTTTGTGGCTAAATTAAAATAATGTATAACATAGACTAAGAACCTAACACGTATAAAATAAATGATAAGAAACGAGTAATGGAAAATAAACGATGGAAAAATCAACACAACTAATATTTCTACTCAATGATCCATCCACACAATAAAATAATCAATAACAAAATTAAATGAGTAAAACAATCCTACTTTTGAACATTTTGACAAAAAAATAAATCCTATGTTTGAAATTTCAGACAAAATATCAAAGGCAAAAACTTTATTACTCAAACTAAGCATTTAACCACAAAATCCCCAATTAAGCATTAACTCAAAAAAATGAATTTAACCCAATCAATAACTTAAAAAAAAATAGTACATAATCTGAAAATAGATTCAAACAAAAATAAATTAGTCTTAAATAATGGTTTAAACAAAAATTAAACTTGAACAAAAGCTTGAATAAAAAAAATAAACAAAGTATTTAAAGAACAATAAAGTAAAGAAAAAAAAAATAGAAAAACAAGGGAGAGAGAAAGATAGCCGAAAATCTAAGAGAGGCCGAGAGTCCTCTACTATCCTACACAGCACCACCTCATGCTACTCACCTCCCCCCAATAAACTCTCTTCCTCCATAAAATACCTTATTCCCTTCTAATATTTTACCCTAACCGTGTCTCCTCTTGAGATAGGCACATGGGTTTATTTTTTGGTGGTCGAAGACTCCTTTTTTTCCTTAAACACTGCACATGGCTCAACACAGCAATTTCAAGCCCGATTTTTACCCCATAAACGTCTGGATTAGCAAAAGGCTATGTTGGGATAAATTGTAGATATTTTTGTAGGCTTTCCAATGCCACTTGAAAAACACCAATCCGATATTATATGAGAAAGTTATGAATAAAACACCGAAATACGTCCAAGCTATTTCCTAGTGAATTTCGGACAAGGATTGCGACCCACTTTTCTTTGCATGACATGGATTCATGTGCATAAAACCCACATAGTCTTCTCACACACAAGCACACACAACTTCTAATATTCATCAACTTCACAAGAAGTGCATGGCCTCTTCATGGGCTCAAGCTCACGCATGCGTGGCTCGGCTTCTCCCACGCATGACCCACACACATTTTATTTCAGCTTTAATTTCCAAAAATTATCCTGCAATAATAAAACACAAATGCCCGTAAATTTTTTTAAAAAATAAGATAATTATCTAAAAATTATCAAATGAGCTCACTGATTAAAATAATGGATATAATCAAATATTTAACTAAAATTATAATCTTTAATGCATGAATTTAAATGCCTAATTATGCAACTTTGACGCGTAATCACCTATGCTGAGGCTAGTGCACGGTTAGACCACTAGGGAGCCGAAGAGGCCCCTTATTCCATATGCCCAGCTCATTATGTCCATGCTAATTTGCATGAAGGTTAGTCTGGGCAATCTAGATGCGTATCTACCTATTGAAGAGGTCACCATTGAGTGAACATAGCGACAGAGTCTTAATCTGGTAGCCGCAACACGATTGAAGGTTAATAGGTGGGCACATTTTGAGGGAGTATCGGGATTTGAGTTCCTAGCTCCATATATTTTTTTTATGACCCTGAGGATGAGCCAGCATGCCCACAGGTGCCCCAACCTTATCAAGCGTTGAAGAAGAAAAGGAATACAACTGCCTCCTCCTCAGCTGCCCCTTTAGAGGAAGCTGCTCCATTGACGACACCTCCTCCATTGGCATCCCCCACTGTGCCTCAGGAAGAGGATGACTTAGGATGCCTACACCAGGAGTTTGAGACATTTAGATATGAGGTGCACCACGAGATGGCGGCGACTAAGGAGACGATCACTCATGCATTTGGAGCGACAGCAGAGGCACTCCGACTTTGCTTCACGAGCTCATTAGAGACTTTCTCATTTTTGGGATTCGCAGCTCCTGCTCTAGCCTCAGGGGGCCCTCAGTACCTCCAGCTCCTCCATTTCCCACTACTACAAAGGAGGTAGCCTTATCATTTACCCAATCTTCACCACAATCGTCTTATTTGCCTCCCCCTTTTCAGGCCACTTTACCAACAAACATGGCGGTCATGATTGATGTTAAGTCATATGATATGAGTGAGGCGGGGGCCCCTACTGAGAAGATACCACCAACCACTGCTATCGCAAATGAGGCTTAGTTCCATGTGTGTTCCACTGAGGTGCCTTTTACTACAAAGCCAGTAGATACTCCGACATTTCTAGCTGCCTCAAAGCCTCCAGTGATGAAGCATTCCCAGCTCGATCCTTGCTTGACGATACCCCTAATTCTGTAGGTGGGTGTCCTACGCTCCTTTGCGCCACTTTACATGATGACACTACCTACCCATGTCCTTCTTGTCTTGCACTACATGGTGGCGGAATCGTCCAGTTCTTTGGTTGCCAATGGAGCAGCCACCTCACTTGTCCCACCATCACCAGCTATCCTGCGCACACCTGCTCCACCAGCGGCTCATGTCTCACACCCACAATGTAATAACCTAAAGAATTTTCAACATCTCGTCAATGAACACAGGGGATTCGTCGACGAGGATATAAGAGGAGCTCATCGACGAGGACAAGTTTCGTCGATGAAAAAATATCGAGAGAGGTTTTTGGAACAATCTAAAATTCGTCGACAAGGGAGGAAGTTTGTCGACGAAATTATTAAAGGACTCATCGACGAGGTGAAGTGTCTCGTCGATGAATCTGACTTTATAAATAGTGAAAACCCAGATTTTTTATGGAAATTTAGCACAGGAAATCCTCTCTTTCTCTCTGTACGCCCCTCCCTCCTTCTCTCTTCGATTTCGGGTCCATTTTATGCCAAATCGGTGATTTGAAGCTATCACGATGCTCCTGACGAAATTCTCTACTAGGCTGTTCGAGTTTATCGTTGGTGAAGTTGGTTTGGATTTCGTCCCAATCTCAGGGTAAGGTATTTTATTCAGTATTTGTCTTTCACTCAGATATAAAAAATACAATACATGAAGAAATACTGATATTTTGTTCTGGGGGATTTAATTTTCAGGGTGTTGAGTAGAGAACCCTATGGGTATAGGGCTAGAGTATAGTAGGGATTTTTCAGAGATATGGTAAGGGAAATATGTTATGGTAGGAATTTTTATAACGTTAACAGAGATTTTACACACACACACACACACACACACACACACACATATATATATATATATATATATATATATATATATAGTAGCTTATTACCCAGTTTTATAGAATATGAGTTTTAAATGCTTGTATGGCCTGAGTAGTTATTTATGTGATAAAGAACTTATATATAGTTTTTGCAGTATGTCATACCATACTGATTACACAGATATAGACAGTATATTATAGATATTTATCCAGAATAGTATATTAAAATTTTACTCATATCAGTATGTTATAGTTTTATACAAATTAGTATATCACAGATATTTATTTAGAATAGTATATTACAGTTTTACTCAGATAAGTATATTACAGCTTTATTCAGAACAGAATATACAGTATTTATAGTTTGTCATGTTTCCTATTATCATAACATACAGAGTATACAAAAAAAGTATATAGACAGAGTATACAGACAGATATACAGAGATAGCATCAAGATGCTACAAATATATCATACAGAGATTACAGTATTTACAACACAAAAGATAGCGTTATGGTAATTTTGGAAATATGATGAATACAGCAAAAGAGTGTATATATATATATATATATATATATATAGTATCAGATCCCTGAGAAATTATTATATATAGATACAAATAAAGAATACAGAGCACGGTATCGTTGCTAGATACAGATAGAGTGCAACCATATATCTTAGATAATGTGTGGGTACCGTCAACTGTACTCGGAGAGGATGCAGCTCCCTAGTTCGCTGGGTTGAGGGGTCCAGTTTGATGAGTTAGCAGTTAGTCCCGCACCTAGAAGAGTATGCAGTTTGGCTGGGCCGAGGTAGTGTAGAGTACATTGACTTATCTGGAGGGCCGACCAGATTAAGTCTTGCCTACGGACCGCACAACCCTGTCATGAGATGTCAAATCATAACATACAGAGTTCTAGAGAGAAAGCACAGTTATGTATAGTATACAATTTTATAGTAGTATAGTATGATATTAGGAGTATGAAAAGTAGAAAATACAGATGATGCAGTTATATTTTAAATTGTGAAAATGATGGACATGCTTTAGAGATTTATTATTTCATTACAGTTCAGTTGTTATTTAATAGTATGCAAATTAGTCACCACACACTAGTAATAGCATATTCCACTAACTAAGCAATGACTCACCCTATGAATTTAACATTTTTCAGGTGAGCCAGATGGGCGAGCTAAGCAGGCTCATGGATAGAGAGTTTATTTGATTACCCTGGTTTAGAGGGTAAGTTTGTGCACGATTTTGTGTTTTGGGTCATATATTTTGGAAAGAGATGTATTATATAGTATGGTTTGGAAATACAGATCTCTGATATTGTATGATGTGTATGGATGCATGGATTACGTTTCCGCTGCATAGGTATGATTTTATATTCAAATTTACCCTGATGCCTTCTGAGGCTTGAGTTTCATAGCAGGGGGTATCAGAGTAGTTCATATATATAGAGATGATGAAAATTTTGAGGTCGTTACAATTTGGTATTAGAACAAAGGGGTAGTTACCCCCAATCCTTGGGACCTCTCGCTTATGAATGATTATGGCGAAATAAGACTCTCTGCCCGGTGGCTAGCTGAATTGAGGAACAGCAATACATAAAGCCTCAATCTCAGTGAGTGCTCTGATAGGTACCCGTTGTTGTCACGGGCGCAAGGCTCATAAAAAAAGTGACAACGCCCGAAAGGGGGACGTTACAATTTGGTTTCAGAGCCTAAGTTGTTTGGTTCTGTAGACTTTAGAGTATAGTGGGAAATAATACTAGAATATAGGAAAGTATTTGAGGTTTATTCTATGATCTGGATATAGGATTTCATGGTGATTTCTGTGTTTTTCCTGGGGTGACGACTTCAAGAAAGTCATAGTAAACTAGCGACAAGTTATGTATTTAGGTTATGAGATGTGATTTGGGGTTAGGATTACGAGGGATGGTTAATAGAGAATTTGGATTTTTAGTTGAATAAGTTGGGTATGTGGGGAAATAGAATTTTGAAATGGTGTTCTATATGTTTGCCGGATGGACCCAGAAGGCAATAACGCTTACGCTAGTAGGGACGATGGTGCTGGTCCTTCTAGCGCAGCAGGTGGGGATTCAGATCCTGTGCTACGCAGTATGGCTCAGCATGTTATGGCTGAGATTGCACGGACCTCTAGAGAGCTTGAAGGTCCACCTCCAGCTCAGAAATGTACAGTAAAGAAATTTATTAAGATCAATCTGCCAGCATTTTCTAGAGTGACTGACCTTATAGTTGCAAAGAACTGGGTGCAGGAGGTAGAGAAGATCCTGACAATACTTCACTGCACTAACGAGCAGAGAGTTCTGTACGCTACATATAAATTGGCAGGGGTGGCTGAGAGATGGTGGATGGCCACTAGACTATTGCAGGAGCATAGGATGACTCCAGTGCCGATGACCTGGCCCCGCTTCAGGGATATATTCTTCAATAGGTACTATCCTGCCTCATTCAGAGAGGCTTAAGTACTGGAGTTTCTGAGTCTGTCCCAGGGGTCGATGATAGTCCAGCAGTACGTGGCGAAATTTATCGAATACTCGTGTTTCTACCCATATATTGTCCCTGATGAAGTGAAGAAGGCTAGAATGTTCAAGAGGAACCTGAGGCAAGATATTTACAAGCAGGTGGCAGTATTGAGGATCCAGGATTTTGCATAGTTGGTTGATAAGGCCACTATAGCGAATGAGAGTCTATCTAGAGAGACGGAGACACAGAGTTAGAGGAAGAAAACTACGCCGTCGAGTTTTCAGGCGAGTCCCATGGAGAGGAGGAAGATCGGGCGAAGGCCAGAGATAGATGGTAGAACATGGTAGATTTCAAGGTAAACAGCTTTCTGCCATTTGTCTTAGATGCGGACGGAGACATCATGGTGAGTGCCGACTGGGGGAGAATGTTTGCTCTCACTGTGGGAGGCCCATCCATATGGCTTGTTCATGTCAAATGTCATCATATTATGCAGAGGCTCCAAAGCTATTTTGAGGTGGATATTATACGCCCCGCGGAGGTCAAGAGAGGAATACGACATCGACGGGCGTCTATGCATTGACGACGGGAGATACTAAGATGGCTGGAAACATGGTCACAGGTATCATTATTACTTTACCATATAAAATTGTTGTTTTATTTGATATAGGTGTCACTCACTCTTTTATATCGATGGCATATGTAAACATGACTAGGGTAGAGACACAACCGTTAGACGTAGAATTATCAGTGGGTACACCAATGGGATCTGTAATAAGATGCAGGAGAGTGTTTTGGAAATATCCAGTGAGTGTTCCAAAGAGAGTACTACCTGCGGATCTCGTGATCCTATATATGCAGAGGTTTGATGTTATATTAGGCATGGATTGGCTAGCAACTTATCACGCCAGTATTGATTGTCATTAGAAGGAAGTAGTTTTCAGATCCCCGGGCAAGCAAGAGTACAGATTCGTAGGATCACGTGTACGTGCCTCACCACAGTTGGTGTCGTCCATTTAGGTGAGGAAATTGCTACAAAGTGGTTGTTAGGGGTATGTCGCATATAAAAATGATTTTCCAAAAGAAGAATTGGGACAATCTGACATACTAATAGTCAAAGAGTTTTCAGATGTATTTTCAGAAGAATTACCAAGTTTTCCACTTGATCATGAGATTAAGTTTACTATAGACCTGTTGCCGGGATTTGCGCCAGTATCTAAAGCACCATACCATATAATTCCAGTCGAGTTGAGAGAATTAAAAGATCAGTTACAGGAATTACTGGATAAGGGTTTTATCAGGCCCAGTGTGTCACCATGGGGAGCACTAGTTGTTGAGAATTCTACTTGTGAGCTTGTCCCACATTGAAAAATTAAAGTGGATAATGGGTGCTTATATACATGGATGGACCCAAGACCCAATTAACTTGAGCTTTTGGGCTAAATTAGTGTTCACCCATGTGTATCAAGCCCACCCATGGGCTCCTCCGGTCCTAACAACTGGTATCAGAGCCGACGGTTCGTAACTCTGGGTGAGCGACATCGTAAAAAAGTCGAGACGGGAAGCTAATTCTCCTGATGTGCTAACAGTTGGAGGACCAAGTGTGTGGCTGAGGCCAATAAGGATCATCTAGGCTGTGTATGGATCCAAATAGGGTCAAGATGTGGGAGGTAGGATTGGTTTGGACACACATGGAATGCAATCTGAGGCACGTAAGACGCCAGTGGTAAGACTCACTTGAGCAACTGTTGGAGAATTGTCCCAGAAGGGAGGAGCAGGAACTCACAAGTGAGGGGGAGATTGTTGAAAATTCCACTTGTGAGCTTGTCCCACATTGAAAAATTAAAGTGGATAATGGGTGCTTATATACATGGATGGACCCAAGACCCAATTAGCTTGAGCTTTTGGGTCAAATTGGTGTTCACCCATGTGTATCAAGCCCACCCATGGGCTCCTCTGGTCCTAACACCAGTTTTACTTGTGGAAAAGAAAGATGGAACCATGAGATTGTGCATCAATTATAGGGAGATAAAAAAATTGACAGTCAAGAATAAATACACTCTTCCTAGGATCGATGATTTATTTGATCAGTTTCAGGGGACCCAGGTTTACTATAAAATTGATCTGCAGTCAGGCTTCCATCAGGTGAAAGTTAGAGCAAAAGATATTTCGAAGACCGTATTTCGTACTAGGTATGAGCATTACGAGTTTTAGTGATGCCATTCGGGTTGAATAATGCACCAGTAATATTTATGGATTTAATGAATCGGGTGTTCCATCAGTACTTAGACCAATTCATAGTTGTATTTATTGATGATATAATGGTCTACTTGCGGAGTTTTGAGGAGCACGAGCATCATTTGAGACTAGTGTTGCAGATATTGAGAGAAAGGAAATTGTATGCAAAATTAAAGAAATGTGAGTTCAGGTTAAGGCAGGTTACTTTTCTCGGCCATGTGATCTCAGTTGTAGGAGTATCAGTTGATCCAAGTAAAATAGAGGCAGTGGTGAGTTAGGAAAGGCCGAGAAATGTTCAAGAAGTCAGGAGTTTTCTGGGATTAGTAGGTTATTACCGGCGCTTTGTGGATGACTTCTCTAGGCTATCAGGTCCATTAACACGACTTATGAGGAAAAATGTAAAGTTTGACTAGACCGACGACTATGAGCAGAGTTTTTAGGAGTTAAAGCGGCGGTTAGTTTCAGCTCCAGTACTGGCTATCCCTTCAGGGGACATCGGGTTCGTAATATACAGTGATGCATCTTAGAAAGGTCTTGGATACATGTTGATGCAGCATGGCAGGGTTATTGCATATGTGTCTAGATAGCTTAAAGAATATGAGAAGAATTATTCTGCCCATGATTTAAAGCTTGCTGCGGTGGTATATGCTCTTAAGATTTGGAGGCATTACCTATATGTTGGAAAATGTGAGAATTTCACGGATCATAAGAGCCTGAAATATTTCTTCACCCAAAAAGAGTTGAATATGAGGCAAAGAAGGTGGCTAAAGATTATTAAAGATTATGATTGCATGATTAGTTACCACCCAAGAAAAGAGAATGTAGTAGTAGATGCTCTAAGCAGGAAATCAAGGAGACCCGTATTGGCAGTTATGGAGACTCAGCATTCAATTCTTATGGATATGGAGAGACTTAGCATAGAATTAGTAGAGGAGAGTTCTCAGGAAGTTATTGTTAGTCTAGTGGTTCAGCCTATGCTTTATGAGAGAATTAAAACAGCTCAGGATAATGATGCAGAGTTGGCAGAGGTTATGGCTAGAGTGAGGGATGGTAAGAGAGAAGAGTTCAACATATCACATGACAGAGCCCTGCGGTTCCATACTAAGCTCTATGTTCCTACAGATACCGATATCAGAAGAACCATATTGGAAGAGGTACACAGATCCCTATACACCGTTCATCCTGGTAGTACTAAAATGTATCGAGATCTGTGAGAGTACTTCTTGTGGAGTGGAATGAAGAGAGAGATAGTCGAGCTTAATCAGCAGTGCTTGACGTGCCAGCAGGTTAAGGCTAAGCACTAGAGACTAGCAGGACAATTGCAGCCGTTGTTCATTCCAGAATGGAAGTGGGACCACGTGTCTATGGATTTTGTTATGGGATTACCACTAGTGCAGCAGGGATTGAATGCAATTTGGGTAGTTGTTGATCATTTTACGAAGACTGCTCATTTTATCCCTATTAAATTTGTCTATTCCATGGACAGACTAGTAAAGATATAGGTTCAGGAGATAGTTCACGTCCATGGTGTACCAGCATCCATAGTCTCAAACCGGGATCCTTAGTTTACTTCACGATTCTGAAAAAGTTTTCAGAAGGCTATAGGTACACAGTTAGCTTTTAGCACTATTTTTCATCCCTAGACAGATGGTTAGACTGAGAGGACAATTTAGACATTAGAGGATATGCTTCGTGCTTGTATACTTGATTTTGGAGGCAGTTGGATTCAGTTTATGTTGTTAATTGAGTTTTCTTATAATAACAGTTATTAGGCTTGCATCGGCATGGCACCATACGAGGCATTATATGACAGGAGATGTCGTTCTCCTCTTTTCTGGGATGAAGTAGGCAAAAGGTGAGTTTTAGGTCCAGAGATAATACAACAGGCATCCGACAAGGTCCGATTAATTAGAGAAAGAATTAATACAACATAGAGTCAGTAGAAAAGCTTAGAATCAATACAACATAGAGTCAGTAGAAAAGCTATGCAGACACTCGCCGCCGAGAACTAGAGTTTGATGTGGGAGATTGAGTATTTTTTAAGATAACTCCTCTGAAAGGAGTTATGAGGTTTGGAAAGAAGGGTAAGTTGAACCCCAGGTATATTGGCCCTTTTGAGATACAAGAGAGAATATGGTCAGTTGCCTATAGGCTAGCTTTACTGTCAATTTTATCCAGAATACACAATATGTTTCATGTTGCTATGTTGAGGAAATATGTTCCAGACCCGTCCCACATCATCGGCTATGCAGAGATAGAACTCAAAGATTCATTAGCTTATGAAGAAACACCAGTACAGATACTAGACAGGAAGACACAAGAATTACATATAAAAGAAATACAGTTGGTTAAAGTTTTGTGGAGGAATCACGCCATAGAGGAAGTTTCTTGGGAGCATGAGGAACAAATCAGGCAGAAATACCTGCAATTGTTCCAAGAGGTATAAAGGTAATCAGGTAAAGTATAATAGTTAGATAAGTTTCTTTTGTAGGTATATGTATGGATTTAATGAGTAGATAGTTTCAGTTTTATATATGTAATCTCCCAGAATATAAAATGTAACCACAGTATTTCTCCGCCATAAGTGAGGGAAGGTAATAAAATAAATAGATCATTTTCCTTTTATAGGATGATAAATGGAGATATAGATAGTAAATTTCGAGGACGAAATTTTATAAGAATGGGAAAATATAATAACTCGAAGAATTTTCAACATCTCGTCGACGAACACAGGGGATTCGTTGACAAGGATATAAGAGGAGCTCGTCGACGAGGACAAGTTTCGTCAATGAGAAAATACTGAGAGAGGTTTTTGGGATAGTTTGAAATTCATCGACAAAGGAGGAAGTTCATCAATGAAATTATTAAAGGACTCATCGACAAGGTGACGTGTCTAGTCGACGAATCCAACTCTATAAATAGTGAAAACCCAGATTTTTGATCGACATTCAGTGTAGGAAACCCTCTCTTTCTCTCTTTACGCCCCTCCCTCCTCGATTTCAAGTCCATTTTATGTCGTATCGATGATTTGAAGCCACCACGACGCTCCTAGCGAAGTTCTTTACAAGCATGCTGGAACTGATCGTTGGTGGAGTAGGTTTGGATTTCGTCTCAATCTCGGGGTAAGGCATTTTATTCAGTATTTGTCTTTCCCTTAGTTATGAGAAATATAATACACGAAGAAATACCAATGTTTTGTTCTAGGGGATTTGATTTTCAGGGTGTTGAGTGGACAACCTTGCGGGTATAGGGTTAGAGTACAGTAGGGACCTTTGCCATGTTTCTTATTACCATAACATACAGAGTATACAGACAGAGTACATAGACAGAGTATACAAATAGATATATAAAGATAGCATCAAGATGCCACAAATACAGCGTACAAAGATTACGGTATTTACAAGACAAAAGACAGAGTTATGATAATTTTGGAAACATGATGAAAACAGTAAAGGAGTATATATATATAGTATCAAATCCCTGAGGAATGATCATAGATAGATACTGATAAAGAATACAGAGTACGGTACCGTTGCTAGATACAGATAGAGTGCAACCATATATCACAGATAGTGTGTGAATACCGTCAACTGTGCTTGAACAGGATGCAGCTCCCTAGTTCGCTAGGTTGACGGGTCCAATTTGATGAGGTAGTAATTAGTCCCACACCTAGGAGAGTATGCAGTTTGGTCGGGCTGAGGTAGTGTAGAGCATATTGACTTATATGGAGGGCCGACCAGATTAAGTCCCGCCTACAGGCCGCACAATCCTATCGTGAGGGGTCAAATCATAACATACAGAATTCCAGGGATAAAGTACAATTATGTATATGTATATAGTTTAATAGTAGTACAATACGATATTAGCAGCTTAAAAAGTAGAAAATACAGATGATACTGTTATATTTTAAATTGTGAAAATGATGGACATGCTTTACAGATTTACTATTTCATTACAGTTAAGTTGTTACTTTAAAAGTATGCAACTTAGTTGTCACACACTAGTAATAGCATATTTCCACTTACTAGGTGTCGACTCACCCCATGACTTTAACATTTTTCAAGTGAGCCAGCTGGGCGAGCTGACCAGGCTAACGAATAGAGAGTTTATTTGATTACCCTAATTTAGAGGGTAAGTTTGTGCAGCGTTTTGTGTTTTTGGTCAGATATTTTGGAAAGAGATGTATTATATAGTATGGTTTGGAAATACAGATCTCTGGTATTGTATGATGTCTATGGATGTATGGATTACGTTTTCGCTACATAGGTATGATTTTATATTCAGATTTACCCCGGTGCCTTCTGAGGCTCAAGTTTCATAGCAAGGGGTATCATAGTAGTCCATATATATATATATATATATATATATATATATATATATATAAATGATAAAAATTTTGAGGACGTTACAATTTGGTATCAGAGGAAAGGGGTAGGTACCCCTAATCCTCAGAAACTGTCACTTATGAATGATTATGGCGAAGTAAGACTCTCCGCTCGGGAGCTTGCTGAATTGAGGGATGGCGATACATAACGCCTCAATCTCAGTGAGTGCTCTGATAGGTACCCGTTGTTGCCACGGGCGTAAGGCCCGTAAGGAAATTGACAACTCCTGAAAGGGGGATGTTACAATTTGGTATCAGAGCCTAGGTTGCTAGGTTTTGTAGACTTTAGAGTGCAACGGGAAACAATATCATAATATATGAAAATATTTGAGGTTTGTTCTATGATTTGGATACAGGATTTCATGGTGGTTTCAGTGTTTTTTCTAGGGTGACGGCTTTAGGAAAGTCATAGTAAACTATCGACGAGTTATGTATTTAGGTTATGGGATGTGATTTGGGGCTAGGATTAAGAGGGGTGGTTAATAGAGAATTTGAAGTTTTAGTAGAATAAGTTGGGTGTGTGGGGAAATAGAATTCTGAAACGGTATTCTATGTGTTTGTAGGATGGACCCAAGAGGCAATAGCGCTCACACTAGCAGGGACGATGGTGCTGGTCCTTCTGGCACAGGAGGTGAGGATTCAGATGTTGTGTTACACAGTGTGGCTCAGCAAGTTATGGCTGAGATTGCACAAACCTCTAGAGAGCAGGAAGGTCCACCTCCAGCTTAAGGATGTACCATAAAGAAATTTATGAAGATGCATTCGCCAACGTTGTCTAGTGCGACTGACCCTGCAGTTGTAGAGAACTAGGTGTAGGAGGTAGAAATGATCCTGATAGTACTTCACTACACCGATGAGTAGAGAGTTGTGTACGCTACGTATAGACTGGCAGGGGAGGCTGAGAGATGGTGGACGACCACTAGACTATTGGTGGAGCAGTGGACAACTCCAGTGCCAATGGCTTGGTCCCACTTCAGGAATATATTTTTCGATAGGTACTATCCTACCTCAGTTAGAGAGACTCGAGTACAGGACTTTCTGAGTCTGTCCCAAGGGTCAATGACAGTCCAGCAGTACGCGGCGAAATTTATCGAGCTCTCGCATTTCTACTCATATATTGACCCCGATGAAGTGAAGAAGGCTAGAATGTTTGAGAGGAACCTGAGGCGAGATATTTACAAGCACGTGGCGGTACCGAAGATCCAGGATTTTGCAGAGTTGGTTGACAGGGCCACTATAGCGGAGGATAGTCTATCTAGAGAGACGGAGACACAGATTTAGAGGAAGAGGACTGCGCCCTCGAGTTTTCATGTGGGTCTCAGTCGAGGCCCTTGGAGAGGAGGTAGATCGAGCGGAGGCCAGAGATAGATGGTAGAACACGGTGGATTTCAGGGTGGACAGCTTGCCGCCATTTTTCTTAGATGCGAATGGAGACATCCTGGTGAGTGCCGACTGGGGGAAAATATTTGCTATTGCTACGGGAGCCCCAGCCAAATGGCTCGATTATGTCTGATGCAGTCGAATTATGCACAGGCTCCCAGGCCGTTTCGAGGTGGATATCAGGCGCCCCGCGGAGGTTAGGAGAGGAATACTGAGTCGGCGAGGGTTTATGCATTAATGCTAGGAGATACTGTGACAGCTGGAAATGTGGTCACAGGTATCATTATTACTTTACCATGTAAAATTATTGTTTTGTTTGATACAGGATTCACTTATTCTTTTATATTGGTAGCTTATGTAAAAATGACTGGGGTAGAGACACAGCCGTTAGACGTGGAATTATTTGTGGGTACGCTGATGGGATCTGTAATAAGATGTAGGAGAGTGTTTTGGAATTTTCCAGTGAGTGTTCAAAAGAGAGTACTACTTGCGGATCTTGTGATCCTAGATATGTAGGGGTTTGATGTGATATTAGGCATGAATTGGCTAGCAACTTATCACGCTAGTATTGATTATCATTAGAAGGAAGCAATTTTTAGATCTCCAAGCGAGCAAAAATACAGATTCATAGGATCACGCGTACGTACCTCACCACAGTTGGTGTCGGCCATTCAGGTGAGGAGATTGCTACAAAGTGGTTGCCACAGGTATGTCGCATATATAAAAGATTTTCCAAAAGAAGAATTGAGACAAGCTGACATACCAGTAGTCAGAGAGTTTCCAAATATATTTTTAGAAGAATTACCTGGCTTGCCACCTAATCATGAGATTGAGTTTACTATAGACCTGTTGCCGGGATCTATGCCAGTATCTAAAGCATCATACCGTATGACTCCAGTCGAGTTGAAAGAATTGAAAGATCAGTTATAGGAATTATTGGATAAGGGTTTTATCAGGATCGATCATTTATTTACCCTCTCCCTAGGATCGATGATTTATTTGATCAGTTTCAAGGGACCTAGGTTTACTCTAATTGATCTACAGTTAGGCTACCATGAGGAGAAAGTTAAAGCAAAAGATATTTTGAAGACTGCATTTCGTGCCAGGTATGGGCATTACAAGTTTTAGTGATGCCATTCGGGTTAAATAATGCACCAGCAGTATTTATGGATTTGATGAATCAAGTATTCCATCAGTACTTAGACCAGTACGTAGTTGTATTTATTGATGATATACTAGTCTACTCGCGAAGTTTTGGGGAGTACGAGCATCATTTGAGGCTAGTGTTGCAGATATTAAGAGAAAGGAAATTGTATGCAAAATTTAAGAAATGTAAGTTTTGGTTAAGGCAGGTTACTTTTCTCGGCCATGTAATCTCAGAAGCAGGAGTATCAATTAATCTGAGTAAAATAGAGGCAGTGGTGAGTTGGGAAAGATCGGGAATTGTTCAAGAAATCAAGAGTTTTCTAGGATTAGCAGGTTATTACCGGTACTTTGTGGATGGTTTCTCCAAGCTATTAGGTCCATTAACACAACTTATGAGGAAAAATGTAAAGTTTGACTGGACCGACGACTGTAAGCAGAGTTTTCAGCAGTTAAAGCCGTGGTTAGTTTCATCTTTAGTACTAGCTATCCCTTTAGGGGAGGATGGGTTCATAATATATAGTGATGCCTCTTTGAAAGGTCATGGATACGTGTTGATGCAGTACAGCAGGGTTATTGCGTATACGTCTAGACAGCTTAAAGAATATGAAAGGAATTATCCTATCCATGATTTAGAGCTTGCTGCGGTGGTGTATGCTATTAAGATTTGGAGGCATTACCTATATGGTGGAAAATACGAGATTTTCACAAATCACAAGAGCCTGAAATATTTCTTCACCCAGAAAGAGTTGAATATGAGGCAAAGAAGGTGGCTAAAGCTTATTACAGATTATGATTGCACAATTAGTTACCACCTAGGAAAAGCGAATGTAGTGGCGGATGCTCTGACCTAGAAATCAGGGGGACCTGTACTGGCAGTTGTGGAGATTCAGTATTCAATTTTGATGGATTTGGAGAGACTCACTATAGAATTGGTAGAGGAGAGTCCTCCGGAATTCATTGCCATTATAGCGGTTTAGCCTACGCTTTACTAGAGAATTAAAGCAACTCAGGGTGATGATGCAGAGTTGGCAGAGGTTATAGCCAGAGTGAGGGATGGTCATGGAGAAGAGTTTAGCATATCAAATGAAGGAGCCCTGCGGTTCCGTACTAGGCTCTCTATTCCTACAGATACCGATATCAGAAGAACCATATTGGAGGAGACTCACATATCCCTATACACCGTTCATCCTGGTAGCACTAAAATGTATCGGGATCTGCGAGAGTACTTCTGGTGGACTGGAATGAAGAGAGAGATAGTTGAGTTTGTTTGGCAGTACTTGACATGCCAACAAGTTCAGGTTGAGCATTAGAGACCAGCAGGACAGTTGCAGCCGTTATTTATTTCAGAATGGAAATGGGACCACATGTCTATAGATTTTCTTATGGGATTACCACCAGTGCGGCAAGGATTAAATGCAATTTGGGTAGTTGTTGATCATTTTATGAAAGTTGTCCGTTTTATCTTTATTAAAGTCAGCTATTCCATGGATAGACTAGTAGAGATATATGTTCCGGAGATAGTTCGCGTCCATGGTGTACCAGTATCCATAGTATTAGACCGGAATCCTCGGTTTACTTCATGATTCTAGAAAAGTTTTCAGGAGGCTATGGGTACACAGTTAGTTTTCTGCATTGCTTTCCATCCCCAGACAGATGGTCAGATTGAGACGACGATTCATACATTAGAGGATATGCTTTGTGCTTATGTACTTGATTTTGGAGGAAGTTGGATTCAGTTTATGTCATTAGTTGAGTTTGTTTATAATAACAGTTATCAAGCTAACATTAGCATGACACCATACGAGCCATTATATGGCAGGAGATGTCATTCTCCTTTTTTATGGGATGAAATAGGCAAAAGGTGAGTTTTAGGTCCAGAGATAATACAACAGGCATCCGACAAGGTCCGATTAATTAGAGAAATAATCAATACAACACAGAGTTGGCAGAAAAGTTACGCAAACACTCGCGGCTGAGAACTAGAGTTTGATGTGGGAGATCAAGTATTTTTAAAGATAGCTCCTCTGAAATGAGTTATGAAATTTGGAAAGAATTCCAAGTTGAGCCCTAGGTATATTAGCCCTTTTTGAGATATTAGAGATAATAGGGTTAGTTGCCTATATACCAGCTTTGCTACCAATTTTATCCATAATACACGACATGTTTCATGTTACTATATGGAGGAAATATGTCCCAGACCCGTCCCACATCATCAGCTATGCAAAGATAGAACTCAAGGATTCATTAGCTTATGAAGAAACACTAGTATGGATACTAGACAGGAAGACACAAGAATTACGTACAAAAGAAATACAGTTAGTTAAAGTTTTGTGGAGGAATCACGCCATAGAGGAAGCTTCTTGGGAGCTCGAGGAACATATCAGACAGACATACCCGTAGTTGTTCCAAGAGGTATAAAGGTAATCAGGTAAAGTATAATAGTTAGATAAGTTTTTTTTTTTCAAGTACATATATGGATTTAATGAGTAGATAGTTTCAGTTTTATATATGTAATCTCCCAGAACATAAAATGTAACCACGGTATTCCTCCACCATAAGTGAGGGCAAGTAATAAAATAAGTAAATCATTTTTCCTTTATGGGATGATAAATGGAGATACAGATAGTAAATTTCGAAGTATAAATTTTATATGGAGAGGAGAATGTAATAACCTAAAGAATTTTCAACATCTCATTGATGAGGATATAAGAGGAGCTCGTCGACGAGGACAGGTTTCGTCGACGAGAAAATACCGAGAGAGGTTTTTGGGAAAGTCTGACATTCGTCGACGAGGGAGGAAGTTCGTTGAAGAAATTATTGAAGGACTCATTGACGAGGTGACGTGTCTCATCGACGAATCTGGCTCTATAAATAGTGAAAACTCATATTTTTTATGGAAATTCAGTGCAAGAAGCCCTCTCTTTCTCTTTCTACGCCCCTCCCTCCTTCTCTCTTCGATTTCGGGTCCGTTTTACACTGGATCGACAATCTGAAGCCACCATGATGCTCCTGGAAAAGTTCTCTGCAAGTCTACTGGAGCTGATTGTTGGTTAAGTTGGTTTAGATTTCGTCTCAGTCTCAACGTAAGGCATTCAGTATTTTTCTTTCCCTCAATCATGAGGAATACAATACATTAAGAACTACTGATGTTTTTGTTATAAGGGATTTGATTTTTAGGGTGTTGAGTGGAGAACCCTGCAGGTATAGGGTTAGAGTACAGTAGGGACTTTTCAGAGATAAGGTAAGGGAAATATGTTACGTTAGGAATTTTTATAATGTTAACAGAGATTTTACACACACATATATAAATATATATATACCAACTTATTGCCCAGTTTTACAGAACATGAGTTTTAAATAGTTGTGTAACCTGAGTAGTTATTTATGTGGTAAAGAACTTATATAGTTTTTGTAGTATATCATACTATACTGATTACACAGATATAGACAGTATATTACAGATATTTTTCTAAAATAGTTTATTACAATATTACTCATATCAGTATATTATATTTTTATATAGATCAATATATCACAGATATTTATTTAGAATAGTATATTACAACTTTATTCAAATAGTATATACAGTATTTATAGTTTGCCATGTTTCCTATTACCATAACATACAGAGTATACAAATAGAGTACATAGACAGAGTATACATAGATAGCATCAAGATGCTATAAATACAACATACAGAGATTACAGTATTTACAGTAAAAAGATAGCGTTATGGTAATTTTGGACACATGATGAAAACAGTAAAAGAGTATATATATATATAGTATCATATCCTTGAGGAATGATTACAGATAGATATAGATAAAGAATACAGAGTACAATACCGTTGCTAAATACAGATAGTATGCAATCACATATCTTAGATAGTGTGTGGGTACCGTCAGTTATGCTCAGAGAGGATGCAGCTCCCCAGTTCGCTGGGTTGAGGGGGCTAGTTTAACGAGATAGCAGTCACTCCCGCACCTAGGAGTGTATGCAGTTTGGCCGGGCTGAGGTAGTGTAGAATATATTGACTTATCTAGAGGGCTAACCAAATTAAGTCTCGCCTACGGGCCATACAACCCTTTCATGAGGGGTCAAATCATGACATATAGAGTTTTAGGGATAAAGCACAGTTATGTATATGTATACAGTTTTACAGTAGCTGATAAGTATAGTATGATATTAGTAGTATGAAAAATAGAAAATACAGATGATACAGTTATATTTTAAATTATGAAAATGATGGATATGCTTTACAGATTTACTATTTCATTACAGTTCAGTTGTTATTTTAATTTTAATAGTATGCAACTTAGTCGCCACACACTCGTAATAACTTATTTCCACTTACTGAGCATCAACTCACCCCATGACTTTAACATTTTTCAAGTGAGCCAGCTGGGCGAGCTGACTAGGCTCGCGGATAAAGAGTTTATTTGATTACTCTGGTTTAGAGGGTAAGTTTGTGTAGGGTTTTGTGTTTTGGGTTAGATATTTTGGAAAGATATGTATTATATAGTATGGTTTGAAAATACAAATCTCTGGTATTGTGTGATGTGTATGGATGTATGGATTACGTTTCCGCTGCATAGGTATGATTTTATATTCAGATTTACCCTAGTGCCTTTTGAGGCTCGAGTTTCATAGCAGAGGGTATCAGAGTAGTCCATATATATATATATATATATGTAAAAAAAAGGATGAAAATTTTGAGGTTATTACAATTTGGTATCAGAGCAAAGGGATAGTTACCCCCAATCCTCGAGAACTCTCGCTTATGAATGATTGTGGTGAAGTAAGACTCTCTGCCCGGGGGCTTGCTGAATTGAGGGACGGCGATACGTAATGCCTCAATATCAGTGAGTGCTCTGATAGGTACCCGTTGTTGCCATGGGCGCAAGGCCCAAAGGAAAGTGACAACGCTCAAAAGGGGGACGTTACACACAAGTTCCTGCACCCACGCCAACACCAACCCTTACTACTCATGTGCTGCATCCTGCTCCAGCTTCGCTCGAGTCACCAGCAGTGTCTAGTCACTTTTTTAGGGAGGAGTCTGCTTCAAGCCTGCGATTTGGCATGGCTCACCGATCTGATGAGGACAATCCTTCTAATGCATATAATGATTTAGGGAGTAGCAATTTTGATTATGAAGCGGACGAGTCTACCAAGGAGGATTAGGACTGGCTACTTAGGATCCTTTATATATGCTTTCTACATATGTAATATACTCATGCACACTTTTTTTTCTTCTTATTCTTTTCCTATTTTATTTGTATTTTATTTTATTTTGTATCACCATGCTTTTGAGTGGTTGTACTTTTTCTTTTTTTGTTTCCAAATTCAATTCTTCTGCCTTTGCATTTGATTAATATATATATATGGTCATTTGTTTCTATTTGTCTTTTGTGCTTGTGTGAATAATTGCTCTTTTTCTTTATATTTTCTAGATTTTTTATGGATGTCACTTACGCAAGTACACTAGTTGATCTTATTGCACCGTGCAGTGTTTCCTTCCCATTATCGCCATGTTCTTTCTTTTCATAGTTTAGTAGGGAAACTGAAGTTTTAAGTTGGGGGTAGTCAGGTTACGATTGCACTACACAGCATATGTTGAGCACAAAAATGACCTAATTTTAAAATTTTTTAGTGAACATTGCTCGTTTCATGCCAAGATAACACATTTCGTGCACTTTATATACTCTTTTATAGCCTGTATGTTACATGTTAGGCTATATCATTTAGATGACTTTATTATGCTCACTAACAATATAGTGAGTTTCTTATGCGTAGTTTCACATGATATAGCTAATTTATCTGTTTTGCCACTATATGAGGGTGGTCAAGGGATCATTCGTTTTAAAGTTGTGTATAAGTTCTAGTATTCACATGGTACTTCACAAGGTTAGGACACACTTTCACATGATTTGTAGCACTTAGGGTTCCTTGGGAACACTAAGAGAATAACCGTGGCGACTATGACACCTCGTGAGGTTTTGTTGAGTCTTTCGTTTTTCATAAGAGTCATTTACATGAATTTTAAGTTCATGAAACTCAACTTTCTTTTTCTAAATATTCTTTGATTGCTACTCTCTATATTTGCATTTGCTAGCCTAAAGGTGATGTCTAGTGGGGAGATATAAACCTAGGTCTTGTAACTTACTCAAGACGTGAGAATTAAACCTTTGTACCACTAGAGATTGACACAATCCATAAACTTCCTTCCGAGCTTAGTTTCGTATAGGTAGCATAAAGATGAAAAAAGTTGTGATAATTGTCCTAATCGACCATAGAAGAAAAATGTACAAAGATAATAATAAGCAGAAGAAAAAGAAATGAAAAACACGTAGAATGCCTACTCCAAATAAAAAAAGGGTCAAGCTAGGGACACAACACACATATTCTTGCACGTATGAAGTTTCTTCAGTTGTCTGATGCATATGATGTATTCATGCCTAGTTTATAATTAAGTCAATCTAGGGTGGTCGTGGTTGAATGTGGCAACTAGGTGAGAATGTCTTCAATAATAGGTTGGATCCCATTCTTATGAGATTAGTTCACTCCATTTTTAGCATTAGCTCTTTGAAATATATGAGATGTTTGATCATGCATGTTTTTCCTCATATATGAGAGTGGAATCATCTTCTTGAGTGTTTTTGAGAGTAAACCAATGAGGTTGAGTCAAGACAACTGCTCTGTATATGTCTGAGGGTGACTCAAGTGTGATGAATCATTCACTTTACATATGCCTTGTGACTTTGCCTGTTTATACTTGAACTTATATGATAATATTAACTCTGAATTGCAATTTTTGGTTGATTTCCTATGAGTTATGATTTTCTTGATGGCTATACACTGTTGAGATTTGTATGAGTGAGTTGCTTCGAGGTTGTTTGTATAATGAAGTTATGTATGAAATGGCATGATTGTGTTACATGTTGACCTTATTTGATGTTCACTGAGATTGGTATTTGTGGGTATTGCCTTGAAAACCCTCACGAGACTATAACTCACCCACTAAGGTCACCTAGGGGTTTAAAACCCTGTTGCATATGGTAAATGCAATTGTGTTTCCCATGAAAGAGGATGTAGATAGGATTTTTTGGTTATCTTTTATAGTTTTGTTAGGTTTTTCTTTGCTCGAAGATTAGCAAAATGTAAGATGGGGTTTGTGATGTATTCCTAAAATGCACTATTTTAGGACCCCATTTACCTTTGTTTTGCACTCATTTATCTTGTCATTACCCTTTCTTCCCATAGTTCGAAGTTATGCAAGGCTTGTTTGTGTTTCAGGAAAAACGGGTTAAAACCAAGGTGTTAAGCAATATGAGGAGCCAAGGGAGTAATTAGCAAGTACAAAGCTCAAATTAGATGCTCAACCTAGCCCATAAAGTTAGCAATTAAGGCCTTGTTGCACCATATGGTGCGACCAGCTAATAAAGGGGGTGACCAAGTCACAGAAGAAAGAATCCAAAGTTTAGACTAAAAGAGAGATGCTACAAAGTTTGACCAAATGCTCGATCAATGACCCTTAAGGGCAACCAAGTCGAGAACCTGAGACTGACTGAGCTAGAGATCCTAAGAGTCTCGACCAATGGGTCGATCAGGAGACATTGAGGGGTGACTGGGTCAAGAACTTGAGATTTACTAAAGCTGAGATCCTACAAGTCTCGACCATCAACGTGACCAGGAAAACCAATAGGTGCGATTGGGTTGAAAATGCTTAAATTTTGACTCCCTAAATTTTCGCAAGCAGCAACCAGGGTGCAACCAAGGGAAGACATGGGTGTAACTTGGTCACCATATGCAAACTACTTTGCGAGATTTTGTGTAGAGCTTTCCTATTTTGAATTCAAACCTTTGTAAAACCTTTTGGGTATAAAAGCTAGCTTCCTCTATGTGTCTAGGGTTCTCCTTTGGCCATTCTTTGGTTAGTGACAGACTTAGAGAGTCTTTGGGTGCCAATTAGAGTAGGATTTATAGTTTTTCCTTTCAATTCCTATACTGGTTCATGCATGGATTTATCGAAGGTCTATGATAACCGTCGAGTTCCTTTTACTGCCACATAGATAGTTCGTCTTTTGATTATATTCTTGATTGCTAATGATAGGCCATTGAGTTGCAATTGAAGCCATTTTTGTATGCTTTCTTTACTCTGATTTCATTTAAATACATGCAATTTAAATAGCTTGTCTTTAATTTCCATGCAATTTTACATCTTTGGTTATGATGAGACCTTAGGGTAAAGGATAGCATAGTTATTGATTCAATCACTTATACGGACTAGGCTATGGTTCTTGTATGGAATGTTCTCGTGATCACTAGATAGGGTATACCCTGGTTCCAAATTGTGCTCTAAATGATTGGTGCACCTTCGCTACCCTATACCACTTGAACGGTTCACTTAATTGTTAAGCCTAACATGTATAGCTAACTGAACATAGCTAGTGCAAACAACAGCCTAAGCATGATTGTTAATCTAAGATCTACTTTCTAGGTCTAGTGTTAATATATATTTACATGCGTTCGTAGTTGTTAGAAAAACACTTTGAAAATATCATCTTTTTCCCTTTTAGAAAAAGTGTAGTAAATTAGGCTAAAAGTGGAGAACAACTACACTTAAGTCCCTGTAGATTGACACCTGACTTATTAATTATTCTACTAAACTTGGGATAGTTAGCTTATAAATTTTATCTTTAATAGTTAAGGACCCAAGCCTCGGCGAGCTTACCACTTTTCTATGACCTTGTCAAGTGTTTACTTTTGCAAATAAAAGTGTTGCAAGAGTAATTTGCTAATATTTGATATGAAAGTGTGCCCCTTTAAACCCTCTCTTAGTTTTGGCGTATTCCCAGAGGGGGGTAAATTGGGTATTTAAAAAATTATTGCCTAGGTTAAACTAGATTAATAGTATTACTTAACCTAGAGTCTATCTATGCAAAAGTAAACATAATCATTCAAAATATAACATACACGTGCAGTAAATAAAATTGGAGAAGTGTAAGGAACACGCACGATATGCCGTCGGTGTTTGGCTAACTGTGCTTACGTCCCCGCCTCTAACTCACAAGCCCGAGAATTCCACTAATGGCTCACTTAATGAATGGATCGGCACCTAATACAGCCAGGTCAATTAGAACAGGGTTGACCTCAACCTTTACAACCAGGTCAATTAGCGGGATTGACCTTAACCAAGACGCCTTGACAGGATGGCGCACCTAACTTTCCTAATCGGGTCTAAGCTAATCTGGGACTATTTACCAGAGCTAGTCTCCCTTTTCAAGCCCGTGCCTGGAAATACAACAGATTTGCTCAATCAATGAAATGGTACAGTGATTATGCTTTCATGTAAATCAGATGTATAACCAATTACATGCAATCACATACACCACGAAAAGATATAATGAATAAGCTCAATGTGGTTTAATATATCTATTCTCAAATATATTTGCAATCGATGTAATCAGTGCGTGAGAGTGCAAATCAATTTGATCTTTGTATCACAAGATGTTCAATCTAAATGCTCAAACAAAGATATCAATCAACCAATAGATTTTCTCAATCGTATAAGGCTCAAGTAGTGTATAGATTTGGTTTGCAAAAAGAAATTTAGTCTTTGTATTCAGTAAAAGATATAACTCAATGAATATTGCTACAAAGACTTTTATCATATAAACAAATATCTCTTTAAATATTGTCAAGATGAAACACACTAGATATTTGAAAACGTTTTAAAAAGATTTTGCAACCAAAATCAAATACGAGCTTCTTAAGATGTTGCAATGATGGTGCAATCTTAGAAGATCAAACAAAGTCTTCTTATGAGAGATTTATTAACAAAGTCCCCTAAGAATACTTAAGGTTTTGCTCTCAAACAAAATCGTATCAATCAAGCACAACACATAGGAGAGCAAACCTATAGAGCAATCAACACTCAAATCAAACTTACAAAAGATTTTTGACAATAAAAGAAGGTAAGTATGAGTGTATGGAGCTTAGAAATGAGTAGTATGGATTTTGGGAATTTCAAGGAATTTTTCCTAATCAAGATTGCTAATCTCATACTAAATATTCCAAATGAAGGGATATATATAGACTTCCCCAAAAATATGACTATTAAGGACACAAATGGAATAATTATAAAAGTTTTACCATTATTTAAATAAATTAACTCCATTTAAAAAATATTAGCTACGGTAAAAATGAGGGGCAACCCGAGCGCACCGATCGACCAAGACAAGTTCGACTGACCGACGTTCTTGGGGTTCGGTCGATTGAGCGTAAAATGAATTGCGAGTTTGGTCGACCGGACTTGTATGTCCAAAGGCGATTTTCCCATTTTTACGAGATTTGGTCAACTAGGACCATTTTGAACTAAGCCGGTCGGTCAACCAAACCGTTGAGTTCCCACACGTGGGAACTCAGTCGACAAGTTGGTGATATACAAAATTTTCTCAGTCGATGAGGAAGTCAATTAAGTTGACTCTTGGGGAGTTCGGTCGACCGGGTTGTGGTCAACTTGTTGAGCCAGTCCTTGGTCGGTCGACTGGGAGCTTTCTGTACATAGGGGGTCGGTCGACCGAGTGTGCACACTTTGTGCATTTCGGTCCTGTTTCAACCAACAATCACCTTATTCAAATGACTAACATATGTGTATGCATAAATGAGCATTCTAGGGTCCTTTCTAGGTCCTTTTTAGTTATTCTTGGTTTGAGTTTACTCATCAAATCATGCACGTGATGTGTGTGATTATTACAGACCAAGTCATATTTACTATTACAAACCCTTTGAATGAAAATAAAATAAAGTATAACACATATATTTTGGATCTTCAACTTCAATCTCTTCTTTGTGCTATCATTATGATCTGCCATTTAGAGTTCCTGCACATAACCTCAAACATGCAATAAATATGATAGTATATGTCATCATCATAACTGAGTGTGGCCTATAAGGTCAACATTCTCCCCCTTTTTTATGATGACAAATACATCAAACAAAAATAGGGGTATAAGCCTAAGAAGGCTCCCCCTATCAATATGCATCAAAGAAAACTCCTCTCCATCTCTCATTTTTGGTAACAGCAAAAAGGGTTATAAGAATTAAGAACTATAGGCAATGGGTAAATACCACTTTTATACATTATAAGTTTTGGAAAGTTTTTGAAAACTTTCGGTAGTGCCGTTTGAAAATGAAACTTTCCAAAACAAATCTTGTGTAAGTAACGACCTGTTTGAGTTTATAAATCCTATTAGTTTATCCACAACTCAAATAGTTCCAGCATGATCAACGCAATAAAACATAAAGTCCATCATTATCATGCTGTAGATATTAGGATTATACACACAAGCAATAATCAATATTCACAAAGTTTAAGGCAATAAAACATATCAACAATAATATTAGTTGCTAAGACTTGTAAATTTCACTTGAGAGCTCCCCCTGGCAAATTGAATTCAAGCTAGGATAAATAGAAACTGCTTAGACTAGGTAGATAAACATTTCATTTCGAATTCTAAGAAGTGTCAGCAGTCAAAAAAATTGAATATGCTGGATTTGATATGTATTCATTTTACCATTTAATCGGTATAATTATCCCTAAAAATCATGCATGCATCATAAGACATACATTAACGCATTGAATAAAGCACATAACTTAGACCAATCCATATATATTCATAAACCATTAAGCACATGATATGATGATCAGTGTTTTCTGAAGAGCCTCAATATTCAAAAGGTGAATTGATGCATATAAGATCATTATCTTCCTTCTCTAAGGATAGAGCTGAGTTCCTCTAAATATGTGATGATATGTAAGGATGAAAGTTTGATATTTCTATTTAAGTTTTCACTTATCCTTTTAAAAATTATTTTAAAGTTAATTTCATCATAATCATCCTTGGACAAGGGTTTTTGTTGGAAAAATCTTGTCAAAATTTCAGCAACATGTCATCTGTAAATTAGACGTTTTCCCATAAAACCTATACCTAATAGATTCAAGCAAGCAATATATAGTTCAATTTGAGCATGCAAGAACCTATAATCCACTACCAGTTTGTAATTCACATCAACTGCATCCGCCATGCAAGAGACATTCTAAACTAAGCATGCAATCTAGTAGTATAATCAACTCAACATAGTCAATATAGTTCAATTGTAGAGATATAAACTATCCGTCAAAGAAATTTTAGTCATTTATCAAATCATGGATAGTGTACTGCAATGATATGCACATATAGGCATAAAGGAATAAACGATATAAGAATATGAGAGCATTCAAATTTATATAGATAGGAATGATAAATGCTCCCCCTGAGTTATGCACTTAACTTATTTAATGCCTTTTCTAATCATCTACTTTCTTTAGCCAAGGTTATAAGATTTTCAAGAATTTCAGCTTGGCTTTGAATGCATAGGCTTTAATGAACCAAAAGGTCATAATCAGTATTTTTCATAAACATAAACCTATTTTTCCTCATTTCTTATGAATCTCAATACATATGAGAGGCATAAGCTGAGTGGCTTTCAATTTTAACTGCTCGTGCATAGGTTTCTTGAATTATATGGATTCATCTAGAATAAGACCTAGTGCAACCACTTCACCATTCAACACATTTCAAACGATTTGAAGCTCTAAAGGATTTGGTTTTAATGTTTGGCAGCTTATGAAAATAATTCAAATGAATACTCTTAATAGTTGAATTATCATTAAGTTCAGAGGAGTATTTAGAAGTGAGCACATGTGAATAGTATTAAAATAATTTTATGATAGTGCATATATCCAAACTATTTTTACAAAGAGCTACAAGGAAAATATGATTTTTGAACACAACTCTTCAGTGATTGGAAGTATCCTTTAAATATGATAACAGTTTGAAACAAGGATACAAACCAAGAAAAGGATGAATCTTTACCTGGTGTGATTATGGTTTGGTAAAGAGTTTTATGGATAGGATGGTCAACCAGAATAGAAGATTTTACATTTTAAGCATAAAGAGGACATTTTGATTTCCTTACTGATTACCTCAAATTTTGATTACGAGGGATGTCTTTTTAAACAAGCACTTGTATAATAGGCATTTGTGATCATTAGTGCTTGAGCCTAGAGTAATGATTACTACTTGTTCAAGGCTTTGAAATTCAAGAATGGGTTTAGGATTGACTGATATATAGTATGAGGTGAATCCCCTAAACCACACGCTTGTGTTATGGACAACAGTGGCTTAACGTAAGATGATTTATCTTTAAGCATGAGTTAAGCATTTGAATTATCTACCAAGCAAAAATGCTTTGTCCATTTTGAATTGGATTTTCATTCAAGTATGCTACAATGAATGTTTTCATATTTTGTCCAATCATCATGATATTTCTTCATTAAGTGATTAGATTGGATATTTTATTTGACTTTTCATATTGTCTTAATTATCTAGGATTCTTAGCGTTCAATATAGTGTATAGTGAATGCATCTACTAAGAATTTTTATTTTAAGCACCAACCACTTCTCAAGTCTACCGTCATCACTACCCTTAAACCTAGGAACTAAGGAAGAATTAAAATGAATATATAATTCTTATTTGATCCCACTCTCCCTCAAGTCCTATGGGGTTTGCCTTCATGATAACCCACGTCATTTCTTTGACTAAGCCTCTAACACATCTAAGTAGACAATTAAACCAAACATGCCCTTTTCTTATGCAAGATAAGCAAGCTTTATATATGCATGAAGAATTATACATATTTATTTTGGTTTTACTCATTGTGGCATTACTGTGGGTTTGACAAACATAACGTGAACCCTTTTTGAAAATATTTTTCATTTTAACTGCGAAGTGTTCGTTATGATTATTCTTGTCATTTTTAGTTTTAATTATACTTCTTGAATAATCATTTTTCTCTTTCTCTAAGTAGATGATTTTCAAAATCTTCACAAACTTTTTCTTTTCTAAGATGGCATAACAATTTCTCAAATCTCTTAATTGATTTGCCAATCTTTTATTTTCATTTTTTACCACAATTTTCTGCTAGATAATCTAACTAGAAAGTTATGAAATTTAAATGAAGCCTTTTCTAGTTCTCCATACGAAGGCATGTTTTTAGCATTTTGTTCATCACATGATTCATCATAAGATATATCATAGTAATTATATGAATCATTGCATGCAGTAATAACATTAGAAACAACAGATGATTTGTCGCGGCGTCCCGGCGAGCGCGTGTGCCCCGGGCGGCGAAATTAAAAACCAATTTTAATATTTCAAGGAAAAATATGGTGTAGGAGTCGCCACTAACCTTTAGTGCGGTTAAAACACATGATCACTACCCCGTTAGGGGTGGAATCGGTCTACATTACCAGAGTTGAGGTCGGAAGTTCGGTTACGCGAGGGGAAGGTACGAGCACCCCCTACGCGCCCGTTCTTAAGAACGGCACCTAATTAATTTAAAATTATCCCTAAGTTAATCTAATAAATCTTTACATTACTCCTTTTTATGAATTTATAAATACATAGGAAAATAAATAAATATATACATATATTCCCTCAGAGCTTAGGGTACGTGATGCCCGAAGGCTCATACCCCCGCAATAAAATCATAGGGATTAAATATAAAAAATATTTAATAAAAATGTTATAATACTAAAATAATAACAAATTAATACAAGTATTTAAAAATAACACAATTGAATCTACATATACCTAAAAAAGGAATAATAATAATAACTAATAATAGTAATAATAGTAATAATGATAATAGTGCTGATGATAATATTAGTAACAATAATTTTAATAATAATGACAAATGTGATAATAACAATAAATAAGAATAATAGTAACGATAATGGTAACATTGATAAATGCAACAATAGTAATGATAAATTATAATAATAAATAATAATTATAGTAATAATATTAATAGTAATAATAGCAAATATTATTAATAACGCTAATAAAAAATAATAATAATAATAATAATATACATATCTTGACAATATAAAAGTTACCCTTAATACTAACATGCAATTAAAGATATGCACACTACATATATTGGTAAATTACTAACTAAGGAAACAAATCAAACTTACGGGTTAATAATATGGAAACCATTGAGAAGCCAAGAAAGTAATGAAATTATGAAAAAAAATTTATTTCTAAAAATAGTATACACCTATTTAGTATGGTTACCATAATACACAACTCTAAATATACAAATATTAAACATACAATGAGTGCAATAATAACCAAAAAGCCTAAATACACACAACAATAAAGACACAACCCAAAACCCTAAATATTAATCATACTGCCTAAATAGGGTCCCATAAGAAAAACTTAAACATTAAACATATAATATTAATATGGCACACTCAAAAATATCCAACGATCAAAACTTATTACATTTAACTATCAAACAATAAAACTCGTACCTCCGCAATAAAACAAAATCCTACAATAATGAAAACAAACCGATTAGTATTTAAAATAATTATCACAAAAAAAATCTAAACAAATATCATAGCCGTAAAATGAAATCGTAAACACAATATTAAAATTTAACTTATATACAATAAAAAGCCTACATGCGAATATTAACTACATATCACGACAAATAATATATTAATATACATACCTATACAATAAAGTCCTAAGCTTTAAATATTAAAACGAATCCAAATAAGAAAAGAAACAGAAAAAAATAAAATACAATAAAATAAAGCCTACAATAAAATATATATAAAAAAAAAAATGATCATGGACTATCACAAGAGGTATACCAACATTTAATAAAATAAAATAAAATAAGGTATATGTGCTGTGTGTGTGTGTGTGCTACGGGTGGCTGGGAATCAGGGTGCTCACAGTGGGAGTGGGGGCCGTGGAGTTGCAGGGGCTCGTGTGACTTCTGTGGTGGCCGAGAGAAGGAGAGCTGTGGAGGGAAGGCGGATGCAGGCGGTGGAGTGGCGGCCGGAGGTACCTGTGCTCGGGTCTTCACGGCAGCAATGGAGGTCGGGTGCTTCTGCTGTAGGATCTGCTTTGGAGATGCTGGAGGGAATCCGAGGAGGTTTGTGGAGCAGAGGAGGTCTGAGGCTGCGGCTGTGGTGTTCGTCCGGATGGTATTTGGAGGTGGCCTGGCTGGGGATGGATACCTGGTGGCTCTGGTTCGTGCTTGTGCGAGGGAGATGCTGGGAGTGGCCGGAGAAGGAGAGTTGCTGTCGTTGCTGCTGTCGAAGCTGATGGCTAGGCTTAGAGAGGATGGAAGATAGGCGAGAGGGATGGGGCGAATGAGGGATGGTGGTGGATGAGAGAAGAAGAAGAAGAAGGAAATTTTTTTTCTTTTCGGCCTTTGCCCCCGGCTGTGGCTGTGCGTTTTTCTGCTGGTGGCCGGAGACGACGGGAGTGAGCGACGGGGCTGAGTTGTGGTGCGGCAGGGGATAAAGAGCAGGATGGTGAGGTTGGTGCAGGGTCTGGAAGGTGGCCGGAAGGAGGAGAGCACGGCTAGAGAAGAAGAAGATGTGTTTTTTTTTTTTTGGTGTGTTCGGTGTGTCCCCCCGCCGCTGCGCTGCGCCCCTTTGGCCTCTTTTATTAAAAAAAAAACCCAAAACCCTAGAGAGCCCTCTTTTTGTTTTTGTTTTTTGTTTTCTTTTCATAATACTAAATAATAATAATAATGCTAATAATAATACTAAATAATAAATAACAAGAAGAATAAGGAAACTAATAATAAGGAAATAAAAATAATACCATAATAATAAAATAAAATAATGATAATGATAAAAAAAAATAATAATAATTATAAAATAATAATAGAAACAATAATAATAGTAAAATAATATCTAAAAGTAATATTAATAATAGAGAAAATAATAATAATAGATAGATAAATAATGATAAAAATAATAATAATAATAATAATAGTAATACTAATAATGGTAAAGTAACAATCATAATAATGATAAAGATACTAATAATAATAATAATAATAATAATAATGAAGTAAGATAATAAAAATAATTATAATAATAGTAAAAATAATAATAAAGATAATAGAAACAATGATAATAACAATAAAAATAAAAATAAAAAAAATAATAATGATAATAAAGATACTAAAAACCATAACAAAATAATAATAATAAATAAATAATAATAATAATTATAATAGAAAAATAATAATCATAATAATAATAATAATAATAATAATAAGTGAAAATTAATAATAATAATAATAATAATAAGAATAAATAAAATAATAATAATAATAATAATAAAATAACAATAATAATAATAATAGTAATACATATATTGGGCCTGGGTAAAAATGGGGTGTCTACATGATTCATCATAAGTTATATCACAACATTCTTCATTTGAATCATCACATGCATTATCAACAGAACTGTCATGAAATTCAACAGATGATTCATCATTTGACATATCATAACATTCAGCAATAGAATCATTTACAGAGGCTGAGATAAGAACATATACCTCTTTGTCTATTAATGCAATTACCTCATTATTTACCACTTCCTGAGTGGTTGTCACATTCTCCTGAGACTCTCCATATCTCCTTTCGATTTCATCCCAGATATCCATTGCATTCTAACATGCCACAAACTCAACAAAAAAATCAGAATCTAATGCAAGATATAACATGTCCATGACATATGAATTTGCATGCATTAATCTAATATCATTTTCATTCAAGGGCATACGAATCTCATTAACAATCACCCGCCAAGCCATCCAATTCATTGATTTTATAAATACACTCATTCTAATTTTCCAAGTGGTGTAATCGACACCACAAAATATAGGAGGCCTAGAAGATGACTTTCCCTTGCCGAAAAGGGATACACCAAATTGAGTCATTGCGATTTTTTGGAAAAACGTTTAATTCTAGTGCAACGAGGCTTTGATACCAATTGTTAGTTTTTGTGTATTCCCAAAAGGGAGGGTGAATTGGGTATTTAAAAAATTATCGCCTAGGTTAAACTACATTAACAGTATTACTTAACCTAGAGTCTATCTATGCAAAAGTAAACCTAATCATTCACAATATAACATACACGTGCAGTAAATAAAATTGCGGAACTATAAGGAACACGCACGATATGATATCTGGGTTCGGCCAACTGTGCCTATGTCCCCACCTCTAGCTCACAAGCCCGAGGATTCCGCTAATGGCTCACTTAACGAGTGGAGCGGAACCTAATACAATTAGATCAATTAGATCAGGGCTGACCTCAACCTTTACAATCTAGTCAATTAGCGAGGCTGACCTTAATCAACATGCCTTAACAGGATGGCACACCTAACTTTCTTTACCGAGTCTAAGCCAATCCTAGACTATTTACTAGGGCTAGTCTCCCTCTTTAGGCCCGTGCTTGGAAATACAACATATTTACTCAATCAATGAAATGGTACAATGATTATGCTTTTATGTAAAGCAGATGTGTACCCAATTACGTATAATCAATATGATCTTTGTATCATAAGATGTTCAATACGAATGCTCAAACAAAGATATCAATCAACCCTCATATATTTCAACCCACGGATTTTCTCACTCATATAAGGCTCAAGTAGTGTATAGATTTAGTTTGCAAAAAGAAATTTAATCTTTGTATTCAGCAAAAGATATAACTCAATGAATATTGCAATAAAGGTTTTTATCACATAAACAAATATTTCTTCAAATATTTGTCAAGATGAAACGCACTAGATATTTGAAAATATTTTTAAAAGATTTTGCAACCAAAATCAAATACGAGTTTCTCAAGATGTTACAATGAAGGTGCAATCTCATAAGATCAAACAAAGTCTTCTTAGGAGAGACTTATTAACAAAGTCTCCTAAGAACACTTAAGGTTTTGCTCTCAAACAAAATCGTATCAATCAAGCACAACACATAAGAAAGCAAACCTATTAAGCAATCAACACTCAAATCAAACTTACAAAAGATTTTTGGCAATAAAAGAAGGTACGTATGAGTGTATGGAGCTTAGAAATGAGTATTATGGATTTAAAAATTTTAAAAAAATTTCTCTTAATCAAGATTGTTAATCCCAAACTAATTATTCCAAATGAAGGGGTATATATAGACTTCCCCAAAAAAATGATCGTTAAGGACACAAATGAAATAATTATAAAGGTTTTAACATTTTTTAAATAAATTAACCTCGTTTAAAAAATATTAACTGCAGTAAAAATGAGGGGCAACCTGAGAGCACCAGTCGATCAGGACAAGTTCGGTTAACCGAAGTTTTTGGGGTTCGATCGATTGGGTCTAAAATGAACTGCAAGTTTGGTTGACCGGACCTATATATCCAAAGGCGATTTTCCTATTTTTATGAGGTTCGATTGATCGGGACGATTTTGAACTGAGCTGGTCATTCGACCAGACCGTTAAGTTCCCACATGTGGGAACTCAGTCGACCAAGTTGGTGATATACAAAATATTCTCGATCAACCAGGAAGTTAATAAAGTTGACTCATAGGGAGTTTGGTTGACCGGGATAAAATGAACTGTAAGAGTTTGGTCAATCGGGTTTTGGTCAACTTGTTGACCTAGTCCTTAGTAGATCGACTGGCAGCTTTCTGTACATAGGGGGTCGGTCGACCGAGTGTGCACATTTTGTGCATTTCGATCCTCTTTCAGCAAATAATCGCCCTATTCAAATGACTAACACTTGTGTATGCATGAGTAAGTGTTTTAGGATCCTTTCTAAGTCATTTTTAGTTATTCTTAATTTTAGCTTACTCATTAGATCATGCAGGTGATGTGTGTGATTATTACAGACCAAGTTTTAATCTCTTCTTTGTGCTATCATTATGATCTGTGATTTAGAATTCCTACACATAACCTCAAACATGCATTAAATACAATGAGTATTTGTTTTTAACAAAACTGAGCGTGACCTATAAGGTCAACACCCTCCTTTGTGAGTAGGTCGATAAACCATGTAAACCTATAGGTTAGGAGAAACTCACCCTCATCCACCAACTTTTGAAGGCTTTCCTATCAGTTTGAATGATTTTTGGGAATATTAGGATGGTTAGGTGAAATATTCAGCACAATATCAGTGAATGGGGTCAGTTTAAGCACGTCCGTTACATTAAGGTGGACGTGCTAAAATTAAGGGTGCCTAAACACTCCTCCCTAGCTAAACGTTAAAGTCTTAGAAACAAAATTAGAATGCATGCCTTGGATTTATAGTTAGTTGATTTCAACACTCAAGTGTCCAAGTCATGCCTACAAGATCCAAACCGAGTGGGGTTAGTTTCAACACACTTGCGACATTAAGGTTGACGTACTAGAACTGACAATGCCTAAAAAATGTTTTTTATCTGAAAGTTAGGCCTTTAGGAGCAAATCATAATACATGCCTTAGATCTATGCTTAGTTGATCACTACACTTAGGTGTCCAAGTCGGGGCATAAAAGGTCCAAAATGTGTGGGCTCAATTCCAACACATCTGTGACATTAAGGTGGACATGTTGGAGCTAACGACGGCCAAATATTCTTCCCCAATTGAAAATTAGGTGCTTATAAGCAAACATAAAATACATGCCTTAGATCTATACTTAGTTGATTTTAGTACTAAAGTGTCCAAGTTGGGCATACGAGGTCCAAACTGAGTAGGGTCAGTTGCGACATATCCATGAGATTAAGGTGGATGTCCCGAAAATGATGGTACCCAAAAAATCCTCCCCGACTGAAGTTTAGGTGCTTAGAATTGCAAACTTAGAATATACTTAGTTGATCACTACACTTAAGTGTCCATGTTAGGCATACAAGGTCCAAACTAAATAGGTTAAGCTCTGACACGTTCGTGACATTACGCTCTTTTAGATGCTAAAGTTAGGGTTTGGGGAATATATGTTTATAAAATTTTAAAAGAATGAGAATGATTTAGCAGAAGAAGAGAAAGCAGAAAGAACACTCATTGCTTTGAAAAATGCACATGAGATTCTAATATAGCTCCCTTGAGAAACTTTACTTTCCAATAAATAGGAGATTAGTTCGGTAGACATACTAAATCTGAAAGTGTCTAAAAACACTATTGAATTTTTGAGTCTGATCCCATTTTGAAAATGATAAATCACAACTATCTTATGTGTGCACTTAGTGCTTGAGCAGGTTTTCATTTCAGTACACATATAGGGTAAAGTTAGAATGGAAACCATGAGGGACTTAAAGCTCATATTTTCTAACCTATTCCATGGAAGATTGAAGAGCAAGGAAGAGAAGACATTTATTATTTGAATTGTAATGCATTTAGATTTTGTTGTGTGTGCATATCTTGCATGATTTGATTTAAAGCTCAAAATGAACCATAGAATAACCTTAGGAAACCAATATTTTCATGAAAACCTTTCACTTAAAGTTTCAAACTCACACAAAGGTTTTAAAATGATTTTGCAGTTAAATCAAGGCTAAAATTGAATTTTTTAAAGGGCCTAGTCGATCGACATCTAAGCCCTAGTTGGCCAAACTGAGCACACGTCTAGAAATGCATTTTTGTAAAGGCCCAGTCTACTGAACCTATAAGCCTAGTCAACCAGACAGAACAAACAACCAAAATTGTATTTTTATAAAGCCCTTATCGACTAGCCTCTTACAAGTCTAGTGAAGCCCAGTCGACAGACTTTTATACACTTGATGATCTAGAAGACTAGATCATAAGGCCTGGTAGAACGAAGCTCTCGGATTTGGAAAATTGCCTTGGCCCAATAGGCTGAACCTCTCATGTTTAGGCCAATTTGAGATCCAATGTTCAGATGTTTTGAAAATAATGTCTTATTTTAATCCCTTAACAATCATATAACAAGTAGATTTTGCCTATAAATGCCAAACTTAAACACTTGGAATATCTTAGAAAAATTATTAGGAGCATGCTTGCATATTCTTTAATTCGTAAACATTTTTTATATACTCATCTTGAGTGACTCACTCAAAAAATGAGCAGTCCAAAAGCTATGCGAAATATAGGAGTTCTGTCGTATAATATTCAGCCCACAAGCTAGATCGTCTCCTCGGGGAATACGCTTTAATCTCAAATTTTATGTTTTTCCAATCGAAAATAAAAAGTTACTAAACTCAGTTTAAATTCGGAGTTTTCAAGATTATTTCAGATTTCCTTTGACAAATTAAACGAACACGCAAATTAAACCCTAATCCTAACATGCACTGAATTAAATAATAAGAACGGAAAATTTACGTCTAATCAGGCAGACATCGAAACACACATTAAATTTCGAGCTAGGAAAGACGACAACTTTAACATGTAATTAAAATAAACAATAATGGAAACTTAATCAAACACATACGCAAACGATAAAAAACGAACCTTTAACAAAATCAAGAACTTGAACCAAAATCAAAATTTAAATGCAACCAAGAACTCGAATACAAATTAAATCTTTAATGACTTAAACAATAACTAAACAGGATAAAAATACAAATTTGATAAGGTTAGACCTAAAATAAATCGAGTTTCAACAAAAAATAAATTTTAAAAAGAACAACTAATTTAATTTCTAAAAACACAAACAATATTTTTTCTTTTCGAATTTTATTCTTTTTTTTTAGAACCAAATCGAACTTTACTTAATTAATTAAATGACATGACATACTAATTACATTTACCGCTAAATGTAATTGAGAGAAAATAAATAAATAAATAACTTCAATAATAATAAAATATCCTAAACAATATTCAAAGTCTAAAATTTCAAATAAACTTCAATACAAATTTTGAAATTAGGAATAACTTCCCAAAAGGGGTGGTGAATTGGATTCTAAAACTTTCTTTTAATTCCTTTTAAGATACTTTAAACTTCTTTTATTTCTTTTAACCAATTCTTGACTTGTTTTTTAATTCTTTAATCAATCAAAACTTAGTTCTTTAATCCAATCAATAACACAATTAAACAACCAATCAATTAAACACAATCTTCAAGCCAAACAATTAATTTATTTGCCAAGTACAAGTTAAACAACAAACAACCAAGTTACGCATACAAGGTCCAAACTGAGTGGGATCATTTTTAATATGTCCATGGCATTAGGGCGGATGTGCTGAAACTAATGGTGCGAAAACAATCCACCCCAACTGAAAGTTGTGTGCTTAGAAGCAAACTTAGAATACTTGCCTTAGATCTATACTTAGTTAATCACAATACTCAGGTATCCAAGTCGAGCATAAGAGGTACAAACTAAGTGTGGTCCGTTCCGACACATGTGTGACATTAAGATGGATATGTTGAAGCTGAAAGTGCCTAAAAATACTTCTTCGACTAAAAATTAGGCACTTAGAAGTAAACTTAGAATACATACCTTAGATATATATACCTAGTTTATCACTGCACTCAGGTATCCAAGTTAGGCGTACAAGGTCCAAATTGAGCGGGGTTAGTTCCGATGCGTCTGTGTCATTGAGGTGGATGTGTTGAAGCTGAAATTATCTTATACCAATTGAAAGTAAGGTGTAGACCCAAAAGTGTGGTGAATTGGGTAATTTAAATTTTATTACACGGAAGCTTGATTTATTTTAAACCTTTTGATTAATCTCAATCCCCACAAAAAGGACTAATAAGTGAATAACTATACCAATAGACAATCCTAGGTTTACATGCAATTTAAAAATACAATCTGTATTTTACCTTCGGCGGATTGTAGTATCCACTCTGAATTTAAACATTGAACAAGTAATTATTTAAAATGAGATTGAACAATATAACTCAACCAAGTAGCCTTCTTATACTTGAGCAATCAAACACAAAAATAACTTTACCTTAGCCAATCAAATTTAATTTAGAGCTTCAGCAATCATCCGATTTTTTATCAAAAACTTAAATCATCCAAAGCATTCACCAAACGATTCAATCATCCAAAGTATTCCAATCCAATCTCAGCATTCAACAGATTTTTCCAATCAATTTAAAATAGACACAACAATTAATAAGTGCAGGAATATAAAGAGAGTTAGAGAAAGAAGATGGGCATAAAGACTTTTTACAAGGTTTGACTTCTCGCCTACGTCTTTGCTCCAAGCAACTTGCTGTGAGGATTTTCCTTACTCACTCTACTCAATAGGGGGAGTAGCGTCTCTCTGTTGGATGGTGGAGACCCCTCTCTGGCAAGAACAACCCTCTCGCTAGGCAACAACTCTATCTCCGAGTCGTCAGTTTGCAAAACAGCAATACAATTGTGCATACAATAGATTACTCTTACAGTAGAGCAGATTTTGTACAATACTAAAATCACTATGTTGGCCTAACCAAGGCTTACGACTCTTTATTTTGATGATAACAAAGTAAGGTTATCTAATATTCTTCAAAGTTGTGATATTTCAGATATTGAAACAAAAACATACTTCATGAACACAAGTGATTAATTCCGAAAGCTCAAGAGACCAACAAGGAAAGAGCCAAATATCACAAGGACATTGGAAGCTCATATCAACTCAAGTGATCAATATTGAAAATTGGGGAACTAGAAGCAACAACTTGATGCAGTTTTTCAAATATAATTCAAGAAATGAAGAGAGTCTTGTAGACACCCTATTTTTGCCCTAGTCAAATAGAACACTGGGTCCCCTCTTATTTTATTATTATTATTTTTATTATTATTATTTTCCTATATTATTAGTACTCTACTATTATTTTGCTAGTATTTTTATTATCATTATTATTATTATTATTATTATTATTATTATTATTATTACTAGTACTTTTGTTATCTTTATTTTATTTTTACTTTACTATAATTATTTTTATTTTTCATTTATTTTATTGTTTTTGATATATTATAATTATAATTATAATTATTATTATTATTATTATTATTATTATTATTATTAGCATGAGTATCTTATTTTGGCTATTATTATTCTTATTATTTTTACTAATGTTATCATTATTATTATTTATTACTTTTAATATTAGTATTATTACTTTATTAATATTATTATTATTATTATTTTACCAATAGTATCTTAATTTTTATTTTTACTATAATTATTTATTATTATCTACTATTAGTAGTATTATTATTATTATTATTATTATTATCTTATGGACACTTATATTATTATGATAGTTATTATTAAATTATTTCCTTTTTCATTATTACCATAAGAATAAAAGAATAAAAAAAAAGAAAAAAGAAAAAGAAAAATCAAAGAAGGAAGGTTTTGTAGGGTTTTCACAAATTTTTTTTTATAAGAGGACGGGCGCACAAAGGAAAACAGGGGGCAGAGGCAGCGCACAGCACAGCATACAGCCAAACGAAAACAAAAAAAAAGGCTGCTTCTTGTCTCCGGCTTCTTCTTCTTCTTCTTCTTCTTTGATCCTCTCGGTCTCTTTCATTCCCCGGTCTCCTCTCAGTCCTCCATATCCCCACGCCCAGCAGTAACTCCATTGCTCCAGCCTCCAACAGACACAGCAACCACTCCGACCACCATCCTTGCTCCGGCAAGACTAAATCTCCACAGCATCCCTTGCTGCAGTAGCCCGTGAGCATCCGTCAGCCATAGCAGCCTCGGCCAGCAACTCCACACGGCAGCGCCACCACTCCCAGCAACCTGTAGCAGCCGTGACCTGCTGCATCTCTGCTGCACCATTCGAGCCCTCCATCACAGCCGAGAGCAACACCAGCCGAGACCCTCATCATCTCCGGCCATCATCGCCCAGCCCCTATCCTCGGCCAACCACCACACCAGCAGCAGCAGCCGACCAGAGCTCCAGCTTCTCCCCGGCGAACCTCAGCTCCAACAATCGGCGGCACCCCTCTGCAGACCTCCCTGGCGAGTCCCTCTGTGAGCCACCTTGCCTCCTGTTTCTGCCACACACACACTCTCGCACACACGGCACACATAAATATACATATATACTACTATTAGTGTCAATATGTCTATATATATATTTTCTTTTATATTATGCATATATATACAAATACATATATATATATATATATATTAATGTTAGTGTTAATAGGTATACGTATATATTTTCTTTCATATTGATCATATTAAATATTTTTATTTTCTGTATATTATTATTAGCAATATTATGGTATTATTTGTGTGTTACTATGATATTATTATCTAACAATATTATTATTATGTTAGTATTTATATTATATCGTTGTGTGTAGCATTATTATTGTACTTATATTGCATGGTAGTTTTTTGTTCAATAATTATTATTTATTGTTATGAATTACCCTTATTATTGTTATATTGTAGATAGTATATATATATATATATATATATATATATATATGTATATATATACCCATGTCTATATTTTTAATTGTTTTCATATTTAATACCCATGTCTATATATACATATATTTTTTTATTGTAAATATTAATTGATTTGTTCCCATTGTTGTAGGGTTCTTAAAATTTGTTAGTTTGTATTTTGGTTGTGCATATTATTTAATGAACATTATTATTGTTATAGAAATGTTACAATTAAAATTCGTTTTATCTTCAAGTTTATACTTTTGTTATATTTAGGGTATGTATTAAATTTCATATTCATTTTTAGGGTTTCCTTATTTGGATTTACAGAGTTTCCATTTAATCACGTATTGATTTCCATAGTTTGGTTATTTCTATATTATCATACATGTGTATCTATTGTTTCCATATTGTAATACATTGATTTCCTTTTTGGGGTTTGATTTCTTCCCTATTATTGGATATTATTGTTTAGGATCAGATTAAAGTTATATAGGGCTTATATTGTTATTAACATTGTGATGTATAGACCTTATTATTCTAGTGGCATTTATCATTGGTAATTATGTGCTATGATACATATATACATATATACATATTGGTTGTGTTATTGTTACAAGTAGTGTATTATTGTTATAATATATTAGGGCTTTGATTAATTCATATTGTTTATGGTATTTTTAGAATTTTTAGGATCTAAGCCTATATGGTATTTTTACCCTTTTGATATATATAGTGATAGCATTATAGTATTTATGTTTACATGTGATGAGATTTATTATAGTATCCTTAGTATATTAATATATATATAGTAATATGGTATCTAATTACTTATTTTGACATGCATGATATTTTAGTAATTGTGAGTTGCTTATTACTCTATTACCATATATTAAAACCTCCCAACTAGTATTTTAATACTTAAAAAAAAAAACTCTAGAAGATTTCCAAAATTTTGGGAGTGTATTTTGTAAATTATTTTCGATTTTTTTATCCCTATGATTTTATTGCGGGGGTATGAGCCTTTGGGCATCACGTACCCTAAGCTCTGAGGGAATATATATATATATATATGTATATATTGTATTTATTTTTATTTATTTATTTTTTTTTATGTGTATTTATAAATTCATAAGAAGGAGTAATTTAAAGAATTATTAGATTAACTTAGGGATAATTTCGGATTAATTAGGTACCGTTCGTAAGAACGCGCGCGTAGGGGGTGCTCGTACCTTCCCCTCGCGTAACTGAACTCCCGACCCCAACTCTGGTAATGTAGACCGATTCTACCTCTAACGGGGTAGTAATCATGTGTTCTAACCGCACTAAAGGTTAGTGGCGACTTCGACCTTTTCCATGACCCTTGATGAAAATATTAAAAATTGATTTTAATTTCGCCGCTCGGGGCACACGCGCTCCCGGGACGCCGCGACAAGTCTAATAGGACATGTTTGTAAGTACTTCAAGTATTTTTCAAATTATAAAATTTCATTTTGAAGCTCATTAGGACTGAAGAGACCTAGAGACCTTAATTTCGAAACTTGGAACATACTTTTAAAATAAAACAAATTAACATTTCAAGAATAGATAAGAAAATAGAGAGAGAAAAACAAATATTTTAAAAGTCAGATTTTCTACTTGACAGGCACCTGACTGCACATGATCAATAGGTTGCCAATTTAAAGGCTTTTAAAATACATAGATAAAAGGTTGTCAAGCTACTACTTGGACATTGACAAGTGCCTGACAAGATTTTTTGAGAAGCCTATTTAGGTTTCATCAGGCTGCTGTCACCCTTCCGTCTGTTTATTAAAACTGAGAAATTCAATAAGCGCCTGACTACTAGGTGACAGGCGACTGCCACCCTACTTCCTGTGTTATTTATCAGTGTAATACATTGATAGATGCCTGACTAGAAGCCCTCTGGCTACTTCCACGTGGCAAATTTTAAAATTCATAGTGAACATATTTTTGAAAAATAAATTACTTGGAGCTCAAACTTGTTCAAACCTTGGACACTACTCTTAGGGATCAAGTTAAATATTTTTCTACCTTTATAAATACACCTAAGATAAATTAATTCAATTACCAAGAATCAATTACAACATTCATACTCTCTCAAATTGTTCTCAAACTCTTAGGGGCTCTCTCCCTTTCAACTTGCATGAAAACTACTGAGGCTTTCCTGACTCTCAATCTCTAGTATTGTGCTACAATTAAATTAGTCAATTGAATGTCCATTGCAGGTGTGTTTGGGATCGTCATCTTCAAAGGATAAATGGTATATAGATAGTAGATGCTCTCGCCATATGACCGGTGATGACTTTTTGAGTCTGATCTTTGTTTTAATTATGAAAAACGATAGTATCTCATATGTGTGCTAAGTGCATAAACATGTTCATTTTTATAAACACGGGTAACAGATGGGAAATAGAAGTCATAAGAGCACGAAAACGACCATACCCTAGCATATTCCAAGGGAGAGCAAAAGAGTAAAGCATGAAGACTTTATTTATTTTTCTTGGGTTGTAATAATTAATTAGGTTTAATTGTGCATGCATGTCATGATTTAATTTGAAGCTCAATGACCTTAGACTGACCTTAGGGGCCTAGACTTTTCATGAAAAACTCCAAAACAAGCTTTTCAAAAGCCCATCATGTTTCTTCCGTTGCATTAGTGAGCCCTTTTCTCTATCAACCATTCTTTATCTTAAAAAGTGTCCAATATGAAAGTTGGGGTTTATATCAAGTACGTTCAATTTGGAGTTGTATAGAAAACGTTTGTTCAAAATAATGAAGGGTGTCCATAGTAGAAAAATTCCTTTCATGTTTCGTTTGTCTCATTGATGAGCAATTTTATCAATCAATCACTCCTTATTTTAAATAGTAGTCAACTTGAAAGTTGTCGGATTTTCTCTTACATTTCTGTTAATATCAAGAACGTCCAATTTGGAGTTACATAGAAAATCTTATGACTGAAAAACTAAAGGGTTTCCGTGGATAAAGCGCCCCAAATGCCAAAAAATGGTAAGTTTTCAAATTAAATTATATTTTAATACTCCAACGGCCACAAAATGGCTATATCTCCACTTGCAAAATGTTAGAAAAACCATTTGGGAGCATTCTTGCATATTCTCTCTCTTCTAAACTTATTTTATGCTCCATTTTTTAAGATCAAAGCTTATTTCTCCTACTTTTTTTTTTTTTGAAAATCTTTTTGGGAGAATTATTTTTTAGGTTTACAAGCAAGGCTTGAGCTTGAATATATATTTATACCAATATATATTTCTTGAAAGCCTTCTTGCCATTTGATGTTTTTTAAAAGTCAATCTTGTAGAAATTCACTCTCCTACTCTTTCTTTAAAATATCATTTTTAGAGAAAAATCTTATTGAGTATTACAAAAACCCTTGAGCATATTTTAGCTCATATAATAATTGCTTGAATGGCTTCTTGATTTACCAAACGTCATTTGAAAATAAAATCATTTTTCATTTTCTCACTCAACTAATGGCAAAATATTTTTTCAGAAGCTTTATCATACTCTGCCAACCTTCATTTGAAATTCATTTGAGAATGCATTAAGAATTTTATTTGTACAAATCATCTTATTTGAGAAGCATTTTACTTGTACACAAAATTCCATATCATTTGTATTTACGGTTGGGGTTCTGAACTAGGAAGAGGTAGCTACGCCTCGTGTAAGCAGTTAATTGTAAAGAGGTAGCTACATCTCATGTAAGCAGCAGATTGTAAAGGGAAGTCTCACCCTGGTAAGAATCGGATTGTAACGGGAAGCTCCACTCTAGTTTTAAGGAGCGAATAGTGGAATCCTTGGGTGGTTTTGTCCAAGGCGAGGACATAGGCGAGTGTTGTCGAACCTCATTAAAAACTTTGTGTTTGCGCTTCCGCTTCCCTACTCAATTTAATTTTCGTACTTTACTTTCTGCACTTGTATGCTTATGTTTAATTTTTTTCGAATGTCATAATTATTTTAAATATTTGCATACATTATTATTTGTGGGATTCATACTTGTTTAGAAAGACCCTAGATTATGTTATATTGATTGTGAAATTAAAATAGGGATAAATTAACCTTGAAAGAAATTTTAAATGCCCAATTCACCCCCTCCTTTCTTAGGAATACACCATAACTCTCAATGGGAGATAAAGCCAAGTTCGCATCCATCACACCTAAGGATGGAGGATTCTTCACCTTCAGCGACAACGCAATAGGAAAAATCATTGGAGTAGGTAAGGTTGGTAAGGAACCTTCCCTTGTTATTGATAATGTGTTATTAGTAGATGGTCTAAAACATAACCTATTAATTGTAAGTCAATTGTGTGATGAAGGTTATAAAGTTTCTTTTGAACATGACAAATGCACCGTGGAGAATAAATCTGAAAATAAAATATTGCTTACTACTGATCATCATGAAAATATCTACACTGCTAGCTTTGATAATCTTGCTTCTCAACATATAACTTGATTTGTTATAAATGAAGCTAGTTAGCTTTGGCATAGGATATTAGGACATACAAATATGGACTTATTATCTAAACTAGTTAAAGGATAATTAGTTAAGGGAATACCTAAGAAAAAATTTGCAAAAGATAAAATATGTAATGCATGTCAACTAGGAAAACAAATAAAATCTACCTTTAAGAATAAGAAAGCTATATCTACCACTAGGCCACTTCAAATGTTGCACTTAGATCTATTTGGTTCTAATCCAAGTCAAAGTCTAGGTGGTAAATTATATGCTTTCGTAATTATTGACGACTATTCTAGATTCACATGGGTATTGTTTCTTGCACATAAAAATGAAGCATATGAAAATTTTATTAAATTATGTAGAAGAATTCAGAATGAAAAAGGCTATACGATCACACACATACGAAGTGATAGGGGTAGAGAGTTTCAAAACAAGGGTATGGAAGAATACTGTGACTCACTACGAACCCCTCATAATTTTTCGGCACCTAAGACATCACAACAGAATGGAGTAGTTGAGAGAGAATAAATCTCTACAGGAAATTAGTAGAATGATGATAAATGAGCACAACTTACTTGAATATTTTTGGGCGAAGGAGTGAGTACTGCTTGTTATGTATAGAATAGAGTTCTAATTAGGCATAATCTTTATCAAATCCCCTATGAGTTGTGAAAAGGTCATATACCGAATATTTTTTATTTCCATCTCTTTGGATGTAAATGCTTTGTTCATAAAGATAATGAATACCTAGGAAAATTTTATGAGAAATCTGATGAAGGTATCTTTTTAGGTTAAGCCTTAGACAGTAAAGCCTACATAGTGTATAACAAAAGAACATTGACCATTGTATAGTCCATTCATGTAGTATTCGATGAGTCCAATCTATTTTCTAAAAGGTCTGATGACGATGATTTTGAGATAAGTAAGGAATTAGAAAATTTGTCTATTGAAAATAATTCTGATAAAAACATTGAAATTAAGAAAACATCTTTTGAAGATAATCAAGTGGAGAGCTAGATTTATGACCTACCTAGGGAATGGAAGTATGTAAGTAATCACCCCATGGACCAAGTCATAGATAAACCATCACGTGGAGTAACTACACGATCATCACATACAAATTTGCTTAGCCACTTTGCATTCTTATTGCAAAAAGAACTTAAGAATGTGAGTGAAGCAATTGAGGATGAATCATGGGTGATATCTATGCAAGAATAATTAAATCAATTTTAGAGAAGCAAAGTGTGGACATTAGTTCCTAGACCTAATAATCATACAATTATTGGAACAAAATGGGACTATAAGAACACGAAAGATGAAAATAGCATAGTAATTAGAAGCAAAGATAGACTAGTAGCTCAAGAATATAACCATGAGGAAGCTATAGATTTTGAGGAATCATTTGCTACTGTAGCTAGAATAGAAGCCATTCGGATGCTATTGGCATATGTTGCTTTTAAAAATTTCAAATTATATCAAATGGATGTTAAAAGCATGTTTCTAATTGGCTATATAAATGAGGAAGTTTATGTTGAACAACCCCCAAGATTTGAAAGCCACAAATTTCCAAATCATTTCTATAAATTGACTAAAGCCTTCTATGGATTGAAGCAAGCTCCTAAAGCTTGGTATGAAAGGCTAGTGGTTTTCTACTAGATAATGGATTTACTAGAGGGATGGTTGACACAACACTATTCATAAAAAGTAAAAATGATAACTTGCTCCTAGTACAAATATACATTCATGATATCATTTTTGGAGCAACCAACGAAGAGTCGGGTAATGAGTTTGTCATTTGCATGCAAAATGAATTAGAAATGAGCATGATGAGAGAACTTAACTTCTTTCTAGGACTTCAGACCAAATAGGCAAAGCATGAACTTTTTATAAACCAATCAAAATACATTAGAAACTTGCTTAAAAAGTTTAACATGGAAGATGGTAAAATTTTAGGAACACCTATAAGTTCTTCCACAAAATTAGATAAAGATGAGTAAAGTATACCGGTAAATGTTAAGCTCTGACGTGGAATGATAGGTAGCCTATTATACCTGACTACTAGCAGGCCTGATATTATGTTTAGTGTATGCTTGTGCACAAGATTTCAGGTTGCACCTAAAATATCACATCTATTAGTGGTTAAAAGAATACTTAGATACCTTATTGAAACTATTGAACTGAGGATTATGGTATCCTAAGTACACTTCTCTTGAAATTGTCAGTTATTTTAATGTTAACTTTGTCGGTAGTAAAGTAAATAGAAAAAGCATGAGTGGCACTTGTCACTTTTAGGACAATCCTTAGTTTCTTGGTTCTCCAAAAAGCAAGAGTTAGTTGCATTGTCCATAGCCGAGGCTGAATACATAGCGGTTGGAGGTTATTGTGCTCAAAAGTTATTTATGAAACAACAACTAATGGACTATAGATTGCACTATGAATCTGTTCCTATAAAGTGTGACAATACGAGTGCATTAAATATCTCAAAGAATCTCATATCACATTCACGAACTAAGCACATAGAAATTAGAGATCATTTTCTACGTGACCATATGCAAAAGGGCATGTGGCACTTGAGTTTGTGTGCACATATGAACAATGGGCAGATATATTCACGAAACCACTTTCGGAGGATAGGTTTATCCAAATTAGACGTGAATTGGGCCTGATGCACAGCAGAGACTTTGACTAAAAGTACATTAAAATACATAACCGAGGAAGAACAACTTAAATTAAAATTAAGTAATTGCTATTTATAGCGAATTGCATGCTAAATATTTTATGGATATATGATATATGTTGATGCAAACATGAATTTTAAACTTTAATGAACTTAATTGCTTGTCTATATAAATGTCGATTGAAATGTTGTTGTATGTTCAAAATGAAATTTGATTTTACAAAACAACTATATTTTTAGAAAAGGAGAGAGATCAATTGTTTAACAAAGGGGGAGAGATAATTTTTTTTAACAAAGGGGAGAAATATTTAACTTTATGTACTTTTTTTGTATACCTTCTTGATTGATGTCAAAAGGGGGAGAGAATATTTATTAGAGAAAAAATTATTCTTTGAGATCAAAAGGGAGAGTATTTTCTAGAGTAAAAATAATTTTTAGAGCATAAATATGTTCTAGATTACATTGCTATATTATAAATCATGCATTATCCAAGGGGGAGCCTTATTACGCTTAATCCATTTTTGCTCGTATATTTGTTATCATAAAAAATGAAGAGATTATTGACTTTACGAGTCTAATCTCATTTTGATAATGACAAATCACATAGTATCTTACCTGTGCAGTGAGATTGTGAATAGGATCTTTACTTAGCGTGCACGAAGGGTAAGGATGTTATGAAAGCCACGAGGAACTCAAAAGCGTATGGTAACGATATTGTGGAAACCATATGGAACATAAAACATATACGACCTGACACATTCCATGGAATTAAAAGAGTAAAAGAATGACGATACTTAAATTTTTCATTTATAATGGGTATTTAGTCTTACTTGTATTTACATATCTCATATGATATAATTGGGAGCCCAAAATGACATATATATTTACCTTAGGATGCATATTTTTCATGACATATCCATATGCATTAACCTAGGTTGGATTGGGCCGAATAATAGGCAGCTCGTCGATGATTCCCCTAGTCTCGTTGACAAATGACTGAAGGCCACTCATCGCCGAATGCTTTGCTCTCATCGACTAAAAATTACCGATACCATGAAAATCTTAGACAACCCACTCATCGATGAATCCCTTAGTCTCGTCAACGAACTTATGAAGGACATTCGGTGATGAATTTGTCCACTCGTCAACGAGTCCGTCAAGTAAAACGATGCTCTAGCACTGAAACAGATAGATTTTTAATTAAAAGAAACATATTTTTAATCCAACCATCAGAATGCTTCCAAATACGAGATTGCCTGTATATTTCAACCTAAAACCATAGTTTTAGTGAGGTTAAGCAACGTTTGAATCTCTATCCAATGCTCTATCACATTCAGAGTTTTAGGCATTCACTATTCTTACGTTCAAAGGGCTTTCACACATATCTTGCAAGAAAAATTGTTCGTAAGGTTTGGTAAACAAAGTATCATACTTTGATATTCAATTTTTACTCTCAATGTGTTTATTCTTTCACAATCTTATTATTGGATAATTTTTGAGAGCTAGAACTTTAGTTCTTTATCTATATATTATTTGAAGATTTTCCTTGAGAAAAAGGTTTGTTAAAGTTTTGAATCTTTGAAAGTTTTTACTTCTATTCTTTATTCAAAGATTTCATCCCAATTTTTTTTATTGCAAAAGATCTTTGGAGCAAACTTATCGTTCATATATTTTTATAAAGATCAAAATCTAGTTTAGATCTCTCAAGCAAACTTATCATTCATATATTTTTATAAAGACCACATATTTGGTGTAGATTTTTGGAGTAAACTTATCATACATATTTTTGAAACAAAGATCGTACTTTTGTTATTGCAAAATATTTTATTGAACACATTACATACACTCCATTGAGATTCAAATTATATCATGTGAGTGTGTTTTAGGAATTTATTGTACTCATTAGTTGGTTAAGGCCCATTTGAGTGCATAAAATTGTATTCAATTATTGTATTCACAGTTCGGTTTGTCAACCGGGGTGTGGAGGAAGCTACGTCTTTTGTAAGCAGCGGACTATAACGAGAAGTTCTGTCCCAATTAAAGGAGCTAGTTAGTGGAATCCTTGGGTGCTTTACTCAAGGTGAGGACATAGGCCGGGGTAAGCCGAACCTCATAAAAATCTGGTATTTGTATTTCTCTTCCCTTATCTCTTTTTATTTTCCGCCTGCATTTGATTTCTAATCTTATATATGTGTCTGTTTTAAATATTACGTAGAAATTAATTGTGTCTTACTGAATTTATTGAGATATTAATTTTATGAAATCTATTAGGTAGTGTAATAATTGAAATCTAAGTATTCCCATACTTGTATTTGTTTTTTCGAATATTAACAATGGCCTAATCACTGATTATACACGAGATGGTGAGAGCACTAGGGTCTTTAAGTTTTGGAGGAATGTGACCTAAAAGAATTGAGCTCATGTGCTCAGCGATTCTAACTTGTTTGTTCATGTGTACCCTCAGCTTTCGCTTTTGTGTGCACAAGTCTTAAAGGAACTTGACATACGCTAACCATTGCTTGATAGCATCTAAGAGAGGAATATTGACTTTAACTTGTCTAAATGTGTCCATGATGGACTCAGTATTGGTTTCCTTCTTAGATTTAGAGGGTGCAAGAAAAGCTCTAGGGAATGGCAGTACAGGGACATAATGGGGAAGTGCTCCATCATTGGAGAGGGTAGGTGCCTCGGCATCAGCTACCGAATTAGGAGAAGGAGGATTACATGGCTTACCAACGAGCTCTTCCCTCATCTTTTCCCTACCCTTTTGTTGGTCCAACTTCTACCCAACCCTATTGTTTACCTCTCTACCACTCTGAAGAACAGTGATAGCCTGGGCTTGCTCATGATACGATGAAGGTCCAGGAGTCGGCACACATTCTTCCCTATATCGGCTCGTAAGGTTCACTAGACGGTGACTTGGCAACTTACCCTCATCTCTCCTACTCAAATATGTAGCTAGGTTGCCCATGGTGGCTGCTAGCTTGGCAATAGACTAGGAGTGGGAGTGGAGTAGTTGCCAATAAACTTGGCGATCAGCCTCGATGCTCTTAAGGGCTTTCAACACCGTCTCCTGAAAAGATCTATCATTTTGGGGTTGAGGATGAGATCGTGGTTGAAATGCTTATTGTCTAGGGGAAGACATAGGAGGATTTTGAGAATTTTGGAAGGGGTGAGGAGGTGGAGTAGTGAGTGATTGTTGAGGTTTTTGAACTTGAAAACTGGAAGCTTGTGGCCTCCAGGAGAAGTTAGGATGCTTACTCCACCCAGGATTGTACTTGTTTGAGTAATGATTATTAGTCAACATGTCGTATCAATTATGGGTGGCCTTAACTTCCTCTTGCACAAACTTGGGCGGGGGAGGCATATAGTGGCAATTATAACATGTGCATGAGGGATCAAAGGAGATAACACACACCTCTGCACACCCCCACAGGCTGAGGTTGTTGTCCTAAGGACAAGAACTGATCTAACTTTTTCACAATGGTGTGCAGTGTGGACGCAAGGTTATGGCCCACGGTTAACTCATAAACTCCCTTATGATGGGAAGGGGAAGGTTTGAACAGTCTACGAATAGCAACAACATGCCGTTGAGAATTTGACGAGGTTCTCATAGAAAGCCCAAGCCTCATTCTTGTGTTTCATGAGGAAAGTACCTCCACAAGATGCATTTACCATGGTTCTATCATGTTCATCTAATCCTTTATAAAAGGTCTGAACTAACTGCCACCTAGGAACTTGGTGATATGAGCATTTGCAAAAGATGTCCCTAAAGCGCTCCCATGTCTCGAAAAATTGTTCCCTATCCAATTGTGCGAAACTAGTTGTTGACTTTACTATAATCCTAATAGTGGGGTGAATTGGATATTTAAAATTTTTCCACTTGGGACAACTAACCAACAATAGTATTTCACAATTCTAGGGTCAATCTAAGGCATATATGAAATAAATCAATAGATGCAATTGCAATTAATTTGTTCCAGATAAATTAAACAACCAAGCACAATATAGTAAAGCCGATAAAATAAAGGTGACACCAAATGTGTTATTGAGGTTCAGCAAATATGCCTACATTCCCACTTCTAACTCGCAAGTCCGAGGATTCCACTAAAGCTCACTTCTGGGTGGAGTGACACTGAATACAACACCAGGTCAAATTACCAAGGTCAACCTCAACCTTTACAACCAATTCTTATAGGCTAGATCAACACCCCCTCAGGCCACGCCTGCAATACGATAAGCAATACAATTTTTTTGTGTGTACAATATCAATGCTTCTCCAATAAGCATGTACTAATATAACGAATTCACTTCAATATGATAGGATTTATAAGCTCAATAAAGATTATATGACTACTCTCAAAATAATGTCAATATTGCAAGTATGTGAGAGTGTTTATGGAATGATCTTTGAATAAAGATAACTATATCAATCACAAAGTGCAATATCAAAGATCTTAAGCACACAAGAAAATATCTCAAAAATGTTTTTATCAATAATCAACCACAAGAGATTTGGATTTTAGTTTATCAAAAATGTTTTTCATAAACAAACACAATACAAGCTCTTGAATTTTGCAACAATAATGCAAGATTCACAAGCCCTGGAGAGTTTTCTCAAAGAAGACTTATGAATAAAATCACAAGGAAAAACTCAAGCTTACTCTCAATAAAAATCAATATGAATCATAGAATAAGAGAGTGTAAGCTTATATGAATAATCACTAGAAACTCTCACAAAGGATATCTTGCAATAGGAATGAGTAAGAGCTGGATTTTCAAGTTTGTATGAGAAAAATTGGTATTTGAAATTTCAAAAAAAAATTTGCTAATGATGTTTTCTAATCAGTGCTAATCAAACCAAATGAGGGAGTATATATAGACACTCAAAAAAATATGGTCGTTGGGGACTTATTCGGTATTTTTGAAAAAGTTTAAGTATGGTTAATAAAAAATAATTCAAGGTTAACCTCGATAAAAATTAGGCAACCCAAGAGTTTTGTTTGACCGTGTTAAGGTTTCGGTCAACCACTTTAAGAGCTTTAGTCAACCGAGAAGATTTTGAATTGAAAAATATGGTCAAACGTCACCGGGCGATTTTGAACCTCTTTGTGGGTTCGGTAGATCATGACAGGTTTGATCGACCACTCAACTATGTGTGGTCGACTATTGCCTAAATGAACTACACATTTGGTCGGCTGAATAGTTGAGGTGTCAGACACGTGCTGGTTCAGTCAACCTAAGTCACTACGTTCAAATGCTGAATGTTCGACCATGCAAAGTTAAAAGGTTGACTTCTTGACCATTCGGTCGACTGCGGCATTTATACTGCCACATGTTCGATTGATCATAGTTAAGCTTTTTCAGGTAAAAATGGTTTGGCCAACCCAGCATAGTATAATTGTACTGGTTCAGCCGAACGGGGCCCTTTCAAAGTTAATTTTATGTTTTGATTTTTACTAGAAGTCATCTCTATTCACATATGTATAACTTTTGAGTTATAGGAGACTTTTCATGTGATGTTTAGGGACCTAAAGTCAATCTATGGTCATTGAACTTATTTGTTCTATTATGCATGCAATGCATTAATTATTATAGACCTAAAATAAATTAAACAATAAATAAATGGTCTTCATTTTTTTATGGTTCTTTAGCCTCTTTGCTCCTCAAATGCCATAGTTGATGTGATCTTTGCGTTCCTTATGGCTTCTTTCTGTTCTTACCCTTAGTGCATGCAACGGATGATCATGTTCAAATAACTAAGTGAACATGTAAGAACCATTGGTTTTTTCTTAATCAAAACGAAAAGGACTCATAAAGTCAACATTCTCCCCCTTTTTGACAATGACAAATACAATAAGCAAAAGTAGGAGAAGCTTAATAGGCTCCCCCTAAGAGTATGCATAAAATTTAATTTTAACAATGAAACTCAAGCATATAACGAATGAAGACAAGAATTTCAATGTTTATGCATGCAATGTCATTAAGGATTAAAAGAAAACTACCATGTAGTTACCTTTCCCAATTTTGCAATAGTATAAGTATACTACTCTCCCTTTTGACATCAGCAAGAAGGGGCTAATGTAAGAAAGTGAACACAAGGCATAGCTATGCAGATGAATGATTTTTGGGAAGATTATTAGAAATTTAGGCAGCATGCCTTTTGAAAATTGAGCATTTTCCAAAAATCAAAGACCTAATAGACTTCATTAAATAGATTACAATAATCCACATGAAATAACTCAAATAATCCACTAAGGATCAAAGAATATTATATGATAAGTACATTTCTATCATCATCCAAAAGATATTAAAGATATGCAGTGCAAAATGGAGAACAAAAATGATCTCACAAAGTATAAGGTATATTAATAATTGATATGAGAGATTGTTTATCATTTCAGAGCCATAGTTTTCTAAGTTAAGTAGCTCCCCCTCAGTTTATACATTCAATCATACTTCTAGGTGACATCTCTACCGTGCCTTAGGCCAAATCTTGTCTAATCTGTATAAATCTATCCTCCTAAAAAGGTTTTATGAATATATCATCCTACTATTCATTAGTGCAGACAAACTTAAGGGTCATATCCCTCTTTTGCACATGATCATGAATGAAATGATGTCTAATTTCTACGTGTTTAGTTCATGAATGTGAGATAGGATTCTTTGAGATATTGATTGTACTAGTGTTATCACATTTGATTTGAACCGTGACATAGTGTAAACCAAAATCCATAAGTTGTTGCTTCATATAAAGTGTTTGAGCACAACAACTTTTAGCCACAATATATTCAGCTTTGGCTGTGGATAAGGTAACTGAACTCTTTTTCTTAGAGAACCAAGAAACCAGAGATTGTCTTAGGATATGATAAGTGCCGCTAGTGCTTTTTCAATCAACTTTACCACCAGCAAAGTCAGCATCCGTGTAACTAGCAATCTCAATAGCATTTCTTATGCAAGCTTTTAATTTTTGCATTTTAAATTCCAGCACATGAATGCTTATGAAATTAGGAATAGCTTCCCAAGAGGGGGGTGAATTGGCTTTTGAAAACTTTCTCTTTAGTTCTTTTAAAGCCATTTACTTCTTTTAATATTTAACCAATTCTTTGACTTATTTATTTATTTTGTCAATCAAATAAGAACTTGATTTCTTTTGAACAATCAATCAACAATACAATTAAACACAATTAAACATTCAATCTTCAACCACACAAATAATTAAACTAGTCAAGTCAATCAACCACAATGCTCAAACCAACAACCAATTTGATTGCCAAATATAAGTTCACTACAACACTATTAGATTAATGAATCATTCAAGATTTAGTACTCTTGGAATATAAAAAAAATCTTTATACCATCCAATCACAATCAATATAATATATGTAACTTTCAGCTTTTGATGTTTTCAGCCTTGTGGTAAATGTGAGTTTTGAACAAAGCCCTGTATATATGAAATTTCTTTTTCAATATGATGTTCAATATAAAATCCTATTACTTTTTCCAAACTTCAGAATTAAAACAAACTCTTAAGTTAATTTATCTTTAGGATGTTTAACTAAGTAATGTACTCCCGTATGGTTTCCACAAAGAATGGTTCAACCAACGTACCCCATTTCGGTTTTCGCAACCCAAATAAAAATCAAACTTTAAGGTTTACTTCATTTCCAAATATACGTAGTTTATATGATTTTCAAATTTAAACCATCCACGCAAATTAAATATATACTGAAAATAAAGAGTAGGGAAAGAGAGAGTGAGGCGAAGATTTTTACGAGGTTCGTTTTATACCTAGCCTACGTCCTTGCCTTTGGTAAACTACCAAAGGATTCACTAAACCAATTCCTTTAACGGTCGGAACAAACCTTTACAATACTCCTTGATTAAGGCTAGAGCCCGCCTTCTCCAAACGATATCCCCTCGTCCGGTCACTCCTTAACTAGGCAAGAACCCGCCTCTCTAAGTAATATCTCATTGCTTAGCCAACAATCCAAACAACCCTTGGAATCGTCAATCTATAAGAAATAAATCAAATAGATGCGTACAAAGAACTTGCTCCTCAAAGAAATGGTTAGTACACCAATTACAGTGCAACTAATATACTTCAAAGTAAACAATATGGAAATTAACTTGAAACTCAATGAAGTATATCACCGATTAATTCTTTCAATGATTGAAAGATTTATAATTTGTAACAGGATTTCAGTGTTAGAAGATCAGCAACAACTTAGTTGAATTCGTGCACAATATGTGAACTTGAGAGTAAGAGAAAGCCTTGAGAATTTGAGAGCAATTTGAGAGAGACTTTGAATTTTTTCAGAATTTGAATTCTTCGTGTCTTGATTCAAATTTATATCTACGGCTAACAACAAAACCTTTATTGTGTTTGTGAAAGGATTGTTGAATATTAAATTACTTTCTTCACAAGGTTTTCAAACTCATAATCACAGGACTTATATAAACAAACAAACTATCTCAAGATCTTATATTACCAAAGTGCTGAATATTTTATATTTTGGTTTGGTTGTTTGTTGTTTAACTTATACATGGCAAATAAATTAATTGTTTGGCTTGAAGATTGTGTTTAATTGATTGGTTGTTTAATTGTGTTATTGATTGGATAAAAGAACTAAGTTCTTAATTGATTAAAGAATTAAACAAATAAGTCAATAATTGGTTAAAAGAAATAAAAGAAGTTTAAGGTATCTCAAAATTTATGGAAACTTTGGGAATACTTCAAGCTTCTTGGGGATCAAGTTATACACTTTTTAAAATCTATAAATAAGCTTTAAATATCATTGAATCAAGACACCAAGAATTCAAATTCTGAAAAAATACAAAGTCTCTCTCAAATTACTCTCAAATTCTTAAGGCTCTCTCTTGCTCTCAAGCTCACATATTGTGCACGAATTCAACTGAGTTGTTGCTGATCTTCTTCCACCGGAATTGTTCTACAAATTCTAAATCTTTCAATCATTGAAAGAATTAATCGGTGATATACTTCATTGAACTTCAAGTTAATTTCCATATTATTGTTTACTAATCGGTGTTGTAATTGGTGTACTAACCATCTCTTCGAGAAGCAAGTTCTTTGTACGCATCTATTTGATTTATTTCTTGTAGATTGAGGATTTCAAGGGTCGTTTGGATTGTTGGCTAAGCAATGAGATATTGCTTAGAGAGGCGGATTCTAACCTAGTTAAGGAATGACCGGACGAGGCTGAGGTAGGTCGAACCTTGTAAAATCGAGTTTGCATCTCTTTTACCTTTATCTTTTTTTTTTTAAATTCCACATAATCATATTGAATGTGTTGATCAATTGATGTATGTTTAAATAATTGGGTAACATTGTATGCTTGATAAAGACACTTAAAATTACTCATTGGGTTGATTAATAAAATTGATTGAAGTAGTAATTGACAACTTACAAGTTTGAAATTATTGTTTACAAAATTAGAACTTAAAGGACCTAGTTTTAAAATACTTAATTCTCCCCCTCCCTCTTGGGATAGCACCGTAATTCATAAGCTTATATTTCAAATATCTCTTTATGCTAGAATCTTAAGAAAATACTTTTAAAGATATTTTGATTACTATTGTTGGAAATCTTTGAAACCCTAATTTATGATTGAGATATACTTTGGTTTATAGTTTCAAATATTAGCTTATAGAAACACTTTTGTACTTAAATTTGAGATAATCATTACTTTTGAGTGTTGATTGCACATATACACCATTGAGCTTATAGTTTTTACATTATTGGTGTGCATTGATTATACTTTGTTGTACTGTAGTACATACTTGCTTGTTGTGAAGCACATTTTCATGTACGCAAAAATTACATTTGTTGTATTCTAAGCATGGGCCTGAAGAGGGAGACTAACCATGTTGAATAGTCCTGAATTGACTTAAACCCGATTAGGAAAGCTAGATACACCGTCTTAGTAAGGTGTGCTTGTAAGTTGAGGTCAACCACATTAATTAACCTGATTGTAAATGGTGCCGCTCCACCCGTGAAGTAAGCTTATAGTGGAGTCCTTGTACTAATGAGCCAAGGCGGGGATGTAAGAAGTATTGGCCAAACCCCCATATCATATCCTGTATGCACTATTTATATTTTTACAATTTATTTACTGCACATGAATGTTATATTAAATATATAGTGAATGGTGCGCACAATTTAATTTCTGCATATCATTATCTACACAATTGGTGTATGATTAGAAAGACCACAGGTTGTGTCATACTGTTATTTGGTTTAACTTAAGAAGAAAATTTAAATTTCCAATTCACCCCCCTTTTGGAAATACACCAAAGTCAACAATTGGTATCAGAGTCTCGTTGTATAGACTTAAACGTTTTTACAAAATATCGCAATGGCTCAATTTTGGTGTATCCCCATTCGGCGAGGGACAGTCACCTTCTAGGCCTCCTTTATTTTGTGGTGTTGATTACACCACCAAGAAAATTAGAATAAGTAAAATTATAAAATCAATGGATTGGATGGCATGGCGGGTGATTGTTAATGGTATTTGTATGCCTTTGAATGAAAATGATATTAGGTTAATGCATGTAAATTCATATGTCATGGAAATGTTATATCTTGCATTACATTCTTATATTTTTGTTGAGTTTGTGACATGTCAAAGTGCAAAGAAAATCCGGGATGAACTCGAAAGGAGATATGGAGAATCTTGGGAAGATGAGACCACCACTCAGGAAGTGGTAAATGATAGGGTAATTGCTTTATCAGATGTTGAGGTATATGATTTTATCTTAGCCTCTATAGATGATTATGTTGCTTAATGCTAAGATTTGTCAAATGCTAAATCATCTGTTAAATTTCATGATAATTCTATTAATGATGCATGTGATGATTCTCGTGGAAAATATTGCAATATATTGTATGTTGAATCATTTGTAAAACCTTGTGATAATACTGTAAATGATTCATACAATGTTTATTGTGATATAACTTATGATGAATCATCCATTGTTTTTGTTGATGTTGCTGCATGCAATGATTCATTTATTAATGATTATAATAATTCCTGTAATGAATCATGTGCTGAATTATATGATGAAAGCGTGCCTATATATAGATAACTAGAAAATGCTTCATCAAAACTATATAAGCTTCTAGATAAGATATCTAAACAAAAAATATTTTTGAAAAAATGAAAACAAAAGGTTGGCAAAACAATTAAAAGATTTAAGAAAATATCATGCCACCGTAGTGAAGAAGAAGATTGTGAAAGTGTTGAAAATCATCTGCTTAGAAAGAAAAACTGAAAACTATTCTGAAATGATTTTCAAACCCTCTTGTGAAAAATAATAACAATGATAAACCCTTGGAAGTTAAAAAGAAAAATATTTTCATAAAGGGTTCATGTTCTATTTATCGAACTCATAGGCATGCCTCATCAAGTAAAAACAAAATAAATACGCATATCCCTTCACAAGAATCCAAAGTCTGCTTATTTCAAAAAAATGAATTGGCACATTCAATCAACTTGTCCATCTAGAAATGTGCTAAAGGCTTAGATAAGGAGATGGCGTGGGTAGTCATGAAAGCAAACTCCGTAAGACCTAAAGTGAAATGGATTTAAATTAACATTGCATAAATATTTTTTAATCATCCTTAGTTCCAAGGTTTAGGGGGTTGTGATGACTATAGGTTTGGGAAGTGGTCGTTACTTAAAATGAAAATCTTAGTATATGTAATCACTAAACAATATCTTGTTATACTAAGAATCTTTATCCACTTCCAAATGGCCATAGCATTTATGTTTGGTATTTAAATATAAATGTTTAACCCATGCTAACACGAAAACCACAAGTTTAAGCATACTTTTGTCCATTACATAGAATTGAGTTTTAGGGATTTCGTCTTGGCTTATATCATTTTACCCTAAACTCATCAATCAAAATTGAGTCATCACTCTAGATATAAGCACCAGTAAATCATAAATTTCATATCTATCTAGTGTTATAAAAAGTCATCCTCCTTGTAATCAAAATTAGAGGCATCCACTAAGGAATTGCTTCCTTTGAGTTCAAAATTAAAATACTCTAATTTTAATTCTTCTCTTCCATAGGAATTCTTTACTAACCATGATCACATCAGGTAAAGTTTTTGCCTATCCCTTGGTTCGTATCCTTGCTTTGAATTGTGAATATTTTTATAAGGATGCTTTCCATTCTCCAAAGAGCATTGTTCATAACGTCCATATTCTCCTATATGCTCTTGCCCAAGCCTGAACATAATTACAAGCATGAAAATATTTTGGAAGATGTCCAGCATCTCCTAAATATTCTTCTAAACCAAATAAAAATTTTAAGAGTATTTAAATCATCTTAATAAGCTCTCAAACTTTAAGTCAAGCCCATTAGAGCTTTATATACTTAGAGATAAGTTGAATGGCTAATATGATCGCCTAGGTCTCAATCTAGATGAACGTATAAAATTCAAGTAGACCTATGCATATGCATTTTTAAATGGAAAGTCATTCCAGCTTATGCCTCTCACGTACTAAAAATTATAAGAAAAGATGCAAATATTGGCTTAGTTCACTTAATGAAATATCTAATGTGACTTTTTTGTCCTCTAAACCGAAAGCATTTAAAGCCAAGATATAATCATAAAAACTTAAAACACTTGACTAAATAACTTGAACAATAAGAAGAGGCATAAAATGATTAAGTGCATCACTTAGGGGGAGCATCTTCCTTTGATTGTTATATTAACTAAATGCTCTCATAATCATACTACATGCTTGAATGCATTAATGAATAACAACTTGTGTTGAACTCAAATCTATCCACTATTCTCTACTATTTATATTCATTGATAGATGGATTATATTTTGTTAAGTTGTGGATTACTACTGTGTTGCATGCTTGTTATTGAAAGCCTCATGTATGGCGCATGCAGTGATGTGCATTACATGCTAGTAGTGAATATAGGTTCTTGTGTGCGTAGAACTAAATTATAAATTGTTTATTTGAACCTATCAGATATAGGTTTAATGGGAAAATTTTTAATTTACAGCATGCTACCAAAATTTCGATAAGAATTTTCTCAAAAGTAAAACCTTGTATGTAGATGATTATGATAAAATTAATATTAAAACATTTTTGAAATGATGAATGAAAGCTAATTAAAAATTAAATTTCATCCTAACATAATCATTGAATAACTAGAGAAGCTCAGCTCCATCCCTAGAGAAAGAGCATAAAGAACTCAAATGCATCATGCCTTACATTTGAATATTGAAGCTCTTCTAAGAACCCTGAACATCATATCCCATTTTTTAAAACTCTAAGCTTTGATATGGACTGCTTTCGGTTATGTGTTTTATTTCATGTCTTAATATATATTTTCTTATGCACGTGTGACCTATAGGGATTGTTATACTAGTTGCATAAAAAGAGTAAATTAATCTTTACCAGTATATTTATTTTAAAAGGTTTAAAATGATGGTTTATACAACTAAGCATACTGAAATTAGTCTTTAACTGATATAAGTAGTTTATTGCATCTAAGTTAGGATTCCAATCGAAATGGGGAGCATCTAAAATTAAAATACTCATCTTATTATGCTTTCAAATACTTTTAGTTTAGATCTATTTTAAATTCACTGTGGCACGTGCTTAAATGAAATGATCTTTGTGAAAATTTTAAGTTGATATATATCGCTTTGTCATGTGATCCTTGCATTTAATTGTCAGACATCCTCAAGATCATTGTGGTTGCTTTTTGTCTGGTTATATTTTAAGCATGTGATTAATTGACAAACTAGAAAAATATGTGCTTCCTTGTTTTTTGAATTAAAACCTTTTTTTTTTTTTTTGCAAGCATACCCCAAGTACCTTTTTGCAAACATCAAAGGGGGATATATAGTTATATATATATATATATACTCATATATATTTAATTACATGTATTTTTGGCAAGATATACTTTCAAATAAAAAATTTTTTATCTCTTGCCTTATTATTATTATTATTACTATTATTATATGTTTTTAAATTGTACAACTGATTTAGTAACTACACATATAAATACATGCAAACTAGTTAGATTGTATTTGTGCTCAAACTAATTTTTGTTATCATATGTCGTGTGCTTTAAACTCAAATCTTTCACGAATCTTATGAATGTTTCAGTTGCAATGGTTTGTGTATATTTATGGTCTAACCTTATTTTCATGTCATTTAAATCATTTAAATGACCAGTTATATTATTTGTGTGCTTATTTACTATAGTTTTCAAAAATAGTTATATTTTTTTTACATACCCTTTTTGTTGATATCGAAGGGGGGAGAAATACACTTGCAAAAATTGGTACGCATATTCTTAGGTGAAGCTTTATTTGACTATTACCCATTTTTAAATTTGTACTTATCACCAAAAAGGGAGGGGGGATTGTTGAGTTTTTTAGTCTTATCTCGTTTTTGATAATGACAAATACAAGGTATTTAATATTTGTCGAGTTTGTGAGTAGGATCACATTGGTAAAATCATGTGACAGCACACAATGGCTTGAAGTAAAAGAAGACCCAGAATATTTATTTGTTGTAATTTTCTATTAAATTTAATTCGAGTGTGTAATAGTAAAGTAGGAATGATTTGTAATAATCTACATATCATACATGTTGGGATTATAAGCTCAAGATCGTAGATGGACCTTAGCGATCACCCTTCGGTCGACCTTACCGGATTTTCTAGCCTAAGTAAAAAGACCATAGAAAAGACTTTAAGTCCTTGCACTAGCACTTAGAAAAGTCTCCATTATCACATATGCTATCAAGGGAAACTTTTAATTTAAATTAGGACCAAAATGCTAAATATTGGTATGTTCAGTCGACCGAACTCCCAACACACTAAGCACTTCGGTCGACCAAACCTCCCCAATGTCAAAGGTTTGACCTTTCGGTTGACCGACCTCAAAATGAGCATCAATGTCCTGGTCGACTGAACTAGCACGTGGGAAATCCCAACGTTCTAGTTGACCAAACTCATAGTTGTAAAATGGCCCGATCGACCGAACGTTCAACTTCAATCAACCGAACTTAACCCGGTTGACTAAACCTTGAAGGTTCTAAAATCATCTCAAGTCTGTTCGACCAAACCTATAGTTCAAAAATGTCTCAATAAACCGAATCTGACAATTGGGTCGACCGAACCTGACAATTGGGTCGACTGAACCTCAAGTACGGTCGACCGAACCTTTTGGGTTGCACTATTTTTACCACGAGTTATTAAGGGTAAAACTGGGTTATTTTGGGTGAAACTTGTTTAAAACATTCTTAATTATTCCCTTTATATCCTAACGATCATATTTCTAGTGAAGTCTATATATATACCTTCAATTGTAAAAATTAAGAGAGGATTAGAGATTCTAATTAGGGAAATTTTCTCTGAAATTTTGAGAGTTCTATCTTCCCATATTAAGTCAAATACTCATCCTTTGCTCATTCATTTTAAAAAATCTTATTGTGTGAGAGTATTCTTAAGTTATTCTACAATATTCCTACTTGCTAAAAAATCTCTGTTGGCTTTGGTTTATTCCCGGGAGGGGGGTGAATTGGGTATTTAAAATTTTGTCCTAGGTTTAGTTAATCCAACGGCAGCATTTCACAACTGAGGGTCTTTTTATGTACACATAAACTCAAATGCACAGATAATATGTGAAAATTAAATCATGCGCAACATTTAAAAAATAGCATGCACGTGTAGAAAATAAATTTTGAAAAAGTAAAGTGCACACATGATATGTTATCGAGGTTCGACCAACTGTGCTTATGTCTCCGCCTCTAACTCACAAGCCCGAGGATTCCACTAATACTCACTTAATGGGTCAAATGGCACTGTTTACAACTAGGTCAATTAGCGGGGCTGACCTCAACCTAACCACATCTTACTAGGATGGTGCACCTAACTTTCCTAACTGAGTCTAAGCCAATCTGTGACTATTCAACAGAACTAGTCTCCCTCTTTAGGCCCGTGCCTAGAATATAACAAATTTAACCAATAATTTGCATACACATAAAATGTTTCTTACACTAAGCAGTTATATACTAATAAACTCAACTGAATAATGCACTCACGTAGGATAAGATATTCAACTTAAGCAAGATTTTATTAACCACTGTGTTAACTCTAAACACAGGATATATTGATGTGTGTGTGTGAGAGTGAGACTTTTGATCTTAAGTTAATATGCTTCCTGTATAAATAATCAAACCGCCTTTACAACCCTAAATAAATATCACAAAAATATTTTTCAAATATAAAGCACAGTAGATAATAAGATTTTAAGCTTGCTAAAGATATTTTCATCAAAGCACAAATCAAAATTATGAATCCTGCAATGAGGACGCAAGATCTTAAGCCAAGCAAGGATTTTTCCCAATCAAATATTTATGAGTGAAAGATTATGAGAAAAATCTTAAGCAATTCTTTAAAAATTAATACACAAGCAAATATAAATGAGAGAAAGTTTGAGCTTGTATAAAGATTATGTAAAAACAATCACTCAAAATAAATGGCTAGATGAGTATAGGAGAGGAGATTTTAGCAATGAGTATGAAAAATACGAAAGTATAAATGATTTTGACCAAAAAGATTTTCATAGAAATTTAGCTAATCTCAAAACCCTAATCTTGTGCTAATTTTGCAAATGAGAGGCTATATATAAAATTGGGAAAAATTATAGTTGTTGGTAACACGCTGGGTATTTTAGAAAAAGATTAATTGTGTTTAATTAAAATTAACCTAATTAACTCTCTGTAAAAATTGGGCAACCCGAGAGGGTCGGTCGACCATCTTGATGGTTCGGTCGACTGTGGTGCCCAAATCGATCGACTAGGGAGAATTTGAACTACGAGTTCGGTTAACCACACTTGAGGGGATTTCTGATCTCCGAGGTTTGGCCGACCAAGGTCTTTTGAACATGAAGGTTCGGTCGACTAGGACGTTGGAACTTCCCCCGAGGTGGTTCGATCGACCAGAGTATTGCAGCTTATTTCTAGTCAATCGACTGAAGAGTCAACTTGTTGAACCCAGGGAGGTTCAGTCGACCAAGACGTTGGAGTACATTCCTGGTTGGTCGACCAAAGGGTTAAAATGTTGATCGAACATACCAATTTAGGCATTTCGATCCTTTTCTTCTTATGAGAATGTCCCTATATATATGATGATTAATTTTAAAACAATAGGACATATTTTTATGAAGTATAGGGAGTCTTAAGGTCAATATAGGTCTTTTGAGCTTAAACCCTAAAAATCTAGCATCGGTCCATCTACGATATTGATCTTATAAGTTCCTACCATGCATTACACGCATTAATTATTACAAACCAATAGATAATTAATATTACAGACCCGAAATGAAATATAATACAAATAAATTAAACACTTTGAGTCTTCTTTTCCCTTCAGGTCTCCATGTAACACCATATGATTTTTCCAAAACGTGCAAGGCTGATCCTGCACACAAACTCGGCAAACATTAAATATTTTTGTATTTCTCATTATCAAAACGAGATAGGACTCAAAAAGTCAACAATCTCTTTGATTTATTGCTTGATTGATTTTTATTGAGAGTTTTAACTTTTAGTTTTTCCCCCCAGTTTATTTAATAACTTCATTGTGTAGGAAAAACTTTGAAACTTGTTAGTCTTGGCATTTACATTACAAGATTTCGAGGCTTGTATTTTGATTGTAATAAAATTATTTTTGACAAGCTTATATTTCAAATATCTCTGTGCTAGAATCTTGAGAAAATATTTTTAGAGGCATTTTGATTACTATTGTTGGAAATCTTTAAAACCCTAATTTGTGATTGAGATATACTTTGGTTTATAGTTTCAAAAATTAGCTTGTAGAAACATTCTTGTACTTAAATTTGAGATAATCATTACTTTAAATGTTGATTACACATATACACCATTGAGCTTATAGTTCTTACATTATTGGTGTGCATTGATTATACTGTGTTATATTGTAATACATACCTGCTTGTTGTGAAGCACATTTCCGTGTACACAAAAATTATATTTGTTGTATTCTAATCTGAAGAGAGAGACTAACCTTGTTGAATAGTGTTAGATTGGTTTAAACGCGGTTAGGAAAGCTAAGTGCACAATCTTAGTAAGTTGTGTTTGTAGGTTAAGGTCAGCCACGTTAATTGCCCTGGTTGTAAACGGTGTCGCTCCACTCGTGAAGTGGGCTTATAGTGGAATCCTTGTACTAGTAAGCCAAGGCGGGGATGTAAGAAGTATTAGTCAAACCTCGATATCATATCATGCGTGCACTATTTATATTTCTGCAATTTATTTACTTCACATGAATGTTATATTAAATATATAGTGAATGGTGCGTATGATTTAATTTATGCATATCATCATCTGTGCAATTGGTGTATGATTAGAAAGACCATAGGTTGTGTTATATTGTTATCTGGTTTAACCTAGGAAGAAAGTTTAAATTTCCAATTCACCCCCCCCCTCGCTTGGGAATACACCACAGTCAACAGAGGAAAAGTCAGGGGTAAGCAAGAAAGGGGACGCCAAGGAAAGAGGGGAGGACAATTTTAACTTCGACCTAGGTTAAGTTCGACATGAGCACTAATGCGTCTGGCTGAAGATGGTAAACTTAGCGCTTCCGAGAGGCAACTTGAGAATTTTTATTTTCTTTTTTAGTCCTTCGATTGTACATTGTAGGGTAATTAGGATTTAGAGTCTTTGGAGTGAGCTTTTGAAAAAGTTGGGAGTGAATCTAAAGGGGCAACCAGCACGCACATGGGTGAAATGGTCCAATCCCTGAATTTTGCTTATATTTGAAAATATCAAGACGCTCAACCATGTTTGCGACTAGCGCTGAGCTGATACGCGACTTGGTCGAGGTTGATGCATTAATATTTAAATTAATGGGTGCGACCAAGCACGCCCAACACAATAGCTGGTGTGACCTGATCGGGAAGGTCAAAACTCATTTAATATTCGATTTGACACCCGATTCTTTAACTCTCGTTATTGCTGCTTCTTGGTCGAAACCTCGTCACCCTTCTCCTAGCCCTAGTTGCTAGAGCTCGAGCCCCATCTCTAAACGTCCAACAACCATTCAGCTGTCGTGAGTAGCTTCGGTGAACCCCCTTATGATCGGATATCTTCTCCCTAATCTAGGGTTTCGCTCCTTAGCTCCCCATGACTCTGTGCTTCTTCATCATCTTTATCCTTCTTTTATCTACACACCTAGTGACCATAAAGCTACACTCAAGGAAGATTAAAACGGAGCTAGGCCAATCCTCTCGAACTCCCACTCAGCACAAAGGATGCAAACTCCACAAGTGCCGCATGCAGTTCCACCGATGCCTACCTGTGTACCACCTACAACCTTGGGCCTGGTAATATGGGATGCATTGGTAGAAGCACTCCAAAAGATAATCACTTCTATGGCGACTAATGACGGCCCCAGCAATTCCTCTACAAATCCGCTCCATATCTCTTATTCAGATTCAGATTTTAAAGGAAGCTAGGAAGACCCATTAGCTACTCTGTTCATATATTGTGCTTCTACAACACAATTTTCCTTATGTTTATTTTCTTTTCTTTCACTACACCTTATTTTTGTTGGCAGCCCCCGTGCTTACTTTGAAGATATGTACATTATACTGCTTTTGTGTAATCGATGAAAAACATGGTGTTTTTGGATGTATAGATGTCTTTTGTGCTATAGTGCATTATTGCATGCATGCTATTTCCAAATTATATGAATTTAGTGCAATGACTAATTGATATTATTTGCCCCGTGTAGTGTTATCCTCACTGTATCCTAGGTTCTTTCTTTCCACACTTCAGTGAGGACACTAAAGTTCTAAGTTGGGGGTAGAGGGTAGGCAAACATTACATGGCAGCTTATAGCACAAAAAGTTAAATTTTAAAGTGAACACTATTGATTATACCATGATTAACACTGCTATACACCCTTCACATACTAGTATATAACATAGAAGTTACATGTTAAGCCAATTACTAAAATGACCTTGTTATGTTCACTGCGTAGGTTGACTAGTGGTTAATTTGTGTTAATCTGCCTATATAAACTTGTGTATTTATATGGTATCTCATGAGGCTGAAAACGCACTTACACGAGATTCGTAACACTTAGGGTTGCTTGAGCGCACTGAGAGAACATCCGTGGCGACTATGACACCATGTGAGGTACTGTTGAGTCGTTCGTTCATTTTGTGAGTTGTTGATGTCAAACTCTGAATTTTTGAAACTCAACTTTCCTTTTTCTGAATACTCTTTGTATAATAGTCTCTATTTTTTACTTGCTAACTTAGAGGTGATATCTAGTGGGGAGATAGAAACCTAAATCTTGTAACTTGCTCAAGATATGAAGACTAAGCCGCCCCTAGAGATAAACTTAATTCATGGACTCTTGTTCGAGTTTAATTCTCGTTGGTGGTATGAAGGCACAAAGAGTTGTAATGATTGTCCTAACTGACCATGTAAAGAAAGAAAAAGAAAAGAATGTGTAGAAGAAAGAAAAAGAGAAACATATGCGAAAGAATGAAATGAAAAATAGTAAAAGAGTCAAGCTACGGACGCAACACCACACTTCTGCACGTATGAAAAGTCTTCGGTTGACCAATGCATTTGTTGTAGTTTTGCCTGGTCTGTGATTAAGTTGATCTAGAGTTGTCTTAGTTGGATATGGCGAGTAGATGAAAAGACACTACAGTGAAGGACCTGACACCTCATGTGTAGGTTGGATTCCCTTCTGACTAATCAACTTCATATCTTTAGCATCTATTCCTTAAAATATGTGGGATGTTTGATCATGACACTCCTCACATATGATAAGTGAACCTATCTTCTTGAGTATTTTCGAGAATATACTAGTGAGGTTAAGCGAAGACGACCGTTCTGTAGGTGTCCATGGATATACTTAGTGTAACAAGTCATGCACTTCACACATGCCTTATGTTTTTGCCTATTTATACTTGAATTTATATGATTATATTAACTCTGAAGTGTAATTGTTGGATAACTTCCTATAAAAATGCTGTTCTTAATAGTTATATAATGATGTGTTGGAATAACTAAGGCTTATGACTCTTGATTTTGATGATAACAAAGTAAAGTTATCTAATGTTCTTCAAAGTTATGATATGTCAAATATTGAAACAAAAGCATACTTCATGAACTCAAGTGATCAATTCAGAAAGCTCAAGAGACCAACAAGGAAAGACTCAAAGATCTCAAGAACATTAAAAGCTCATATCAACTCAAGTGATCAATATTAAAAATTCAGGAACTCAAAGCAACAACTTGATGAAAATTTTCAAAGAGAGCTCAAGAAATGAAGAGAGTCTAATAGGACATGTTTGTAAGTACTTCAAGTATATTTCGAGTATGAAATTTCATTTTAAAGCTCATTAAGAAAAAGGGACTCACAGACCTTAATTTTAAAACATGGAACATATTTTTCAAAGAGAATAAATTCATATTCCAAGAATTAAGAAGCAAAGAGAGAGAATACAAAAATACTTTAAAAACAAGTTTTTCTACTTGATAGGAGCCTGACTGCACATGATCAATAGGCTAACACTTTAAAGGCTTTTAAAATGTACAAACAGAAGGTCGTCAGGCTACTATCTGGACCTTGACAGGCGACTGACAAGGTTTTTTAAGAAGCCTATCCAGGTTTTATCAGGTTGTTCTCACCCTTCTTCCTGTTTATTAAAACTGAGAAATTCAATGATAGGTGCCTAACCTTAAGGTGGCAGGCGACTGCCACCCTACTGTCTGTATAATTTATCAATGTAATTTATTGAAAAGCGCCTGACTAAAAGCCCTCAGGCTCCTGCCACGTGGCAGATTTTAAAATTTATAAAGAACATATTTTTGAAAAATCAATTACTTGGGACTCAAACTTGTTCAAAACTTGAACACTACTCCAAGTAAATTTGGGAATCAAGTTAAATACTTTTCTAACTCTATAAATACACCCAAGATTAATTAATTCAATTACCAAGAATCAAACACAGCTCTCATACTCTCTCAATTGCTTTCAAACTCCCAAGGGCTCTCTCACTCTCAACTTGCACGAAATTTCTGAGGCTTTGCTAACTTTCAATCTCTAGTATTGTGCTACAATTCTAAATTCTTTCATCCATTGAAAGGATCATACGGTGATATACTCTTGAGGCTTCAATCTAAATTTCATATTTGATTTGCTTTGAAGTATATAACTCTAAATTTGTACTCACCAGCTCTTTCGAGAGCATCTCTTATACACTTTGTTTCAAATCCTATTTTGTAAATTCATTGACGATTCAAGTGCGTGGATCATTGGACCGAACAAGGGAATATCGTTTGGAAAGGCAAACTCTAGCCTAATTAAGGAGTGGTTGTAATGGTCTTGTTTCGCCCGACAAAGGAACTAATATAGTGAAATCCTTTGTTAGTTTGCCAATGGTAAGGACATAGGTTGGGGATAAGCCGAACCTCGTAAAAACTTGGTGTTCTTCTCTCGAATTTACCCTTTACTTTCTGCATGATATTTTTTATTTGTTGAATGCATATTGTTGATTGTAGGGCTTAAGTAAAAATTCAAAGAAGACTCTTAATTTTAGAAAGTACGTTTTTAATTAACTTTTTGCGAAAATCCACAAGAGAATACGTTGGTTAATTTGTGAAAATCTTGGTTAAGAGAGTGCATTACAAAACAAAATCAAATCAGGGCTTGCATATAAATACAGGGCTGCTACCAAAAGTTGAAAGCATCAAGTTCTTTATTGATTGATTGATTTTAATATTGTGGTTGATTAGATTGTTTCAATTTCAGTACTTTGGGGTGTGTTGATTTATTTACGTTCTTGTTGTTGCACTAAAACAAGTAAGAAGTTAAATAGAATTTAAATTTTAAATTAACCCAATTCAACCCCCCCCCCCTCTCTTGAGAACAGTATTTTAATTTCAATTAGTATCAGAGACTAGTTATAGAAAATCTTAACAAGAAGTTATATTAAGATCAAAATGGCACACATAGGAATAGCTCCCTTCGGAGAGGGTCAATCCTTAACCTGACCACAAACTTTTTGTGGACTGAACTATACTTTTTGGAAACAGCGTATGAGAATATATCTTCAAACTATGGATTAGAAAGTTTGGGAGGTTGTCACAGATGGTGACTTAATTCCCCTCAAACTAGTAGATGGAAAACAAGTCCCTAAGGAGAAAAAAGACATGACTGATTTAGATCACAAAATGTTGTAAGTTAATTCAAATGCTATCAATGATTTGTATTATGCTCTAGACATTAATGAATTTAATAGAGTCATTGTAACGTCCCTCAATTTCTTAACATAAAATATCACATAATAAATAAAATGGTCAACCCGAACCCGTGGGTAGCGGGGACACCTGTCAAACATAGCGGAAAACCTAGTAGCAGTAAACATAAAATCTCAAACATCCAATCATAAAATATAATACCAGAGCATTCTATACATCCTCACATACATCCAAATATCTCTAAGGTCAAACACAAAATAACTCTGACGCTACTATAAAATCTTACCCTTCTCACAGGGTAATCTCACTAGCTCAACGGCAGCCCTAACCCGCCAGTCTCTCAGGAGCTCCTGAAAAATTAATTAAGTTTGGGGATGAGACACTTCTCAGTAAGGGAAAATAAACTAAATACAGCTGTGTGGCAACATGAATATTTAATGCATTTGTACGTATACAGTACATTTCATAATTCTATAAACATCATCATATCGTACTAGGTAAATATATATTTTCACATCTGTTAATAAATCATAACATACATAAAATCATCTGTTATAACTGTAGTACTGAAACAAACCCAAGATGACTAGCTAACTTGTGTCATATATTACCCCCCATGATAGGTTGTGCAACCCGAAGGCGGGACCCGACAATAGATGATCGACCACTGCCGAATCAACTATGTCTGTAAGTACGATAAGCCCGCCACACCCTGGTCCGGACTGCCAAGTGGACGTCCACACTCTACTGAAAGCCACATAGACTATCCATCTCTCATCCCCTCATGGGATGGTTAGCACTAATCTGACGTAGATATCTGATCTACACATATAACTACGGTACCGAACCCCTGAACTGAACTAAACTAACATCCTGGTGGTGATAACATATAATACATGATCATATATATAACATCATTACGGCCTCGTGCCGAAAATATAGTAATTACGGCCTCGTGCCGAAAACATAAATACGTGGCCTTGCGCCAATAACATAAATACGGCCTCGTGCCGATAATATAAATACGGTCTCGTGCCGATAACATAAATATATCGTTTCGCGCCAAAATTGTTTCAGGCATATATATTCTGAAAATATATCATTTATCACACAATCGTCAAAACCATCACAACATAACTCATATTTTCATAAGACTTGAAATCATGTTTTGTTCGTAAAATCTTTCACATCATAATACATTTCACATAAAATAATATTCATACCACACATATGCTGTTAAAAGTCATACTTCATATTTTAAAATCGTGAATTACTTACATCTCATACATACATATACATTTTAATCATCATAGCAGTATTTTCCCAATCGTATATTTTATTCGTAATACACAATATAACATGCTTTTCTGAAAATAAATTTACACATAATCAATAATAATTAATATGAAAAATTACTGCTTTAATTTATTCCCTTACCTGACTATTGAGAAATTCCTTAGGACCCAAATCCTATGCCCTTAGCACCCAAAATTCAACTCTTGAAATTTACATTTTTTCCCCAGATTAATTAATCTATTTCTCCAAAATAATACTCATCTAACCTTCCTTAGACTCTATATACCTCAAATTAATATTTAAACTATTATTTAATATCCCTACTTAATTTTCTAAATTTTACCTGTGGGTCTCAAAATTCCGCGGCGCTCACCTGAGCCCTAAATTTCAGAAATCTTACTTCAGTCTCAGATGTTAAATGTTTTAGCATTTCTAAATTAATGTTAATTAATTAAAAATAAGCCCCTTAATAATCGCCGCACCCCAAATTTGGGATTTTAACCCGACACCCCACGAGAATTCCGTCCCACTAGACTTGTAGAGAATCATCTCTAAATTCTCGTGGTGGTGTCCATTCGTCAATTAGGCTTATATTTTGTAAGAAATTAAAGAAAAAAGGGAAAAATGGCTTACCCCAGGGAATATACCTACGCCGCTCCTACTACCGATCCGCTTCGGTAGAAATGACGGCAGCAGTGAATGGAGTCCAGTGGTATCTTCGGATTTTCGATCGGGCGAAAATCCATCACGAAATCTAGGAGAGGGAGAAAGAACGTGAGGAGAGAGAGAGATTGCAGTGAGTTGCAGAGAAGAAATAAAAAGAAGAGAAAAGAAGAAGAAGAAGAAAGAATAATAATAATAATAATAATAATAATATATATACATAACTTTGAATCTCCTGAAGCTTCAACAAGTTTCAAGAGGGTAATAATAATAATAATAATAATAATAATAATAATAATAATAATAATAATAATATATTTAATTAATATAATAATAATATATTTTATTAATAAAAATAAAAATAAATTTTAATTAATTTTTTTTTCTTTTTCTTTTAAATCCGATTAATTAATTAGTTAATTAATTAAAAATTTATTTTTTTTATTTTTTTATTTTTTTTGGAAATTAATCCACTAATTTTTTTATATCTCTGTTTTTGGGGCTTTTACAGTCATTGCCTGCAAAATAGCCAAAGAATTTTGAGATAAGCTAAAGGTAACCTATGAAGGAACAGTCGATATTAGAGACAATAGGATTGATATGCTAACTAGTGAATATAAAGCTTTCAAAATGAACTTAGATGAATCTATTATTAGTATGTATATAAGGTTCACTCATATAATCAATTCTCTCAATGCCTTAGGAAAAACCTACACTATCTATGCGATGATTCAAAAAATACTTAAGGCTCTTCCACCCATATGGGAACCAAAGGTCACAACAATAACGGAAGGTAAGAACCTTAAAACCACATCACTAGATGAACTTATAGGTTCACCGCTTACTTATGAAATGACCTTGAAAGAAAGAAATCATAAACCTAAGCACAGTAAATCTATTACTTTAAAAGTTGTTAACGTAAGCTTAAGTAATGATGATAGTGAATCAAGTGACTTAGACCAAGACAAATTAGCATTCATTACTAAAAGACTTGAAAAGTTCTATAGAGGAAACAAATAAGTTCCCTACAAAATTTAGTACAACGAAATTTGAAAAATGGGAAACAAGTAGGAAAGAGAACAAAAATTAAAAAAAAAAAAACCCACCTATGTGTTATCATTGCAAAAATCAGGTCATATCAGGCCAAATTGCCCTCAACTCAAGGAGAAAAAAAAAAAAGAAAACAGTCATGAAGACAACATGAGATGACACAAGTTCAAATGAAACATAAAACGAGTCAAGTGGATAAGAGATGGCTAACATGTGCTTCATGGCACATGATGAAGAGGTAAATTCTTATGACTCATTGAAAGAATCTAGTAGTGAATCGTGTAATGAATCTTGTGATAGCAAGTCTTCCTACAAAGAACTTCAAACCAAGTTGTTTATTCTACATAAACGATTTATCAAAGTTTCTAAAAGAAAAATAACTTTGAAAGAACAAAATGAAAATCTAATGAAACAACATGAATCCTCTAAATCTATTGAAAAAGAGAAAGAATCACAAATTAAAAATCTAAAAGAGAAAATAAATTATATGTCACAAGAAATAGTAAAAATACAAGTAGATGATCAAAGTAAGAAGAATTTAGAAATAATTGATCTTAAGAAGACACTTGAGGATAAAGAGAAAATTATCTATAACTTCACGAAAGGAAAAGAAAATTTTAAAAAAATGATTGGACAACAAAGAATGCATTGAAATAAAGAAAGAATCGGTTATAATGGAATAACAAACAAAAGAAAGAAGTTGTTCATGGGGTACTTTGTGAAAGAAGCTACACACTATGCTAGTACTTCCTTAACTAACGTACATGAACATACCACTTGCTACATGTGCAAGAACAAAGGATATATCATGTTTAACTGACCTCTTAAAAAGAAGTACGTTAACGTTAAAAATGAATGGAAAGAAAACAATGGAACTAGATATGATTTAAATAAAATTAAGTTTGGATTCCAAAAGTAACATCTTAAATCCTTCATCGTAGGTATGCTTTAAGACAACACCATCAAAGGAAAAGTGGTACTTAGACAGCGGGTGTTCAAAACACATGACCAAAGATAGAACCAAGTTCACCACATTAACTCAAAAAGATGAGGGATACATAATCTTCGGTGACAATGCCAAAGTTAAAATTGTTGGAATTGGTAAAATAGGTAAAGAAACTTCTTTAACTATTGATGATGTGTTGTTAGTAGATAGTCTAAAACATAATCTCTTAAGTATTAGTCAACTTAGTGATAAAGAATTTGAAATTATCTTTAAGAAAAAAATTACATAATACAAAACCCTAAGAATAATGAAATTCTATTCACAGCACATAGAACAAACAATGTGTATTGCATAAATCTTGATAATCTAATATCTCAAGATGTAACTTGTTTTGCTACCCTAATGAAAATAGATGGCTTTGGCATAGAAGATTAGGACATGCTAACATGGACATTCTATCTAAACTATCAAAGAAAAATTTAGTGAAAGGCTGACCAAATAATAAGTTTATCAAAGATAAAATTTGTGATGTCTGCCAACTAGGAAAACAAATCAAGACAAGTTTTAAAAAGAAAAAACACATATCAACTAGTAGAACCTTAGAACTCATGCACTTAAACTTGTTTGGACCTACTAGAACTTAAAGTTTAGGTGGAAAACAATATGCTTTTGTGATTATTGCTGACTATTCTAAATATACATGGGTATTGTTTTTAGCCAACAAAATTTAAGCTTGTGATATGTTAATAGCTCTATGCAATAAACTTCAAAATGAGAAAGGTTATAATATCACTAACTTTAAGAGTAATCAAGGTAGAGAATTCAAAAATAATGATGTCGAAAAATTTTGTAATGATCATGATATAAACCATAATTTCTCAACATCTAAAACTCCACAACAAAATGGAGTTGTTGAAAGAAAAAATAGAACCCTTCAAAAAATTGCTAGAATTATATTAAATAAAAATAATTTACCTAAGTATTTTTGGACTGAAGTTGTAAATACAGCTTGTTATGTAATAAATAGGGTATCCATTAGATCAAGTCTAAACAATACACCTTATGAATTATGGAAAGGGAGAAGGTCTAACATAACTTACTTCCATGTATTTGAGTGTAAATGTTTTGTTCTAAATAACAAAGATGACTTAAAGAAATTTGATGTCAAATCAAATGAAGGTATTTTCTTAGGATATTCTATAAATAGTCTATAGGATTTATAATAAAAGAACACTTACTATCGTTGAATCAATGCATGTAATTTTTTATGAATCAAATCCCTTTGTAAATGAAAATTAAGAATGATGAAAATGAGGATATCTCACAAAAGGTGAAAAATCTTGAAATTAAAGAAGAAAAAGAAGAAAACAATGAAGAACCTTCAAAAGAAAAATCCACAGAAAATCAAGAATTACCAAAAGAATGGAAATATATAAGAAACCATCCTCAAGATCAAATTATTGGAGAACCTTCAAAAGGAGTAACCACTAGATATGTTAATAGTTCAAATTTATGTGGATGATATAATATTTGGTGCTACGAATGAAGAACTATGTGTGCTACAAATGAAGAACTATGTAAAGATTTTGTGACATGTATGCAAAAAGAATTTGAAATGAGTATGATGGGAGAGTTAAATTATTTTCTAAAGTTACAAATCAAACAAGTCAAAAATAGAACATTCATAAATCAAACTAAATATATTAAAAATATGCTGAAAAAGTTTGATATAGAAGAAAGTAAATCCATAGGAACCTCTATGAGCACCTCAACAAACCTTGATAAAGGTGAAAAGAGAAAACCAATAGACACAAAACATTATCGAAGAATGATAGGCAATTTACTATATTTAACATCTAGTAAACCTGATATCATGTTTAGCATGTGCATGTGCACTAGATTTCAATCAGCACCTAAGAAATCTCATCAAGTTGTAGTCAAAAGAATTCTAAGATACTTGATAGGAACCCTTGATCTAGGCCCGTGACATCAAAAGGAAACTGATTTTGAAATGATAAGCTATTCAAATGCGAATTATGCCAGATGTAAAATAGATAGAAAGAGCACTAGTGGTACTTGTCACTTTCTAAGACACTCACTAGTCTCTAATAATATTAGTGACGAATTTATAACTATTAGTAACGATTTTGAATTAGTTGTCATAACTGCGGTTACTAATTATTATTAGTGGCTAATCTTAAAATCATTACTAATAATAGAGTATTAGTGACAGATTATAACTATCACTAAAATCCTAATACCGTCACTATAAATTCTACATTGGCTCGATTAAAAATCGTCATGAATAGTAAAGTATTAGTGAAGAATTTCAAAATCGTCACTAATAGTAGGGTATTAGTGACGAATTTCAAAACCGTCACTAATTATATTAGTAACGAATTTTAAAACGTCACTAATACTTGAACTTTAGTAACAGTTTTAAAATCTTGACTAATACTTAAAAAATGGACAATTATTAGGGATAATTTTAAAACCGTCCCTAATAATTAAAAATTAATAACTTTTTTTAATCATTAATTCCTATAAAAAAAATGTAATTACACTTACGCATACATAAGATTAAACTATAATTACAAAAAAAAATCATAAATTATTCAAAATTCTAATTCAAATTCAATTACAAATACAAATACATTGTACAAATTCAATTAAAATACAGAAATTTCATATGTTTAAATGAAAAAAAATACAAAAAAAATCAAAATTAAAATCAAATTCAAATTCAAATTCAAATAAATTATATAAATTCAAATTAAAATACAGAAATTAAATCTATTTAAATAACAAAAAAATACAAAAAAAAAATCAAAAGTTACATCCGACTATAGTGCATGGCATCGTGCTAACATTGTGACAGTCGCAAACCCTACAACTTAACAATTACAAAAAAAAAAATTAATATATAATTTTTGAACATTATACGTACTATAAATATCAATGATTTGATAGCAAAATAATCGAACATTTAGTTATAACTAAAAATAATAATACAATTTTAAATAGTAAAATTTTATCAGTTTAGAAAAATTTTGACAGCATTTCGCCTGTAAATAGGACATTTTCCATAAAGATATATTCCAAACCTGAGTGTTTAAATAAACAGTTCACAATAATCCAACTAGTAACGAATTTTATGAGTGCACAAAAATTTTATATAATAAGCATTAAATAATGTAATGTATTCATGCATCCCACAAACAATCTATATCAAAATATAGTTCTATGAAAAAATAGAATGTGATGTTCATGGTTTACATGGCTTCCTTAGAACTCAAAAATAACTATAATAATCAAATAATACAAATAAATCCATGATTGATAGAATTTTCACTTAACATATGCAAAAATAAATTTAACAATAAAGTTCAAAATTCATTTGAACTTCACTCATTCTTTAAAAAATGTTCTAACATTCAGCACACTATAATCATTCTCAAAATATGGTATATGCCTTTGATTATTTTGGAAAAAATTTAACAAATTTTCAACAGTATGCTGTCTATAAATAGAATATTTGTCAAACTTACAAGTCACAAAAGCATGCAATTCACAAGATTTTTACATCATACATATGCTTAATGTGCTGATGACAACCTTGGGACTCAAAAATAAAGACAATGATATGCATGAAAGTCTATAAGATTACGTTTTCCCAAATTATTGAAGTTTAGAAAAAATTTCCATCCAATTAAAGAATACAACAACCAGCCTTAAGTCTCACTACATAGAGTCGGCTTGATGAAACCTTTTCCGCCTACATGATCAAGGGCATTTTCTTCAACTAAGTTAAGGATTGTTAAATCCTTTCTCACTATCTCATTTAAAATTAATTTAGGTCTATCCGTCTCTTCTAATACCATTAACAACAACCAGCCTTGAAGTGATAAAAACTAGAAGTGATTAAAAAAAAAAAAGCATGATCCAACGTGGGAGTGATAAAAACTAGGATAAAAGTCAAAGACCACCCTTGAAGTTTGGCCAAATGACACAGATCTTCCTGAGGTTTTAAAAATCCTAGGAACCTCCCTAAGATTTGGAGAAAGATGTAAACCTCTCAAGAGGTTTGAAAAATTCCATAGATTTCCACTAAGATTTAGGAAAAAGGCATAGACCTCCCCTATATTTGGAGGGGGGGAAAAAAAAAGACAAGTCATATGAAAACTATAGTTGTCCAAAAGGAGTTCTCTGAGATTTTTGAATCTTAAGGAAGGTCCTTGTTTTTTTGTCAAATTTCAGAAAAAGTCAGTGTCTTTTGCCCTAAAAAATATCCTCTCTTAAGCAACTGCAAAGTCATGAATTGCCCTTTAAAAATTGGTACATTGCAGCAAAAACAGAACTGCACCATAATCTTTACAGCCTCCGTCCTACAATTCTACGAACTTCAATTAAACTCTTCCTCCTCTGCCATCAACACAGACACATAAAAAACTTTGAAATGCAATCCCCTTCCCTAACCTACTTCGACCTGTTTTTTTGTTCCCAATTAGGATCCACAACAAAAAGCCCCTCTTCAAAATTATTCAACATGAAAGTTCACCCACCGTCTTGAAACTCTCCACCCCTTCAATCCTAACCAAGCAGTCAATATTTTTCCAAAAATTACTTTCTCAAATTTTATTAACATTTGCTTCCCAATAGCAAAGCATTACTTTTCTGTCTCCTACATGCTGCTTATTCAAGACTGACTTAAAATTCCTCAATTTCTCTACTGCTATGAATTAATCACCTATTTTGCCTTTTTTTTTTCACAAAAGATATTTCAATCAAAAATTAGTTCCCATCTTACTTAAATATAAGATATGACACATATATCATATTCCACCTTTTTTTCACTATGTTTGATAAATCTATCCCTAAATATTAAAGAATATTATGCCCAATTGCCACTTTGTAAAAAAATTCAAAATGCACAATGGTTGAAATTCCCCAAATCAAAAAGCAGAAGCACTTATAATTTATGATTTTTCATGAAGCACTTATAATTTATCATTTTTCATGATTACTAAAGTTATTAATGCAGTACTCTCAGAAACACAATTGTGTTTGTGTGCATGTGTAAAGCTATATTTAAAAAAAAACAATTTTATGTATTGAACCTCATATGTCATGTTCTCAGGATCAACGTTATCTTGCCAAATAACCTGCACAAATCGTTGAAAATGAAAGACACAGTATCAAAAACCTTTGCAACCTGCCTTCATAAAATATAAGAATGCATAACTATCAATCTAGAGAGGGAGAAAAAAACAATTACTATCTAGGATGTTCAAAATGTGATTGCCCATGAATAGGTAATTTATTTAAAAGAAAGACCAATAAGAGAGCTTCACACCTGGTAATCATGTGAGTTATGACGACTTCGAGGGCCTGAAAAAATTGGTTAGAAAATGAAAAATAAATAAATAAAACAAACAAATTGCCAAAAGACCTTACAACAAATACTGTATGAGTAAGAATAGAAAATATCAATTACCACTGCATGATAAAGGAGTGTAAAGAAGGGAGGAGGGGCTTAATTTAAATATAGAATTTTGAGACTACTGAAAAAGGAAAAAAAAAAACAAGCTAGGAAGTCTGCAAACTATTTTGCAGGTGGTGCTTCTGATCTGAAGCACCTTCACATTCGATAACTATCAATAATAGACACTTCTATCTTATTTGATGAATTTTCATAATTATAAAGAAAGAATAACCACAATGTGGCTATTTCAAATAGGAAATTTTCATAAGCTAGACTACATTCACAATGAAAGAAATGATCCTGAGAATTTTTGGGATGAGAAGGAGCATGGAGAATATACACTTATGTTGGATAATTTTTTAATATGCAATGTTCTATAAATGGTAAAAAAAAAAAAAAAGCAAGTGGGTAAGTGTATATTTTACTAACCATCATATATCTATCATTTTGTTTCCTACCTGTGTCCAGTATCCGTGCCCATACTTGATGGATTGCATGAAAAATCACGAGTTAGTGTGCAAAGATTCAGAAAGCACATTGAAAAATTATGTTTCACTGTGACCAGTATTTCCTTGATGCCTAACACCTAAGGCCATTGAACTAAAATCATGCAATGAGTTTATGAAATTGTGCAAGACACTTCAAATGTGAGAGACACAATAAACTGCATATAGGAAGCTTTAGCTAGAAGGTTCAAGTTCAATCACATTAAACTTTCAAACATTTATTTCTTACAGTTCTAAATCCAAAAAGGGGGAAGTATATAACAGTGAATGACACTGCATATCCTTGAGACTGGCAGATTCTACAGATACTTCAATTCACAGTTTGCTCATTCAATAAAATTGCAAGTGGTTTTAATTATGGGGATAATTTGGTTGATAGTTTGCTCATTCAAGAAAATTCCAAGTAACAACAGACAAAAACAACAATATGCGAACTATTTGCAAACTAAATTAATAACAATATGCCAACTAAAATGCTTAGAATCAGAGATACATGACAATGTAATAATAATTTCAATCCAGTGACCCCTGCATAGAATCTCTCCCAACATGTACGCAGGATGGGCAACTTAAGACATTAACCTAAGACTATATTTACTGAGACCATAAGGCCAGAAAAGTAATCATGGAGAGCACAAATACATCATTAGAAGTTCTATGAAAAACAAAAATGCTTATGCAGAGTAATAATTTAATAACTATAATTAGGATGTCGCTAAAAATGAAAGCTCGTGTTTGGTGTGGAAAATGGGATCTCCAAGAATGAAGAAGGGCTGTCAGTTCAATCCACCCCATGGCATCCATGAAAACAGTTCTCTCAACAATAGCTTTTCAACAAAACCAGACAAGATTATTTTTATAAAAGCCCAAAACTCATCTGGAAATATCTCCTCTAATATATCAGCTTTGTAAGTAATTTTCTGAAAAAACAGGAATAAATTAAGGGCATCTTGTGGAAAACAGCTTCAATTTTTATTTTTAGTTTTAATTAAGGGGCATGTTCACTTGTTAGAGAACTAGAAAACAAGTTGGCATTTTTGTAATTTTTTGGAAAACTGAAAATGAAAAAGGTAAAAAAAAATATATTCACAAGTGAACAGGCCCTAAATGATGCAAACCATCACTCTGCTTAGTTTTCATAATCTTTCTAAATTTGATGCTCAGAAAAATTTATAAGCCAAATGGTTTTGGATTTATTTAAACACAATAACTCTGACTTGAACAATCTTCTACTTAGAGACTCTTGATAACAGGTCAACATTCAAACAACACATCCATCTTTAGTCGTGAAAAAATCATATAGATAAACTCCCAAGCAAGTACCCAGAGCACTTTGTTCTTGACGCTTCACTTAGTCATTTGCTGAGGTATCACAAGAATTGGTGTTAATGCAACATTAAATCCGAATAGGCATTGGGGCATACATTAATAAAAAAATAAATAGTAAATTAACAAATAAATTACAATCTTTGCAAGAGAAAATAAAACCTGAAGTTTGAGAAATGCATCAATCTCAGCGTCCTGCCGTTGTAGCTCACGATCAATGTCGTCATCAATAAGAGCGAGGACAGGTGAGTCGCTGGTTGAAGCCAGAAGGCTATTGTCTAGGGAAAGGCCCAACCCAGTTGAGACTACTTGCACTCCCAGAAAATCAATGAATGATATCTGGGAATTATTCTCCAAAAACTCCCGTTCCTCCAGCTTTCTCCTCTTCGGCTCCAAATAGCAGCTATTCAATTGGCAATCGCCGCTCCCATCGCCAACTGGTGAAATGTAAATCATTTATTACAATGAGGAATGTATGGAGGATGATGAGACTGATCTAGGTTGTCGGTAGGGCTGGAATGTGCGAGAGGGCGCCGAAATCTGACTGCCTATTGTGCATAAATTTCTGAAAGAAAGGAAAAAAGAAAAAGGACTAGATTGAATATTAGGGTTTTCAAAGTAATAATTTAGCTTTCTTGCTTTTACCTGAAAGGATTGGGCTGTTTTTGATTGTGCGGCCAGAGCTGGTAGTGAGGCGGAGCCATGGCCACCGGGGATGGCTAGAGAGGAAGTGCACAAGCCGAAAAGAAGAAAGGAGGGAGAGGCAGGTCTGTAATGTTCTTAACTAATTTCCTTTATACTTTCTAAATAAGAACACAAATAAGAACACTATTAATAACAAATCCTTAAACCATTACTAATACTTTATTATTAGTAATGTATTTATCAAATTCTTATTAATATTTTTAATTAAATTATTTTTATATTTTTTAAATAAAAATATTATTAGTGATAAATCTTTGAACCGTTACTAATATCATATTATTAGTGATAAATTTGTTAAACTCTCACTAATATTTTTAACTAAATTATTTTTATATTTCTTAAATAAAAATACTATTAATGACAAATTCACTAATACCTTATTGTTAATGACGAATTTTTCAAATCATCATTAATATTCTTAACTAAATTATTTTTATGTTTTTTAATTAAAAACCTTTTACTGACGGATTTCATAAACCGTCGCTAATATAATTAAATAAACTATTTATATATATTTTTTAAATAAATAAAATTATTAGTGATGGTTTATAAACCATCACTAATACTAACTATTTCTATTGTAAATGACTATTAGTGACGGTTTATAAATCGTTACTAATAAGAGACTTTTAGTGATGCATTGAAATCGTCACTAATATTTTTCCGAAATAGTTTATGCACGAAAAGTGGTTTGTCGCGATGGTTTACATAGGGAAACTGAGTTTTAGTAACAAAAGTATCAATGACGAGTTGAATTTCGTCACTAAAAGTGCACTATTAGTAACGGTTGTCAAAATCGTCACTAATACTTTAATTATTAGTGACGTGCACTATTAGTAACGGTTATCAAAATCGTCACTAATAGTGCAATTTTAGTAACGAAATTCAATTCGTCAGTAATACTTTCGTCACTAAAAATCATTTTTCTTTTAATGTAAATAGACACATAAGATACTTATACTTTATCATTATAAAAATATGGATTGGACTCAAAAAGTCAACACCATCCAAATTGACTATTTTTGGAATAGTCTCATCCAAGTTGATCATTTTCAAAATGATCTCATCCAAGTTTTCCTTGATGATTTGGAGGCATGCGGCATTGTTCCAAAATCCGAGTAGTAACATCCCTGAAAAGTTTACTAAATACTAATCTTCCAGAGAAGTGTGCCAACATTGCTATGTTGTCCTACTTACTCTTTCATATGCCTAAGTGTCAATAGCAAGAAGTATATGCTTAGGAAAAGTCCTACTCTTACCTTAAAACAACGAAACTTATAAATAGTGGCAGATGTAGACACTCCAATTTTAATCGAACCTCTATTTTCCTCTCGGTGAGCGGACCCTTCGTAGTAACATGGCAATTTATGTAAAAATGGGTAGACTTGGTATTCCAGAAATTTGAGAATCCTTTTTGAAAAATCCAATTGAGTCATTTTAACCTTTTTATTGAGTCTTGTTATTAAATCTGTTTTATTGAGTCATTGTGATTGAGTCCTATTTATTTTGAAATTAAGTTCGTGTTTAAAATCAAATCCATGTAAAATTGAGTCTCTGTTATTCTAAAGTTGAGTCCCTAATATTTTAAAATCAAATCCCTATTATTTCAAAATTGAGTCCCTATTATTCTAAGGTTGAGTCCATTTTATTTTAAAATCAAATCCCTATTATTTTAAAATTGAGTCCCTATTATTTTAAAATCGGGCCCTTGTTAATTTAAAATCAAATCCTAGTTATTTTAAAATTGGGTCCTTGTTATTCTGAAGTTGAATCCCTATTATTTTAAAATTAAGTCCTTATTTTTTAAAAATTGAGGCCTTGTTATTTTGAAATTGAGTTCTAATCATTTTAAAATGGAGTCCCTATTATTCTAAAGCTGAGTCGGAGTTATTTTAAAATTGAGCCCTTTCGAAATTGAGTCATTTTGTTTTTGGAAATTAGGTTCACCCATTTTTGCCCCTGGACCTTTCTTTTTCTACCCAGAGTATTTATTTTTTTGGAAATCCATGCAAGCCATTCGGTAAGGAAGGAAAATGAGCCGTGAGCATGCAGCCAATAGAGACATTGCATGGGCCATGCAACTAGAAAGGAGGAATTGAAGTGGGCTGGACCCAACTTAAATATATACGCAATTGGAACCATGCGGCAGCCTGGTGAAGAAATAAGGATTCCTTGGAGAATTTTTGAAGCCACCCCAGCATCTTGAGCCTATAAAAAGGGACCAGGCAGTAGCAAAGAAGAGAAAATTAAGGGTAGCCATGCACAAGTGAGCAGAAGGCAACAAGCACCATTCCGCCAAGCTGGTGTGTGAGTAGCTTGTCTGCAAAAAATAAATATAAGGAGAAGGGGCAGCGCCAACCACCCCCCCTCCCCTCTCACGCGCAGCACCTCTCTTCCTCTCCACACTGCCTTCTTCCTCTCCCTCTTTTTCCTCATGCAGCAGTCCCTTTCCTCATGCAGCAGCCCCCCTACGCACATCATCTCTCTTCTTCTCCCTCCCCGCAGGTAGTTTTTTTTTGGTATATTTTGATGCATATTGTGTTCTATATTTGTTTGTCTGATAAAGTTTTACTTTATGCTTATGCTTGTATTTTTTATTTTATTTGTTATGGTTGTCTAATGTTTGTTTGGTTCTTTATTTGTTTTGTTTAATGCATGTGTTTTTTATTCATGTTATGGTTTCCTATATTTGTTCTTTTTAATTCCATTGATATTTGTGTAGTTCTTATTTTTTGTATTCAACTATGCTTATTTTTGTTTAAATGACACTTATTTATATGTAGTTTATCTTTATTATTATGTTGATCTTTATCATTATGTATTGTGGTATTTTAGTATTTTAGTTTATTAATATGTTTATATTATTATTATGATAATATATTATGTATTGTGGTATTTTATTTTATCTTTATGTGGTATTTTAGTATTTTAGTCTATTGTTATGTTTATTTTTATGTTTATATTATTATTATGTTTATCCATATTATTATGCATTGTGGTATTTCATTATTTTAGTTTATTATTTTGTTTATATTATTATTATGATTATTATGTATTGTGGTATTTTATTTTATCGTTATTCTTATGTATTGTGGCATTTTGTACTTAGTATTATTATGCTTATATTTTATTATATGTTCCATATTCGTATTTTTTTATTTATGTAAAAAAAAAACCTTTCAAAAGTCTTGGAAGTTTGTTTTAAAAAAATGTTAAAAATGGCTAGAAAAACTCCGAAAAGATTTTGAAAAAACCCAAGAATGTTAAAAAAATAATATACCCTTGGATAATTTTCTTGATTTTTGTGTGGCATGTACCTATGATTATAAAAAAGGCAATAACTATTTTTTAGATATCACCTATATTAGCTCAAAGGGGGGGTTTTCTAATGAGATCCCCTCTTTTGGGGGTCTATTAGATGTTCCTAAATCACACCCAATTTTGATTATGTTATATAAATTGTGTGTTGACTTTTTGAGTCCGATCTATATTTTGATGTTGACAAATTCTCAGTGTCTTATGTGTGCATGTAGTGCGTGAACAGATTTTCATTTCAACACAGACATAAGATACCGAAAAATGGAAGCCAGCAGGAACTCAAAGCTTACGTCAATCTGGAGCATTCCATGGAACTAAAAAGCAAGATAGAAGAAGACGTACACTTTCTATTGTAATTGCATTTGTTTTTATATTTTGGTTTGTAACAAAGCATTGCATGCATGATGTGAATGGATAGCTTAGAACGACCAAATACAGACCCTAAAGAGCAGCACTTTATGTAGAAACTTATTTCTTAGATAACTAACTAATTTAGATTAAAGATTAGGGTTAAAATGAAGTTTACAAACGGTCGACATACACTAGATTTTTGGGACAAATTAAAAAGCTAAAAGACCATAGACTGACTTTAGGTTCCAAATTATCACATGAAAAGTCCCCATAATCTTAGAATCAATTATCATGTGAATAGGGGCGATTGCATAAGAAGAATAGGGTTGAATTGCACAAGTTTGGTGTGTTTGGTTGACCGAACCCCAACACACAGAGAATTTCAGTCGACCAAAGTTCTCAAAGGTCAAAAGTTTGACCAGTTGGTTGACCGACCAGTAATGTACTTCAACACCTTGGTCGACCGAACCTCCTTAAGGTCAATAAGTTGACTCTTCGATCGACCAACTAGAAATGAGCTGCAATGCTCTAGTCGACCAAACCACCTCTGGGGATGTCCCAATGGTCTGGTTGACCGAACCTTCAAATTCAAAAGACCTTGGTCGACGAAACCGCAAAGATCAAAAATCGCCTTAAGTTTTGTCCACCGTACTCGTAGTTCAAATTATCCCCGATTGACTAAACTGGGCACCAAGGTCCACCGACCCTCTCGGGTTACCCAATTTTTTACCGACTTTAAATGAGGTTAATTTTAATTAAACATCATTAATCTTTTTCTAAAATGACCTTCGTGTTCCCAAGGGTCATATTTTTCCCCAAGTCTATATATACCCCTTCATTTGTCTTAATTAGACTAAAATTAGAAAACTCATTAAGAAAATTTTCTCCCAAATTTTTATATTCATTTTGGTCATATTCTTTCAATCTTTTTCAAAGTATACTACTCATACTTCCTCTCTCTCTTTTACATATCTTTGAAAAATCATTTTGAAAGAGAGCTCTTAAATCTTTGGGCATTTATTTTCTTCATTCAAAGCTTATACTCTCACTTGTTCTCTGTTTGTGAAAATTTATTTTTGAGAGTTTGCTACTTGGATCTCCCATTATTTTATTGATAAATATCATTGGGAGAAAATTTATATTAGTTATTTTTGAAAGACTTAAGCACATATAACTTATGCTAGGAAAGTCTTATTGCAATTGTGCTTACACTCACACATACTATTTTGCAAGTTCATTTGTGTTAGCTTTGGTGCAATCCCAAGAGGGGGAGTGAATTGGTATTTAAAAATTTTATCCCCTAAGCCAATCCACTAACAATAGTACTACACAAGCCTAAGGTCAATCTAGTGCATGTAAAATAAATCAATGTAAATATATAACGGAATTTAAACTGTAATAGAAATTTAACCAAGCATGCAAAATAAAGCAATAAAGGAGACGACACCCAGAAATGTTATCGAGGTTTGGTCAAATTGCCTACATCCCGCCCTTGGCTAACAAGCACAAAGATTACCATTATAGGTTCACTTAATGGGTGGAGCGTCACCTAAACAACCAAGTCAATAAGCACATGGTTGACCTCAACCTTTACAATCAGGTCAATTAACACAAGGCTGACCTCAACCTACACAGTCCTTCCCGGGTTGGATTAGTACCGCCCCCTTAGGCCACGCCTGGAGATACAATAGTAATTTCTCAATCAAATGATATAGTGATTATGCTTTCATGTAAAGCACATATGTACCCAATATGCATAGTATAATCAATACACTGCCAAAAGATAGGATTTGATAAGTTCAGTGTAGTCTAAGTATCTACTCTCAAATAATTATGCAAATATTGCAATCAGTGCATGAGAGTGTAAATGATATGATCTTTGTGTCAAATAATGATTTCAATCGCAATGCACAAACAAAGATCCTTAGCACACTTTAAATATCTCAACAAATATTTTTATACAAATATAAACCTCAAGAGATATTCAAATTTAATTTATAAATGATTTGATCTTCATGTTCAATAAGATAAAATCAATCAAAAGATATTTCAACAAAGATCTTTTTGTATATGCACAATTATCTCAACAAAATATTTCTCAAAGTAAATCACATGAGATATTTGAAATCAATTTGTAAAAATTATTTGATCTTTGTGTCAAAATGATATAATCAATCAAAAGGAACAATAACAAAGATCTTCGCAAGCAAATATCCCAAAATTATTTTTCTCAAAAATAAGTACACTAGATATTTGAAAACGGTTCGTAAAATTTATTTCACAAAAAAAATCAATACAAACTCTTGAGTATTGTAATGATGATGCAAAACTCACAAGCTCTACGAAGTTTTCCTACGGAAGACTTATTTATGAAGTCTCCTAGAAAAACTCAAGCTTACTCTAGGATAAAATATATATCAATCAATTAGAACTAACGAGAGTGTAAGCTTAACTAGAAACTCACAATAGCACTCTTACTTAGTAAGGTTTGCAATGAGGATGAGTAAGAATGAAGAAATGAAGCTTGAATTTGAGAAATAGAGCTTTTGAAAATCAAAGAAAATTTACTAATTGTTTTGCTAATCTCTTGCTAATTTTTGCAAATGAAGGGGTATATATAGAGTTCCCCAAAATTATAACCATTCAGGACACATATGGAATTATTATACAAATACATTTTAATACAATTAATCCCGTTTAAATATTTTAAGCACAGTAAAAATATTAGGGCAACCCGAGAGCACCGGTCGATCGAAGGTAGGTTCAGTTGACTGAGTTGTGCAAGTTTTGTGGACCAGGCATAAATTGAACTAGAAGTTCGATCGACCGGATACCAGGGTTCCAAGGGGATTTTTCTTTACTACGTGGTTTGGTCGATCGGGAGGTTTTGAATTAAGTAGTTCAGTCGACTATAGCGTTGGATTCTCCTTGTGTGGGTACGGTCAACCATGTAGTTGGCTTAAGAATTGGGTTCGGTCGACCATATAGTCAAATGTTGACTTTGGTGGGAAGTTTGGTCGACTAGGAGGGAATGAACTGGCTGTGTTCGGTTGACCGGGCAGTGGTCAAACCATTGACCTGGTCACCGGTTTGGTCGATTGAGAGATTTTGTACTTGTGCAATTCGATCAACTAAGCATGCAACTTAAGTGCATTTCGGTTCTATTTAATTATGTAATCGCCCTTTCCATATGACCATATATATATATGTGCATGTATGAGTGTCCTAGTGTAATGACCTATTTATTTATTTATTTATTTATTTATTTATTTATCTATTTATATATATATATATATATATTAACTGTTCTGATAGCCCCTGCTATGGAACTCGAGCCTCAGAAGGCACCGGCGTGAATCTGAATATAAAATCATACCTATGCAACGAAAACGTAATCCATACATCCATACACATCATACAATACTAGAAATCTGTATTTCTATACCATAACTATATAATACATCTCTCTCCAAAATATATGTCCCAAAATACAAAACCCTACACAAACTTACCCTCTAAACTAGGGTAATCAATATACTCTATATCCGCGAGCCTGATCTGCTCGCTCAGCTGGCTCACCTGAAAAATGTTAAAGTCATAAGGTGAGTCGATGCTCAGTAAGTGGAAATATGTTATTACTAGTGTGTGACAACTAAGTTAAGAATATTGTTTAAATAACAACTGAACTGTAGTACAATAATAAATCTGTAAAGCATATCTTCCTTTTCACAATTTAAAATATAACAGTGTCATCTGTGCTTTCTACTTTTCATACTGCTAATATCATACTATACTCATTATATACTGTAAAGCTGTATACATATACATAACTGTGTTTTATCCTTAGAACTCTGTATGTCATGATTTGACCCCTCATAATAGGGTTGTGCAGCCCGTAGGCGGGACTTAATCTGGTCGGCCCTCCAGATAAGTCAATATACTCTACACTATCTCAGTCCAGCCAAATTGCATCCACTCCTAGGCTCGGGATTGGCTACTACCTCATCAAACCGGCCCCCTCCACCAAATGAACTGAGAGCTGCATACTCTCCAAGAAAGGTCGACGGTACCCACATACTATCTGAGATATGTGGTTGCACTCTATCTGTATATAGCAACGGTATCGTGCTCTATATTCTTTATCTGTATCTGTCTGTATTCTTTCCTCGGGGATCTGATACTATATATATATATATTTTATTGTTTTCATCATGTTTCCAAAATTACCATAACGCTATCTTTCTGTACTGTAAATATTGTAATCTCTATATACTATATCTGTAGCATCTTGATACTATCTTTGTATATCTGTATATATACTCTGTCTATATACTCTATCTGCATACTTTGTATGTTATGGTAATAGGAAACATAACATACTATAAACACTGTATATATTGTTCTGTATAAAGCTGTAATATATACTGATCTGAGTAAAGCTGTAATATACTAATTTGGATCAATATCTATGATATTCTGATCTATATAAAACTATAACATACTAATCTGAGTAAAACTGTGGTATACTGTTTTGGATAAAATATCCATAATATACTATCTATTTTGTGTAATCAGTATAGTATGATATACTGCAAAAACTATATAAATTCTTCATCACATAAATATCTACTCAGGCCACACGAGTGTTTAAAACTCATATTTTGTAAAACTGGGAAATAAACTCGTATGTACATATGTGTAAAGTCTTTGATAACATTATAAAAATTCCTAACATAGCATATTTCCCTTACTTTAACGCTAAAAAACCCCTACTAAATTTTGGCCCTATACTCGCAGAGTTCTCCACTCAACACCCTGAAAATCAAATCTCTCAGAACAAAATATTAGTATTTCTTCGTGTATTGTATTTCTTATAATTGAGGGAAAGGAAAATATTGAATAAAATGCCTTACGTTGAGATTGAGACGAGATCCAAACCAACTCCACCAATGATCAGCTCTAGCAGACTTGCAGAGAATTTCGTCAGGAGCGTCGTGGTGGCTTCAGATCGTCGATCCGGCGTAAAATGGGCCCAAAATCGAAGAGAGAAGGGGAGGAAGTCGTAGGAGAGAGAGAGAGAGAAAGAAGGGTTTTGCGCTGATTTTTCTTAAAAGAAATCCAGGTTTTCACTATTTATAGAGTCGGATTCCCCAACGAGACATGTCACCTCGTCGACGAGTTCTTCAATAATGTTGTCCACAAATTTCAGTCTATCCCAAAAACCCATCTCGGTATCTTCTCATCGACGAGTCGTAGTTTCGTTGAGAAAGCCTACTACCTCCTTCTGTTTATGTTTCCATTTCCCTCTCTCTTATTATTTAAATACCATTATTTTTCAAGTCGTTACATTCTCCCCTCTTTATAAAATTTCGTCCTCGAAATTTACTATCTGTATCTCCATCTATCATCCCATAAAGGCAAATGGTCTACTTATTTTATTACTTGCCCTCACTTGTGGCGAAGGAATACCGTGGTTACATTTATGTTCTGGGAAATTACACATATAAAACTAAAAACTATCTACTAACTAAAATCAATACATGTACCTGCAAAAGAAACTTATCTAACTATTATACTTTACCTGAGTACTTCTATACCTCTTGGAACAACTGCAGGTATCTCTGTCTGATATGTTCCTCAAGTTCCTAAGAAGCTTCTTCTATAGTGTGATTCCTCCACAAAAATTTTACTAATTGAATTTCTTTGGTGCGCAATACTTGTGTCTTTCTATCTAAAATTTGTACTGGTGTTTCTTCATGAACTAATGAATCTTTTAGCTCTATCTTTGCATAACTGATTATGTGAGACGGGTCTGAGACGTATTTTCTTAACATGGCAACATGAAACACGTTATGAATTTGAGCCAAAGCTAGTGGCAAAGCTAGCCTATAGGCAAATGACCTTATTCTCTCAAGTATCTCAAAAGGGCCAATATACCTAGGGCTCAACTTGCCCATCTTTCCAAACCTCATAACTCCTTTCAGATGAGCTATCTTCAAAAATACTTGATCTCTCACATCAAATTCTAACTTCCGACGGCAAGTGTCTGCATAGCTTTTCTGTTGACTCTGTGTTGAACTAATTCTTTCTTTAATTAGTCGAATCTTGTCACTAGCCTGCTATACTATCTCTGGACCCAATATTTGTCTTTTGCCTACTTCATCCCAGAAGAGAGGAGAATGACATCTCCCACCATACAATGCCTCATATGGAGCCATGTCAATACAAGCCTGATAGCTATTATTGTAAGCAAACTCAACTAACGACATAAACTGAATCCAACTCACTCCAAAATCAAGCACACAAGCACGAAGCATATCCTCTAGTGTCTGAATCGTCCTCTCAGTTTGACCATCTATCTGGGATGAAAAAGCAGTGCTAAAAGCTAACTGCATACCCATAGCCACCTGAAAACTTTTCCATAATCGTGAAGTAAATCGAGGATCTCGGTCCGAGACTATGGATACTGGTACTCCATGAACACGAACTATCTCCTAAACATATATCTCTGTCATTCTGTCCATGGAATAACTGATTTTAATAGAGACGAAATGAGCGATTTTGATCAGACGATCTACAACCACCCAAATCGCATTCACCCCCTGTTGTACTGGTGGTAACCCCGTAACGAAGTCCATCGTAATATGGTCCCATTTCCATTCTAGAATGAACAGTGGTTGCAATTGTCCTGCCGGTCTCTGGTGCTCAGCTTTAACCTGCTGACACATCAAGCATTGCTGAACAAATTTAGCTATCTCCCTCTTCATTCCACTCCACCAGAAATACTCTCGTAGGTCCCTGTACATTTTAGTACTGCCGGGATGGACCGTGTATAAGGATCTGTAAGCCTCCTCCAGTATAGTTCTCTTTATCTTAGTTTCTGTAGGAGCACATAGCCTAGTATGGAATCGCAGAATTCTGTCATATGATATGCTGAACTCCTCTCCCCGACCATCCCGCACTCTAGCCATCACCTCTGCCAACTCTGCATCATCGTCCTGAGCTACTTTAATCCTCTCGTATAGTGTAGGCTGAACTACTAGACTGGAAATACCATTTTCCTCTCTCTTATTATTTAAATACCATTATTTTTCGGATCGTTACACCTAAGGTCATTCTATGTCTTTTTTAGGACACCGAAAAATCAACTTAAGTGCATTTTGATTTTGTTCTTCCTTCTTAGAATTTTTTCTAGCTTCTTAGATATGAAGGCTACTTCATCTTCATCCATTTATTCTTCACTACTAGAGTTTTCTTTTGAAATTTTGAAGGTTATTGATTCTTAGGCTTTTGTTTTTCCACTTCTTTCATTCTTTGCCATTTTGTATGTGAGGAGAGAACCTATAAGTTCATCTAAGGAGGTATTTTTCAAATTTCTCTCTTCGGTTATGGCAATGGCTTTTGGTTCCCATATAGGTGGCAGCCCTCTAAGAATTTTTCTCATCATCTCATAAGTCGTGTAGGTTTTTCCTAAGGCATTTAGGGAATTTATTATGTGAGTGAACCTAGTGAACATATTAATTATGGATTCATATAGGTTCATCTTAAAAACTTCATATTCGCTAGTAAGCATATAAATTCTATTATCCTTAACGTCCATAGTGCCTTCATAAGTAACTTCTAGCTTGTCCCATATTTTCTTAGCTGATTTGCAAGTCATTACTCTATTAAATTCATTAGCATCTAAAGCACAATATAAAGCATTCATGGCACTAGAATTAACTTGCAGCATCCTATAGTCTAAGTCTATCATATCCTTTTTCTCTTTGGGAACTTGTTTTCCATCTACTAATTTAAGGGGAATTAGGTCCCCATCCATGACAACTTACCAAGTTTTCCAATTCATGTGTTGGAGATATATTTGCATTCTGTTTTTCCAAAAGGTATAGTTATGTCCACAAAAGATTGGTGGCCTAGTTGAAGATTGTCCCTCTCCAAAGGGAGCTACGCCTAAGTGAGTCATTAGGATATTTTTATAGCTACTAATTAAGATTTGCTATAACCCCGCTCTGATACCAATTGAAAAGCAAGGTGTAGTCCCAAGAGGGGAGGGGGGTGAAATGGGTTTAAAAATTATCTTTTAAATCTTTTTAGGAATTCTTAACTTCTTGTTGATTTTTCAAACTTTCAGCAAAAGCTTATATCTTAATTCAATCCACAACCACACAATCATTCAATCATCCAAGTAATCAATCAGCCAAACCAATCAATCACAATTTGAAAACAAACAACCAATTGATTTGCCAAGTATAAGTTAACTGTAGTACTATTACATTCATGAAAGCTTGCAAGATTCAACACTCTTTGAAATATAAACACATTCCAATCAATATCAAACTTTAAACCATTTAACCACAATATGTTAGATTCAACTTTCAACTTTTGTTGTCAGTCCTAGGTATATAAATTTGAATCAAACCCTGTATATATGAAATGGTTTCTTCAATGCAATCCACAACTCAAAACCCAAACAACTCAAAATTTAAATAACCTCTTGGTTAATTTTTCTTTAGGTGTTAACCAACCAACGTACTTCCTTTTGAGATTTTTGAAAAAGTTTGATCGACCAATATACTCCCTTTCGGTTTCTGCAATCCCAAATCAAAATTGAACCTTAAGTTTATTTAACTTCCAAATTATGTAGTTTGTATGATTACCAATTAAACCATCCACGCAATTTAAATGTGCTTAAAATAAAGAGTAAGGGAAAGAGAGAGTGAGACCAGGATTTTTATGAGGTTTAGATTATACCCAGCCTACATCCTTGCCTTTGGCAAACCACCAAAGGATTCACTAAACCTGTTTCTTTACCAGACGGAATAAACCTTTACACAATCCTTCAGTAGGCTAGAGCCCGTCTCTCCAAACGATGTACCCTCGTTCGGTCACTCCTTCAAAAAGGCTTGAGCCCACCTCTTTAAGCAATATCCCCTTGCTTAGCCAATGCTCCAAACAATCCTTGGAATCGTCAATCTACAAGATACAAATCAAATATTTGTATACAAAGAATTTACTCCTCAAAGAGCTGATTAGTATAGTTCAAAACTATATACTTCAATAAAATTCACAATATGAAATTCAGATTGAAGATCTAGAAATTTTTCACTGTATGATTCTTTCTATGCATGAAAGAATTGATAGTTGAAGCACAATATTAATGAAAGAATCAGCAAGACTTTAGTAAACTTCATGCAAGATGTGAGCAATAGAGAACTTTTAGAATTTCCAAATGCTTGAGAGAGAGAGTTTGATTTCTGAATTGAATTCTTGGTTTTTAAATCAATGTAACTTGAGAGTATTTATAGATGTAGAAAGATATCTAACTTGTTCCCTAAGTTTACTTGGAGTAGGGTCCAATTTTTATATTAATTTGGGCCTCGAGTGATTGAAATTTCTAAAATATATCCATTGAGTATTTTGAAATTTGTCGCGAGCCAGTTAGCTGTCCATGCATTTCAAATACAAATTTCACAAACAATAAGGTGGTAGTCGCCTATCATCAAGGTGGCAGTCGTCTATTACTGAACAACTCAGTTTTTTAAAACATTTCGAAGGATGACAGTCATCTGACAAAACATACCCAATCATCTTAATTGTCACTGATAGTCGTCTGTCAAGTACATTACAATCGTCTATCATGTTTCTATCTACTTAGTTAAGGTTCTTTAATATGCCAGTTGACTGTCATAGATAGGCAGTCGTCTGTCAACCAGATTTTCCTTCTTAAAATTTTTTTTTTATCTCTCTCATCTTTGCTTAATTAATCTTGGAATATTAACTTGTTTAACTATGAAAAATGTGTTCCAAGACTTTAAAAATTAGGTCTCTAAGTCTCTTTGCCTAATGAGCTTCAAAATGAAAATTCATACTTGAAGTACTTACAAATCTTGTCCTAAAGACTCATTTGACTCTTCTTCTTTGCTTTGAGTTCTCTTTATTGCTGAGCTTCAATGATCCTGAATTTGATGTGAGCTTTCAATTCTTTATCTCTCTTGATCTTTCATCATTAATTTAGATTTTGAGCTTTATTTATCTTTGAGTTTTCTATGTTGATCACTTGAGCTTTCATTCTTGAAGCTTTTTCTTTAATATCAATGCTCTCATTATCTTCAAGTTTTAATATATGCCTTAAGCTTGATATAATCATTCTTCTTTGAAGTACAAGCTTTGATGAATTCTTTAACCTTGCATTCATTATTGAGTCCTGAAAAGACATCACTAAACAAATCATGTTAAGTTCTACTTGTTTGTTAGCATCAAAACAGGATGTTAAGCCCTATAAGGCCAACACATGCTTTAAATACTGTGAATGATTTGAAAATACTGAGTCTGCTGCATCTATATTGTTAGCCTTAGAGGCTCTGTGAGCTTAACTACATTGTTTTGATGATAGCAACCCATTAGTGGTTCTAGATAAGCCAATCTTTACATATCAAGCCATGATTAGTATAAATACATATGTAAAGATTAACTAAATTAGTAATAGGTTAGACATCATCAGAAAGGGGAGAATGTTAGCCTTAGTGGCTGCACCATCATTGTTTAATGTGTTTTGATGATATTAACCCATATGTTATTCCTAGTGTTTTCCTATCTTTGCAGATCGTGTTTAGTACAGGTACTCGTACATGAGTTATTGGATCAAAGATAAAGATCGGACCAATTAGACATCAAGAAGGAAAGATCAAAATGGACACATACTCGGAATGACCTAAGCAAAATCGAATGTTTCATAATTATTGAATTATTTGTAATAAGGGTTGTGTGAGTGGTAGGTTTAGTTTTTAACTCTTGTGTTTTGTTTTTACATGGTTTCTGAGTAAGAGTTGAGCAAAGCACATGCATACTAGGACACATGAGTTTATAAGATTGCACTAAAGTCACAAACTCAATATTCATAGTTTTCTAAGTTAAAACAAGAGTTTGTCAAATGAATCCTAAAACTCAAATATGTTTTCAAAGGGACAAGTTTTTAACATCTTAATTTTAAGAACATTTTTATACTTAGTCTTGATTGTGTTAAAACAAGTTTTATGTCCTAAAGGTTCAAAGAAAGTCAAGTATAATTATAAAAGGACATACTAAGCATATAAGATATCAAAATGGGTTTTCAAACGTGCTTTATTAATTAAGATATCTTATATTCAAAAGGAAATTCATTTGGACAAATTTTAATCTTCATTAGACTTAATATATTTCATATACTTTTGGATAAGAATGTTTTGAGTCATTAAAACACCTTTTGAAAAGAAAAAACAAAGCAATCATCACTATCGTAGTGCAGTCTAAAGTCCTGAACACCTTTCATTATTTTGGGTAGAACATTTGTTAGAAAAGTCCAAATGGGACGATGTTGGTGTCCTTGGAAAGCTAAGACAAAATTCTGCAAATTTCATGTTGATGACGTTTTTTAATTCATGGACCTAGTCAATGAACACAGGGGATTTGTCGACAAGTTGCAGTGTGTGATTAGTCAATGAGAGCAGGGGCTCGTCGACGAGTCCAACGGGAAGAATGACGCTAACGGGTAGAAAAAGACTAGTTTACCAAATAAAATATCTTTTTTACTCCCAACGGCTAGTTAACGGCTCCTTTGGTTCTTGGACTATAAATACAAGCTATTAGACTTGTATTAAAATGGTTTTGAAGACTTTTGATCATTTTTAGTGAAAAATATCTTTTTACACCAAAACCTAAGCACCTATCACTTTGCATTGTTATTCTTCATTGACAAGTGTTCATTCTCTCTTGCTCTTTAATTGTATTTGATTCATTACTTGAGAGATAGTGTGAGGTTTGCTTTGTATTTAATATTTTCTCATTTGAGGATCATCATATTATATTTCCATCATCTTCTTATAAGGTTCTTTGTGGACCATTTGGTGAAGGTTCTTTGTGAACCAAAGAGGCTCTTGGTGAGTGGGTAGGGATTTGTTCCCGAGTTGTAAGACTTCTCCACCTATAAAGGAGATCGTATAGTGGAATCTTTGAGTTGGTCTCAAGGCATGGATGTAGGCTTGTTGCCGAAACAACGTAAAAATGTCAGTGTTCATTTTCTCTTCCTATACTCTTTATTATTTGTCTTGTGTATGATTTAAATTTCATATATTGTGATATAATTGCTTGCATCTTGCCAAGTGTTTTATTTTGTAGAGAAAATTTGTAATTCTGCAAAAGAGTCCATTCACCCTCCATTGGACTACATACTCCCGGGCTGGGACGTCTAACATGTTTTATATCTCTGCTCAATATTATTATGTTGGGGGTATTGGTATGTGTTTAGATAGACCCTAGGTTGGGAATTACTGATTTTGGAAATAAAATCAACCTAAAAAATTTTAATTACCCAATTCACCCCCCTCTTAGGAGTACACCAAAGCCAACAATTGGTATCAAAGCCTCGTTGCACTAGACTTAAATGTTTTTGCAAAAAAATCGCAATGGATCGATTTGGTGTATCCCCATTCGGCAAGGGATAGTTACCTACTAGGCCTCCTGTATTTTGTGGTGTCAATTACATCCATTGGAAAATTCAAATGATCATATTTATAAAATCTATGGATTAGAGGGTCTGACAGATGATTGATAAAGGAATTTGTATGCAAGTAGAAAAATGATATTAATTTAATGCATGCAAATTCACATGCCATGGATTTATTGTACTGTGCTTTAGATACTGATATTCTTCATAAGATTATGGCATGTAGTAGTGTATAGGAGATTTGGGGTGAGCTTCAAAAGAAGTATGGAGAGACCCAAGAAAAGGAAATTGCCACTTCAGATGCTCCAAGCCTAAATGATCCGGTAGTGGCTAACCATGAGCCAATTGTATTAGTGGATGATGAGGTATATGAATCTTACCCTACCTCATTTACTAATCCATGAAATGAAGCATGTGATGATTCTTATGCCGAAGTTTGCGATATATCATATGTTGAATCATCAGTTGCCTCTAATGACTGCTTTGACGATAATGCATGTATTAATTCATGTGATGTTTATTGTGATGATTCCTGTGCCAAAACATGTGATAAACTATATGATGAATCATTTATTGTTTTTTATGATGATATCATTTATAATGCTTGCATTGATTTATTTGAGTATTACTATGATATATCCGATGTTGAATCATGTAATAAATATAATGATAATGGCACGCCCTTTAACAAGGAACTAGAATGTACTTTAATGAAAATGAATACGCTTCTAGTTAGGGTGTCTAAATAGAAAATATTTTTGAAAAATGAAAATCTAAGGTTGGTAAAACAATTAAAAGATCTAAGAGAGTATCATGTCATCCTTGAAAAAAAGATACTAAAAATTTTCTGCTTGGAGGAAGAAATAGATGATTATTCTAGAGTTATAATCAAAACTGAAAATGAAAAGAATAATCATAGCAAACCCTTCAGAGTTAAGAAGAGAAATGTTTTCAAAAAGGGTTCAAATTATAAATCCCATAGTCATAAATTTTTTCATGCCTCATCTAGTAAAAATAGAGTATGCAAGCACAATCTTTCACAATTATTCAAAACTTGCTTGCATTATAAAATGAATTGGCGCGTTCTATCTACTTGCTCATCCATAAGTACTGGAGGCTTAGAAAAAGAAATGAAATGGATAATCATGAAAGCAAACCCCATAGGACCAAAGGAAGATTGGGATCCAATAGAATGTACAAAATTGTTTTAATCCTTCTTAGATCCTCGGATTAGGTTTAGGGGGTAGTGATGAATGTAGTCTTGGGAAGTGGTTGGTGCTTAAAATAAAAATTCTTAGTAGATACATTCACTATACACTATATTGAATACTAAGATTATTAGAATCTCAAACAATATATCCAATATAAACTTAATGCATACATATCATAATGATTGGGTAAAATATTTAAAAAAAAAAAACATTGGCTATGGTATGTTAGAGTAAAATCCACTTCCAAATGAACATAGCATCTTTGTTAGGTAATTAATTTCAAATGCTTAACTCGTGCTTAAAGATAAATCATCTTAAGTTAAGCTACTGTTGTCCATTGCATAGAGATGAACTTTAGGGGTCCATCCTATTCTATATATCTTTGACCCTAATCTCATTAATCAAAATTCGGTCATCACTCCAGGTTTAAAGCACTATTGATCATAAATGACTAATATATATAGAGTGTTCATCATAAGACATCCCTTCTACTCACCAACTATATCCTTGCTTCATAGTTATAATTATATCTAAAGGATACATACCACTATCCAAAGAGCTATATTCAAAAATTTATACTCTCCTAGATGCTCTTTGCTCATATCTGGACATGATTACTAAGAACAAAAATATCTTGGAAAATGTCGACTTATTCTAAATACTCTTCTGAACTCAATAATAATTTTATTGTTAAGAGTTTTTAAATTATCTTTACAAACTCTCAAACTTTAAATCAAATAATTTAGAGCTTCATCTTTCTGAAACTTAAATGGCTAATATAATTGCTATAAGTTTCAACATATATGGAAATGCAAATGACCAAGAAACCTATGAATGAATTTTAAAAATGAAAAGTCATCTGAACTCGTGCCTCTCACATATTGAAAATCATAAGAAAAGAGGCAGACATTGGCTTATCACCTTAATAAATATTCATTATGACTTTTTGGTCCGATAAGCCTAAAGCATTCATGCCAAGTCTAAATCCATTGGAAATATTAGGAACCTTGGCTAAAATATTTGGAGATGAAAAAGGCATAAAATGAATAAGTGCATAACTCAGGGGGAGCATTTCTTTTCAAAATTTCATGACTCTTTTGAATGCTCTCATTATATGCCTTTATGAAAAGCAACACAACACTAAACTCATAACTATCCACTGTTGTTTGTTGTTTATATTATATCTTGATGGATAGTAATTTGTGATTATCTAGTATTGTGAATTATTATTGAATATTCTGATTGATAATACTAGGTTGCATGGAACGTCATCTATAAGGCTGTTGCAGAAACTTATTTATGTGCATGCTTGTATGGAACGCCAACTGCATAACTGATGTAGTATGTTGTGTATTGCATGCTGGTAGTAGAAATAGGTTCTCACATGCTCAAACTGAATTATTTTGAATTGATTGCTTGAATCTATCAGGTCTTGGTGCATAAAAATTTGGGAAATGTTCAATTTACAGTCGGCATGTTGCCAAAATTTTGGTGGAATTTTCCCAGAAAAAAATCCATGTACAAAGATGATTATAATAATAAAAATGTTAAAATATTTTTGAAAGGATGAGTAAAAACTTAAATAGAAATATCAAAATTTCATCCTAACATAATCATCAAATAGTTAGAGGAGCTTAGCTCCATCCCTAGAGAAAGAGTATAAAGAATTCATATGCATCATGCTTTACTTTTTGAATATCGAGGCTCTTCTAAGAACCCTGAACATCATATCCTGCTTCTAAAGATCTATGTTTTGATATGGACTGTTCTTGGTTAGGTGCTTTATCTCATGCCTTAATATATATTTTCTGATGCATGTGTGACCTATAAGAATGATAATATTAGTCGAATGGTAAAATGAATAAATCTTAATCCAGTATATTCATTTTAAAAGACCTAAAAAAATGATTGCTTATACTACTTGACATACTTAATGAAATTAATCCGTATTAAGTATAAGTTGTCTATTTCATCTAAGCTTGGATTCAATTTGAAAGGGAGAGTATCTTAAACTAAACTCTTATGTTACTATGCTCACCAGTATTTTAGGCTTATATGTGTTTTGAAATTATTGTGGCATGTGCTTAACCGTTATGTTTATTGAATACCTTACGTGAAAATATAATACTTGTCACATAGTTTTTAATTTTGTCATATGATCTTGCATGTGATTGATAAATCTTTAGGATCATTGTGGTTGTGTTTTCTGGTTATACTTAGTGATTTGTGCTTAAATGATAAACCTAAAAAATAATGCTTGCTTGAGTTTTAAATTAAAGTTTCTTTTTCAGTAAGCATAAACCAAAGTATTTATTGATAATCATAAGGGGAATATATATATATATATATATATATATATATATATATATATTTGCTTACATATATTTATATTCTTATGGCAAGAAATGATTTTATATGTGACGTTTTCTTTCTTGCTTATGTGCCTAAATGTTATATCTTTAAAATTGTTTAATGCCCAAAATATTATATAATAAAAAGGGAAGAATGTTTTGTGCATAAACGTTAAAAAGGGGGCAAAGATTTTTCAAAAAGAGGGAGTTCTCTTTTGTTAAGTTTGTTTTTAATGAAAAATCTTTATACTTAGTCCTTTTTGCTGATGCCAAGAGGAGGAGAACTTTTATATGAGCAAAATGTTTGACTAAATGGAATAAGCAAACTGTTTAACTAAATGGGGTAAGCAAAATGTTTAACTAAATGGGGTAAATTTTTTTAGGGGCAATATTTTAAATAGGGTAATTATCTGCGTTGCATGCATGTATGTATTTGCATCTTACTGCTAAAAACTGAATGCATATAAGTTGAAATGTTTTTTTTAGTATATATGCATGAGCTATATTGCTTATATTTAATTTTATACATATTCTTAGGGGGAGCCTTTTTACGCTTAACCCATTTTGCTCCTCGATGTTTGTCATTATCAAAAAGGGGGAGATTGTTGACTTTTTGAGTCTGATCTCTATTTTGATGCTAACAAACTACCAGTTTCTTATATGTGCATTTAGTGCTTGAATAGATTTTTATTTTAGCATAGACATAAGACACCAGAAAATGGAAACCAGTAGGAACTTAAAGCTCACATCAAGCTAGAGCATTCAATGGAACTAAAGAGCAAGATAGAAGAAGACGTACACTTTCTATTATAATTGCATTTGTTTTTATATTTTGGTTTGTAATAATGCATTGCATGCATGATGTGAGTGGATAGCTTAGAACAACCAAAGACAGACCCTAGAGATCAGCACTTTACACAGAAACTCATTTCTTAGATAACTAATTGGTTTGGGTTAAAAATTAGGGCTAAAACGAAGTTTACAAATGGTTGATCGATGCTAGATTTTTGGGATAAGTTAAAAAGCTAAAAGACCATAGTGTTGACTTTATAGGTCACACTCGGTTTTGATAATGACAAATATTGATATTTCATGTTTGTCAAGTGTTTGTGCAGGTTCAAATCAAACTTCCTTGATGACACTTGAAGAAACAAGAAAGTTGACCTTATAGGTCACCTCTTGGTTTTGATAATGACAAATACTCTTGTATTTAATAAATATCTAGTTTATGTGTAGGTTCATATTAGCATATCATCAATGGCACGTGAAAGCTCAAAGCTTGAAGACAAACTCATGCTCTTAATTGTAATAATTTTTAGTGAAATTTGTCTGTAATAGTAATTAGGGTATTCGGTTTGTAATAAGCATACACATCACATGCATGGTTTATTTTGTAAGCTCAAACCAGATACAAATCAAAAAATAACCATAGAAAGACCTTAGGGTTTTCCTTTCGATCGACCGAAAAAACTTTTTCGGTATCTTCAAATTGGACCCCAAGTGCCCCTAGGATACTCACACTTTCACATATATTTGTTAGACACTTGAATAGGGCTTGTTTGCTTCAATACGGGATTGAAATGCACACATGATGCACTTTTGGTCGACCAGCCATGCGAGTTCATTTTGGCCTAGTCGACTGTGACACCCTGGGTCAAGGTTTGACCACCCGGTCGACCAGCAAAGATAGTTCAAAACGCCCTAGTCGACCGAAACTCCCTTGAGTCAAAGTTTGACCACTCAGTCGACTAGAAAAGGTAGTTCAAAAGGCCCTAGTCAACCGAAACTCCCTGGGGTCAAAAGTTTGACTAACTGGTCGACTAAAACTGATAGTTCAAAAGGTCCTGGTCGACCGAAACCCTCCTGGGTCAACAGTTGACCATATGGTCGACCGAGAACTTTTGTACTACAACTACCTGGTCAACCAGAGGGTTCTCGGGAGAATTCCCAACAGTCTAATCGACCGAACCAGACAGTTCAAAATGCCCTGGTCGACCAAAACTCAGAAAATTGGGAAATCGCCCTCTCCTAGTCAACCGTGCCATTAGTTCAATATTTCTTGGTCGACCGAACCATTTAAGACTTGGTCGACCAAAACATTTTTGGTCGAACGGACCTCTCGGGTTGTCATCATTTTTACCGCGGGTTAAATATTTTTAAACAGGGTTAAATTGATTTAAATGTCATTAATCTTTTCTAACAATCCCTAATAGGTCCCCAACGGTCAAAATTTTCAGTATGTCTATATATACTCTTTCATTTAGTGAATTAAACATCGATTAGCAAAAAGATTAAGGAAATCTCTCTCAAGCAAAAATACTTTCTTTTGATTCTCATTCACTCATACTCTTCCAAATACACTCTAACTTACATTCAATACTCGTAAAATCATTTGTAAGTATTCTTGAGTGCTTAGATAGGAAGGTTTACTCTCTCTTGCTTGTGAGATTGATATATTTTTATTAAGAGCTGAACCAAAAGGATTCTTAGGGTACTTAGCCAATAAAGTTCATCCTAAGAAGACTTTACTAGGTCTTCTGAGATTGCATATTTGTTGCAATATCTTAAGAAGCCCATTTTTGCTTTTGGTTGCGAACTATTTTCAAAATCATTTACAAATATCTATTGCTCTTTATTTTGAAAACCATTTGAGGAGATATTTGTGTTTGAGATGAAACATCTTTGTTGCAATATTTATTCACTCAAATATTTGTGCTGAAAACAAAGATCCTATATATTTTGCAATCCAAGCATATACATACTTCCATGATTGAGATATTCTATTGATTGATATTCTTGAGGCTTATTTGATATTCTGTGTGAACACATTTGATTGAAATACCTTGAGATACACAAATTGCTTGTTTGACACTCTCACGTATTTACTACACTGATAGAAAATATAGTTGAGAGTTGAAATATTTAGACCACACAGAGCTTACATTTTAAATCATCTGTGGTGTTTGTGTTTGTGCGCATTTGTGGTACAAATCTGCTTTACGTGAAAGCACCCATATATTGTACCGTTGGATTGTATATCTAAGAGATTTCAGGTGTGGCCTGAGGGGGAGGTAATCCAGCCCGGTAAGGATTGGTGTAAAGGTTGAGGTCAGCCCTGTGGTAATTTGACCTGGTTTGTATAGGAGCCGCTCCACCCGTTTAAGTGAGCAAGTTGTGATAATCCTTGTACTGGTTAGCCAAGGCGAGGACGTAGGCAGTTGGCCAAACCTCGATAACATATCTTCGTGTCATCCTCTCTTTACTGCTTTCTGGTGCTTGTGTGATTGTTTAAACTGCTTTATTTAATTTCTGGTATATTTACATTATTTGCACTAAATTGACCCTAAGCTTGTGAACATACTGCTGTTAGGAGGAATACCTAGGAGATAAATTTTAAAAATACCAATTCACCCCCCCTCTTGGGATCACGGTAAAGCTAACAAAGAAGACCATGAAGCTTTGTAATTTATATTGTAATATATTAGTCATCTATGTAATACGGTCTGTAATCGTAATCTAGGATATGGTTTGTATGCTTATCACCTACACATCATGCACACAAGATATAGCGTGAGCTTAACTTGACTATAGTAAGACCCTAGGCTCCCACACACACACACACACATTGCATAAAATATGAGTGAGAAATAATTGTGCTTAAATGGAATATATCTAAGCAAACTAAGAGGGGTCGGGCGACCGAACCTTGGAGTACAAAAACTCCTCAGGCGACAGAACCTTGAAGGTCAACATTTTGACTTGCCCTCGGGTGACCGAATCGAAATTGTGCTAATCTCCCCCAAGCGTCTGAATGCATCGAAAGGGACCACTCACCAACTTGGGCGACCGAATGTTTTAGTTCAAATATGCCCCAGGCGACCGAACTCAAGAGTTCGGGCACCTGAACCCAGGACTGGGCACTTGAAGTTAGGTAGCTTTGCTACTAACTTTGATTTAGGTTGCCAAACCTTTATATGAGCGATCGAATCTCATTTGAAATCTTGTATGACTGTGTCTATTCAGGCGACCAAACCAAGGTTCAGCCACCCGAATCTCGGTCCGTTAAAATAATTTTAACCGCGGTAAAACTGGGTTTATACGGGCTAAGTAAATTTTAATTATTTGGGACTTTCTTAATTATTCCCATTGTGTCCTGAACGGTTATAAATTTTTACCAGCTTATAAATAGGCCTTCATTTGCATGATTAGATAGTGATTAGCAAAGTGATTAGCAAAAATTCTCTCTCTCCTGAAAATCCAATTTTTACCCTAATACTCTCAAACTTGCATCCTTTTGATCAAATCCAAGATTGTGAGAGTTTCATTCGTGTTTATTTGATTGTTGCTCAGAGCTAATACTCCCATTGTTGTGTGTGCTTGAGATTTATTTTGTTGGGAGCGTAGCTTAGTTTTATCCCATGGATTACTCATTTATAAATCTCGTGTCGGACTAAACTAAGAAAGCTTAGGATATTTGCACTTTATTGCAAGTATCCAATAGCTTTGCTTTTGGCGTGCATAGAATTTTAAAAAAAGCAAGCAACCTTTTTAAACTAGCTTTGTGCTCATTTCAATGAAAAAAATCATTCAAAATCTAGTTTGATTATCTGCATAGTATACTTGGAATATTGATGTATTGTTGAAATATTTTGTTTAGATTCCAAGTCATTGCTTGTGTTGATTATTCTTGAGCATCATACTAATTGTATTGTGTTGAATACTCTTGAGCTTCATATTGACTATATAGTGTTGAGTATTGATAGAACAAATCTTGCATCACTGAGCTTACACTATATCCTTACTTTTGATGCGTATGTGATTAAGCGTATTATTTGGGTACAAATCTGCTTTACGTGAAAGCACTATTTTATTGTACCATTTGATTGTAAATATGAGTGATTCTAAGAACGGTCTAAGGGAGCGATAATCTAGCTCGGTAAGGATTGGTGTAAAGGTTGAGGTAAGCCCTGTGCTAATTGATCTGGCTTGTATAGGTGCTGCTCCACCCATTTAAGTGAGGAAGTGATAGTGGTAATCCTTGAGCTTGTTAGCCAAGGCTGGGACGTAGGCAATTGACCGAACCTCGATAACATTTTTACATGTCGCCCTTCCTTTACTGCTTTTTGGTGCTTGTGTGATTGATTAAACTGTTTTATTTACTTTCTGGTATATATTTACTTTAATTGCACTAGATTGACCATAGGGTTGTAAATATACTAGTGTTAGAAGATGGACCTAGTGATCAAATTTTAAAAATTACCAATTCACCCCCCTCTTGGGATCATGGTAAAGCTAACACATAGATTAACTTTAGGTCCCAAAATATCACATGAAAAGTCCCCATAATCTTAGAATCAATTATCATGTAAATAAGAGTGACTTCATAAGAAGAATAGGGTTGAATTGCACAAGTTTGGTGTGTTCGGTCAACCGAACCCCAACACAGAGAACTTCAGTTGACTAAAGTTCACAAAGGTCAAAAGTTTGACCAGTCGGTCGACTGACTAGGATTGTACTTCAGTGCCTTGGTCGACCGAACCTCCCAAGGGTCAACAAGTTAACTCTTTGGTCGACTAATCAGAAATGAGCTGCAATGCTCTAGTCGACCGAACCACCTCAATGGATGTCCCAATGGTCTGGTTAACCAAACCTTCAAGTTCAAAAGACCTTGGTCGACCGAATCTCGGCGATAAAAAATCGCCTTAAGTCTGGTCGATTGAACTCTTAGTTCAAATTATCCTTGGTCGACCGAACTGGGCACCAAGGTCGACCGATCCTCTCAGGTTGCCCAATTTTTTACTAAGTTTAAACGATGTTAATTTTAAGTAAATATCATTAATTTTTTTCTAAAATGACCTCCATGTCCCTAACGGTCATATTTTTTCCCCAAGTCTATATATACCCCTTCATTTGTCTTAATTAAAGTGAGATTAGAAAAATCATTAAGAAAATTTTCTCTTAAATTTTTGTATTCATTTTGGTCATATTCTTTCAATCTTTCACAAAGTATACTACTCATACTTCCTCTCTCTTTTAAGTATCTTTGAAAAATCATTTTAAAAGAGAACACTTAAATCTTTGGACATTTATTTTCTTCATTCAAAACTTATACTCTCACTTGTTCTTTGCTTGTGAAAATTCATTTTTAAGAGTTAGCTACTTGGATCTCTCATATATTTTATTGATAAATATCATTGGGAGAAAATTTATATTAGTTATTTTTGAAAGACTTAAGCATATATAACTTGTGTTAGGAAAGTCATATTGCAATTGTGCTTACACTCACACATACTATTTTGCAAGTTCATTTGTAAGCAAACAAAAACTCTAGATTCTCCTACACTTTATTTGTGAAAAACATATTTGGAGAAATATTCTATTAGGATTTAAATCCTTGAGCATCCATCATATATATTTTTATTTAAGGATTATTTTTTTAGCAAGAAAATCACATACTCACATTGAACTTATTTTCACATTATACGTGAGTGTATCTTGAGCTTTATTGTTGTACACATCTGCTTAGTGTAAGAAGCTTATTTGGCTGTACACAAATTTTATATTCGTTGAATTCCAAACGTGAGCTTTAAGAAGGAGACTAGCCCTATTGAATAGTCTCGGATTGACTTAGACTCGATTAAAAAAGTTAGGTGCACCATCCTGGTAAGGTGTAGGTTGAGATCAACCCCGTTAATTGACTTGGTTGTAACCGGTGCCACTCCACCCGTTAAGTGAGCATTAGTGAAATTCTTGTGCTAGTGAGCCAAAACAGGGATATAGGCACAGTTGGCCGAACTCCAATAACATATCCTGTGTCGGCTCTCTCTTTCTCTATACTCTTTATATTTTTGAAGTTTAATTTATGCACATGTATGTTTATATTTGAATAGTTATATGAATGTTGTGCATTCTTTAAATACTGCGAATGATTTGAAAATACTGAGTCTGCTGCATCTATTGTATATATCTGCTCCGTATTATTCTATTGGGGTATTGGTATGTGCTTAGACAGGCCCTAGGATGGGAATTACTGAGTGAAATTGAAATCGACCTAGGAAATTTTAATTACCCAATTCACCCCTCCTCTTAGGAGTACACCAAAGCCAACATTGTGTATATTTGTTAATTTATTTATTTATTAAAAAAAGAGTAAACTAAAAGATTATTAGAATCTAATTTGAAGATAATTCTTAGTTAATTAGGTACCATTTGTAGAACGGGTGCGTACTAGGTGTGAATACCTTCCCCTAGCATAATTGAACTCCTGATCTCAATCCTAGTATACATAGACTGATACTGTGATTAATTGAGTAGTAATCAGCTGTTACAACCGTACCAAGAAAGATAGGTTACTGGCGACTCCAAATCCAAATTTTTCCAGAATATTATACTTCTATTCCCTTGCCTCCTTGGGGCACCTTGCTCCTGGGACGTTGCGACATGTACTATTAGTGACTGTTTGAAAATTAGTCTTCACTAAAAGTCTAACTATTAGTGACGGATATACAAACCGTCACTAATAGTTAGACTTTTATTAATGATTTTTAGCCCCCCCCCCCCCAAAAAAAATATGCAATTTATAGTAACGGTTTTAAAAATCGCTGCTAATAATTATTTGTCACCATTGTTTTAGCAACAAATGCAAAAATATCACTAAGCCGTCACTAATAAGTATTAGCGACGATTTGCGATTATTAGTGAAATTTTAAATTGTCACTAATACTTTTTTTTTTGGTAGTGAAATGCAAATATATTTCTAATAACACTGGTAAATTACAAGTAGAAGTAGTAGGGCAGAAGAGACCAGGCCGAGGGTCAGAGCCTTCAATGATTGACGAATTCCCATAATTGTGATTTTCTTCTCTTAACCAAAGGTTTTGTATATCTCTTTCATGAGTCATATATCACAATAGGGGTGAGCAAAAGGTTGGTTCGACCAAATTCAGGTAATTAACCGAATTAACCAAAAAATTCGATTAAATAATGCTGTTAACCGAACCGACCGAACTACTGAATCACACCGAACCGAACCCAACCGAATTACCAATTCGGGTAATTTGATTAACCGATTTTAACCGAATTTATTCAATTATAAATTAAATAAAAATTTCATAACTAATTTATTTTAATAATTGTGTTAATGCATTTACTCTATCACATAGGCTTATTTATTTTGAGGTGCAATAACTTTTATTTATTTATTCATTCTAGGTCTTCGCAAATCAAGTGGTAATAAAAAAGAAGGCGATGTTTTTGTTATTATTGAAACGTTGAAAATAAAAAAGATGAAAAAATTTTCGTTGAAAAAATTTATTGTCGGTGTCGTCATCCCCTTCGACGACAACATTAATTTCCACAAGGTATATTCATGTTCATAATAAAAAAACAATTATATTCATAGTTTATACTTAACCGAATTATTTTTGGTTGTTAACCGAGTCGAAACCGATTAACCGAATTTTTGTAAAATTTCGACCGAACCAAGTTTTTTATCTAAACCTAATCGACTAATTTCGACCGATTAATTCAGTTAATTCAATTTTCACCAGATTATGCTGACCCCTGTATCAATTCTTGTTCTTTCATTGGAATCCAGTAGTAGCGCTCCTCACGCTTTTGCTTTATGGCTTTTTATATATTTTAACTTTGGGAGGTGCTTCTGCTTTTATTCGCACAGATATGGTTTTGTTCTCTCGCGAACCCCCTTTACAAGTTTAGTGAAAGGCCAGTGGCGGTTCTAACGCCTCGCCCTCGTAGGGACTGCGTGCAGTGCAGTACATATATATAATGCGAAAATATACTGCTATATATATTCTAAATTTGTTTACATGCATAATATGTGGAATTTTTTTGTCAATTAAGTGCTGACTAATCAGCACCTGGGCATATGTACATTTGTCTATGGCAACATGACAATGTCTGTAGTCCATTTACGTAATTATTCATTTTAAAAATATCTTTTTTAAACCATATATAGATTCATTTTTGTAATTAAAATATAGAGAAAAACACACTGACCTTTGAGAAAAAGATAAGAAACTCTTCTAAAATTTCTAAAATTTTATTGATTTTCCTTGAGATTCGAAAAATGTCATACACGTCCCCTCATGTTTTTCAAAAAGACATAAATCTTCCCTTAAAAAACTTATTTTTTATAAAATAAAATGAGAGATTTGCGTCTTTTTGTCAAAACTCACGGGAGGTCTTTTAAATTCCTAAAACATTAACGAAGGTTAGTGCTTTTTTGTTAAACTTCAGGAAATGTTAGATTTTTTTAATCCTAAAATAAACTATGATAGCTTTAAATAATCTTTGGACTTACTCCGCATATTCTGTCATCTAAAATGGTCACATTTTCATTGATTTCATTGCTAATGCGTGGACCAATTCATCCTTTAATTAATTATTACTATTATGTTTAGTTGAAGATCTCCATTTCTTAAGTTTTATTAAATTGTGCTTTGCCTTTTCATGTTTAAATTGTAACAATTAAATTACTGAAGTTTCAATTTTAAGTTTTGATAAAAGTTTAGAAGGACACTTGAAGTATCATGCTCAATATGAATCTTATAGAGTAGAATAGTAAGTTAGTATCAGTGATAATAAGTGAAAATTATTTGTCCTTATACTTTTAATTGGGACAATATTAGGGGCTTGTAATTATTAAAAAGAGTAGCTAATGTTGGCACTTCATGATGATTGGAGATTATTCTTCTTATTCATCTTTTTTCTTTTTAATTTCTTTTTCTTTAAGGGTATGCACAATTAATCCATTATCTAGTGTATTGAAATTGGATAGATAGGAAGTTGAAGCAAAGGAAAACTGTATGATGAACGTGCAAAAATATAAAGACTAGGTAATTCCATTATTCCAATACAATCATATGTACCAAATAAATCGTTAATAGCAATGTGCTAAATGGTAATCTTAGAACAATATTTTGTGCATGCCTTGATTAATAATTTAGATGACTAATATCATTACTCAAAATTAGTAATTACATGACCTTAATTGCATAAGTTAAAAGTAGATGAACTAAAACGATTTTTACTTAATAATATAGGGACTAACTTATAGTTTAACTTAAATTATCACATTGTAACAATTTAAATTTCAAAAAAGTATGTGCAATTTGAAGAAACTTGAAGTACTTGTGGTATAATTTACTTTAGGGCAAAAGACACTATCCTCTCCCTAAAGTTTGACAAAAATACAATGACCTCTTTTGAGGTTTCAAAAATTTTAGAGACCTCCATTGAGATTTTAAAAATTTCAAGGATCTCTCTTGAGATTTGTCAAAAAGACACAAACCTCCCCTTGTATTTTGTAAAAGATAACAAGTTTTTTTTAGGAGAGGTTTGCGTCTTTTTTGACAAATCTTAGGGGAGGTCTCAGATATTTTTGAAATCTTAGTTAAGGTCTATGACTTTTTTTAAAACCTCAAGGGATCATCTCTATCTTTTTACAAAATCTCACAAGAGGTAAGTGTCTTTTACCCTTTACTTCATTGCTATTTTCATTATTGTTAGGATAAAAAATATTTATAAGAAAAAAACATAACTTTCCTTTACCTAGCTAGTGGTCTTTGTGAAAATACATATATAATCTCTTTTCGCTTGAAAGATTGTTGAGTTGTGGCTTACATGCAAAGGGTATCCACTTATGGCTCATACTTGGGTTAGATAATGGGTTGGCAAATGAGTTTTTGAGCTTCTACGTACAATATTACTCTCAAAAAGAGTAGATTAGTACAATTTCAAACACTATGTACTTCAATATTAAATATCAAAGTGAAATACAATGAAGCTTAAGTAAGAATTCACCAAGTTCTTTCTAGATGAGAATTAGCAACTTAGAACTCAGTAGTTATGAAAATTCAAATAACAGCAGCAGCAATTAGTTCATGCCAGCAGCCCAGTCAGTAAGCTTCAAACAGAAAATCTGTTATGTATTCAAGATTCATATATGAATCTGTTATAGTTGTTAATCTGAGAGTATATATATAGTTGTACAGTTATTGATTTTAATTAATGAAATCAATTTTTATTTTCAAGATCAATTCCTCATATGCTATCAGAGCTCCGTATTCTCCATTATCATCATCTTCTTCTTAGAGCTTACATGCAAAGGGTATCCACTTATGGCTCATACTTCGGTTAGATAATGGGTTGGCAAATGAGTTTTTGAGCTTCTACGTACAATATTACTCTCAAAAAGAGTAGATTAGTACAATTTCAAACACTATGTACTTCAATATTAAATATCAAAGTGAAATACAATGAAGCTTAAGTAAGAATTCACCAAGTTCTTTCTAGATGAGAATTAGCAGCTTAGAACTCAGTAGTTATGAAAATTCAAATAACAGCAGCAGCAATTAGTTCATGCCAGCAGCCCAGTCAGTAAGCTTCAAACAGAAAATCTGTTATGTATTCAAGATTCATATATGAATCTGTTATAGTTGTTAATCTGAGAGTATATATATAGTTGTACAGTTATTGATTTTAATTAATGAAATCAATTTTATTTTCAAGATCAATTCCTCATATGCTATCAGAGCTCCGTATTCTCCATTATCATCATCTTCTTCTTAGAGCTTACATGCAAAGGGTATCCACTTATGGCTCATACTTCGGTTAGATAATGGGTTGGCAAATGAGTTTTTGAGCTTTTACGTACAATATTACTCTCAAAAAGAGTAGATTAGTACAATTTCAAACACTATGTACTTCAATATTAAATATCAAAGTGAAATACAATGAAGCTTAAGTAAGAATTCACCAAGTTCTTTCTAGATGAGAATTAGCAACTTAGAACTCAGTAGTTATGAAAATTCAAATAACAGCAGCAGCAATTAGTTCATGCCAGCAGCCCAGTCAGTAAGCTTCAAACAGAAAATCTGTTATGTATTCAAGATTCATATATGAATCTGTTATAGTTGTTAATCTGAGAGTATATATATAGTTGTACAGTTATTGATTTTAATTAATGAAATCAATTTTTATTTTCAAGATTAATTCCTCATATGCTATCAGAGCTCCGTATTCTCCATTATCATCATCTTCTTCTTAGAGTTTTTCTCAAGATTTTCACGTTCTTATGTTCTACAAGATTCTCAAGCTTCTTCTGACAAAAACAATAGCAGCTAATGCTTCCAACATAGAGGCTTCATCTTTTTTACAAGATTCATATAGTCTCATTGATCCTGTGTTCTTGCATTCTGAAGAAAATTCAGGAGCAATTATCACTTCTCAGCCATTGATTGGGGGAGAAAATTATCCTGCTTGGGCAAGATCAGTGAGGAAGTCTCTAATTGCCAAAAACAAGTTAGGATTTATTGATGGATCTTTAACCATATCTTCACCATTAGTGAATTCTCCAAATGTTGTTCAAGCATGGGTTCATGTTGGTAATATGGTAGGCACATGGATCATTCATTATGTATCACCAAAGCTTCAAGGAAGCATTATCTATAGAGATACTGCTTTAGAAATTTGGACTGATCCTCGAGACACTTTTAGTCAAGGAAATGGGATTAAGGTCTTCAATATTCAGAAGCAAATTACTGAGATTCATCAAGGAGAGAAGTCACTGATTATTCCACTCAGCTCAAGATCTTGTGGGATCAATTGCAGAATTTGAATCCATTTCCCCAGTGTACTTGTGGTCAGTGTGTGTGTGGGATCAATCAAAAGTTATAGAATCTTTAAGCCAAGGAATCCACCATGAAATTTCTCATGGGAGTGAATGATGTTTTCTCTTAAGTAAGAACTCAAATTTTGTGATGGATCCTTTGCCTTCTGTCAATAAGGTTCATTCTTTGTTCATTCAAGAAGCACTACAAAAAATAAGGTCATTAGTGACTGTTTTAAACTGTCACTATTACTCACAAAACCGTCACTACTAGTTTTAGTGACGGTTCTATGAGAATTAATGATGGTTTTCAATTTGTCGCTATACCTACCATTACTAATACTTATTAGTGACGAATATTTCAAACCGTCACTAATAATAGAGTATTAGTGACAAATTAAAACCGTTACTAATAATAGCATATTAGTGACGATTTTAATCCTTCACTAAAGACCGAAGCCCGTCACTATAGATTCTACACCAGATCAATAAAAAACCATCACTAATGCTTCATTATTAGTGACGACTTTAAATTTGTCACTAATTCTCTATTATTAGTGACGGTTTAAATTCGTCACTATTGCTCCATTATTAGTGACGGTTTTATATTCGTCAGTATTACTCCATTATTAGTGACAGTTTAAATTCGTCACTATTGCTTCATTATTAGTGACGGTTTTATATTCGTCACTATTACTCCATTATTAGTGACGGTTTTATAATCGTCACTATTACTCATTAGTAGTGACGGTTTGAGAAACGTCACTATTGGTCTATTATTAGTAACGGTTTCAAAATCGTCACTATTTTTCTATTATTAGTGACGGTTTTAGGGCCGTCACTATTGCTCTCCAGAACCGTTACTTATGGATTTAGTGACGGTTTTAAATGGTCACTAAAGACATAGTATTAGTGACGATTTTGAAATTGTCACTAATACTTAAATAGCACAATTAATAGTAAAGTATATTTTTTTTCTAATTATTAATTCCTGTAAAAATCTGATTCAAATTAATTCCTATAAAAACCATAATTGCAATTCAAATTTAAGTACAAATATATTATAAAAATTCAAATTCAAATACAAATATATTATACAAATTCAAATTCAAATACACAACATTATAAAAATTCAAATTTAAATACATTTCATTTGTTCAGATAAAAAAAAAAGTGAAAAACTGCATTCGAGCTACATGACATCGTCCTGACATTGTCACAGTTGCAAATCCTACAAATTAAGAAAGTTAAAAAAATTAGTATACGATTTTTGAAAATAAATCACTACGTAGCACATATATAGGCATAAAAAATAAATCACATCAACATCAGATTGTAGAGCACGAAATAATCCACCCCTCAATCAGTACACACCAATAGAAAGAATGAAAAACACAGCAACAATGCAAATTAGGCCGCGCGCACTAGCACAAAGCAACACCATAGAACTTCAAAGGTTAAGTTCAAAAAGCACTCATAACTACAAAATTTAGTATTCTAGGAGGAATCACAGATATATATAGCCTCGAATAACTGCAGGCACTTGAGCAGCCATGCTGACGTTCAATAAACAATCTAGCAGCAGTTAGAAGCATTTGAAAGCAAGGATAGGTGATCACGTACACACACAACATCATTACAGTATCTTCACTTGACAACCAATTAGAAGAAGAATCAGAAACATTTGTAAGTTGTCTTATGCTGAGGTAATGCATTGAAGATGCATTTTGGACTGCCACCACAACCTTGAGGCTTTGAATGACATAATGTGAAATTTAACCAGTTAGATGGAAGGTATCATGGCTAAAATAAGCTTACGTTTTGATGGCATTGAAGTTGTAAATATAACATCATAAACATTAATCAAACTACATAGTTCTCACATAGGTGAGCCTATATTGCCAAGTAGAAAAAAAAAATTTATATATACTTGGACAGTTACTACACCATGCCTACAACAGTGCCTGCAGCAGTGGAACACGGTGGCTACCAAGTAGTTGCGCATGAAACAATGAGATCAAATTCTTAGATCTGATTCATTCGTTGAAACTGAAACAAGGTGTTGTAATAAAATGACAAAAATATGATTAGTTAAGGAAAGTTAAGAAGAAACAAGGCCAAGACCCCTTGACAGTTCTTACCTCCTCAAAAGTATGGGTCTCTTGAGAATTTTTAGGAAAAGGAAAAAGTTAGGACGCTCACTTATTTTGGATATGTGATCTTCTTGTAACTAGTCTATACTGGAATATTGCTGTAATCTTACAATAATAAATGTTTTTATTCAAATTATTCTTTCACCATCTTTTCCTTGTAAACGTCATCTCTATATTATAAGGTAACCATTGTTAGGGAACAGTACAAGGAAAGACTATAATGTGAGATAGGGAAGACCACATTATGAGATAGGAAACGAAACATATTTGGAAGGAGATGTGCACAAATAACTTTAAAATATATCTAAGCATCTCATCTAATCAGCAGTAAGGATGCAAGAACATTTAAGCTTTTACAATACTACTAGTATCATGGCCATCTCCTAAAGTTTCCTTCCATTTGGCAAAATGTCCCATTGGAGAGAGAGAACCCCCACAAGCTAGTTTACCCATGAAGTTGCTTTCAAACAACATCCTAGTAACATATTCTCTAATATATATATATATGTGTGTGTGTGTGTGTATGTATTCTTGGGAACAAACAAGATGTTAATGTCAAAGATATCAGAGAAATGAAATATTATATATATAGGAATAGGACCAACATCATATTTTTATCTTCGCCTCTGCTCAAGTCATCTCAAATTATTATACATTAAAAAGAAAAAAAATATATTTAATGTTGTATTACGCCACACACTACCAATTATAATTAGTGGAGCTGGAGAATATTCATTTACACTGTTCATGTTAAGACTGGGTAGTACACTTTCATGTAAAAGATTATTACACTATAATTTTGATGATGTCCAAGAAATAGATAATTATTTCTTTATTTTGCAGCTATTGATCTTGAGAACCATTGGGATTCTTTTGCCTATCTACGTCATGGTTAGAGCATTTACAACCATTCTACATCAGAGACACCAACAAGTCAGTAGTGAATCAGCTATTCTCAGGGATTGTAGGTCTTGTGAAGCTGCTGGGTTCTACATTTAGACTTTTCTTGACACAACAAACTTAGATGTCTAAGCCCCCTAGTTGCCTCCTAAGTTCCAAATCTTTGATAAATACCAAAGTTGTGCAATTCATCCTTCATTTCAACCTTTCCAAATTTTATAATGATAACGAAGTGGCTTTCAAAGTTTTGTTGGTCACTGATCTTACGACAAATTAACACAACTAAATCTATCCAAGAATGGTTGAAACATATTTTTTTATTAAATTTTGAATTGGTCAAAATCTAAATATTGTTGACTTGCCTACCATACCAAGGAAGGCCAAAAAACTCCCATTTGGAATTTGTTGTATAAAATCTAATGCTAACTTTGATGCCAGTTTTTGTTTCATGGAGTAGTGACATTTTTTATTTTCATGGTCAACAGACAACAACTATGGTTTTGTTCCAAAAATCAATACATACCAACTTTTAGCATTAGAATATTTCAAACAATTAAAATTATTTTTTCTACATTTTTTTGAGCCATGTTGTAATAGTCTTAACCAATATCACTGGTTTGCTGAGATCGGTAGGCAATGATGGATTTAAATATAGAGGTCTCTGTACTTCAAAACAACCAGCTGATTCTTAAAGTTTAAAAAGCTACCCCAGCACAATCAATGTTTGAACTTTGGAATAAGTTCAAGTAATCAACCTATCTCTTCACAATTAATAATAGAATATGAGAAAAGTAACCAGCTAGTTACATAACTCCAACTGCCTCCATTGCAAGTCTCTTGGTAAATCTTGAGCATTACCTTAGGAGAAATGGTTCCATAAATCTCCTTTAGCCATTGAATTTTAACCTAATTTTAAACTCTCCCGAGTAATTTCAGCAAAGAAAGAAAATGTATTATTTTACATTTGTTTAGAGGTCATATCCAGGTGTATCATTGACCCTCAGTGCTGCATACTATTTGGTTCAGAACTAAATCAGTCGACTGAACCAAAAGAATCCACTAATTCATTTCATTCTGCATGAAGGTTGAAAAATTTTTGTTTTTGGTTTGGTCTTTATGATCTTTTCTTTACTGCTGTTTAAAAGACTTCCTTGAATTTGTTTAGGCACCGCCTGCACTAGTACATTCATGGGCAAATTTGCTGATTTTCATTCTATTTTTATTTTTCCTTTTTGGCAATTATAATTTATGAAATGGGTTGAAGATATTTCATCTGATCATTGTTATATTGGTTTCTCTAGGAGATGATATTTCATCTGATCATTGTTATATTGGTTTCTCTAGGAGATGACAAGTGGAATACCATTGAAATCTGCAGATAAAAGGCTAGGGGGAGCAGTGGAAGAAGAAGAACTCACAAGAGCTCTAGAAGTTGCCTTTTGGTGCATCCAAGATGAGGTTTGCATGAGACCTTCAATAGGGGAAGTGGTGAAAATGTTGGAAGGATCAGTTGATATAAATGGACCACCAATGCCACAGACGGTTTAGGAGTTGATTGAAGAAGGCTTAGATCACGTCTACCGAGCAATGAAGAGGGAGTTTAATCAGTTCAGCTCTTTCCCCATGACTAGCCATCCATCATCTCGGGCTACATGTAGCTATTCCACAATGTCACCTAGATAATTATTCAACATTAATTTAAAGAATTTTTTGCCGGGTCGATCAATTTTTTAAGTTGTACTGTTAGTCAATAAACTGATATTTTTTTCATATGAATTTAACCTCTCAAGACTTGATTGGTTTTATGCAAGGAATATACACATCTATTTTTTTTTTAAAGCCATTTGGTTATTTACTTAGTTCAATTCCACGCTGGTGCACATACAAGCAAGTTACTTGTAACATAAAATTGATACTAAGGTCCTCGTGGATCAACCAACATGGATAAGATTTGAATGGAATTAAAATTTTGGCAATAGGCTGACCCTTGGGAATTTTGCAGCAGCAAATGCATTGGAAAGATGAAGTTGATTGTTCAAGAGTGAACCTAGAGTGGCAACTTCTTGGATCAAGGACTAAGAAAAATGGACTTTGTAGTTATAGCTCAAGTTTTAACAGAAATTTACATGGACTTTTCTTTCATTCTCTGGCCAAGAAGGGAGTAGAAAAAGAGACGATACTTGTTGAAGAAAGGATAATACTCCTTGCTTTGCTATTTGTAGGAGGCATTGAAGGGTGGTGATGCGATGGTACAAGCCATGTCTTGGGTGGGAGTCTTTAGTGTCCAAGTTTGCGATTGTTTGTGGTGGGATTTTAGCAGTGCACACCAAGCTGCTGTTTTAATTTGTAAGATATCCCCTTATCCTTTTGATCATCTTTCTCCGATTAGTACTTTTTATGTCAATGTACTAGAGTGTAAGTTCGTGACTTTTTTGTGTGCACATGCACACGAATGCATTCTGTATGCGTGTGTGGGTTTTATTGTCACAAAATTGTGAGGGAGCTTGGGGAGTGGAAGACAATGGTGGTTTGGACAACTTGGGGGGGGGGGGGGGTTGGAGATTGGGGAGGATTGGGGTGTTTGGTGTGATTTGAAGGAGTTTTTTTATGTACTCACTGCTAATTCAGCGACCCACTGCTGCAAAGTACATGTCTCTTTCTAGCTTCTTAGGGGTTGCTAAACAATTCTTCAATCTCACACATGATGTTGAGTGTCTTGAATCTGGTGTGGATGCTAATCATGATTTCTTTGTTCGTCAATATGCTATGGTGTGTAGATGCTACAAGTGAAGATGAATAGCAAAGTGCTTCATGTAAATCTTTAGCTTTAGCTTGCAACTTATAAAGAATGATTTTTTTTTTTGTAAAAAATTTGGTTATTCAAATTTAATTTTAGTGCCCTCTATATAGAATGTCTTTTATGTATAAATGTGCAAATTCAATTCCTAACATGCCTATAGTTCCAATTCTTATGGTTCAAGTTCATGATTGGATTCTAGACATATACCTTGGAAAATATTTTTAAAAGAGTGTCTCTACATATCCATTTGATCTGTCTACCATATCATAGTTCTGTTGCGGCGTCCCGGGAGCGCGTGTGCCCCGGGCGGCGAAATTAAAATTCATTTTAATATTTTCATGGAAAAACATGGAATGTCGGAGTCGCCACGAACCTTTTAGTGTGATTAGAACACGTGATTACTACCCCGTTAGTGGTAGAATGGGTCTATGTTACCAGAGTTAGGTTCGGGAGTTCGGTTACGCGAGGGGAAGGTACAAGCACCCCCTACGCGCCCGTTCTTAAGAACGGTACCTAATTAATTTGAAATTATCCCTAAGTTAATCTAATAATTCTTTAAATTACTCCTTTTTATGACTTATAAATACATATGAAAAATAAATAAATAAATAAATATATACATATATATATATATATATATATATATATTCCCTCAGAGCTTAGGGTACATGATGCCCGAAGGCTCATACCCCCGCAATAAAATCATAGGGATTATAAAAATCAAAAATATTTAAATAAAAAAATATGTATAATAAAATAAAATAATAATAATCATTATAATAATGAACATAATAATAACAATAATAATAATAATAATAATAAATACCAATAGTGAAAATAATAATAATGGTACTAATGATAATAATAATAATAGTATTAATATTAATAATAGTAATCCCATAATAACAATAATAAATAATATTAATACGCACATATTAACAATAAATACATATTCTAAATATCATAATGGTAACATAATAATTTCACACATGATAATAATAATAATACACTATAAATAAAAGGTAATAATAATAATCTTCCTAATGGTACACACCTCTAATGTCCTATAAATACCTTTACGCCCATATGGAAATAATTGGTAAAAGAGATAAACCAAATTTCAAATTAAAACATGGAAACCTATGCACAAGTAAAGAAATAATGAATTCATGGAAACAATAGATCAAAACATGAGAATACAATAAATCAAAACATGATATACAATGTTAAGGATATATAGTAGTAAGGCAGCAATTTTAAATATACCCTAATATACAATATAATAATATAACCTCAAAATACCAAGGTTAGCAAGATCAATGATATTGTGTACATTAAAATACTACAAATATGATAATAATAAATATATAATATGTAACATCCATTATAATATTGAACATACCTTAAAACTAACATGCTAATTACACTAAAATACTAAACACAATATTACTAGATATATCAACATGCTAACCGTAACCAAAATATAAAATATGCAAATCAACTATATAAACCTAAACATAATAATGAAACAATCTACATAATAAACCCAATAATAGCATATAACAATAATAAAACAATCTACATAATAATGATACCAACCATATGCAAACAATAGAATATTAATACTAATAAAATCAATATGATAATTAATATAATAATAACATCCAAACCATACCGTAATTTTACTAATAGTAATATACAAACCAGTAATATAAGAATAACGCAATCGTGTAATTAATAATAATGTACAAACTACGTAATACTAATACTAATATAATTAATATAGTAATAACGCTAATATTAATAAACCAACTATATAATAATATTACTAATATTAATATACAAACAATATGGCCATAACACTAAAATAATAACAATACAACCCATATAATGACAACATTAAAAATGATATACAAACGTATAATAATATTATTGACGGTAATATATAAATAATATAACAAAATTATTCATAATAATATTCACATGATAATAATACTAATACTAATAATATATAAATATTATTAACAATAATACACAAATGACAATACTGATAGAGTAGAGTCAATATAAAATATATATATATATATATATATATGTATGTATGTATGTATATATTAACAATAACACTAAAATAAATATATATTTGTGTGTGTCCGGTGTACAGCAGTGTGTGCAGCAGAGTGAGTGTGTGTAGGGTGTGAGTGCGTGCGTGTTCTGGGTGTGTGTGTGGCTTGCTTGAAAGAAACTTACCGCCGGGGATGAGTTGCTGCGAAGATGATGGTTGGAACTGGGAGGGGCAGACTGTCGGGTGCTTTGGATGGCCTCTGCAGCTGAATCAGGTAACTGTCGAGGCTGGTGCGAGGGGACCTCATCGGGGCAAGAGCTTGTGGCTGAGAAGCATGAAGGATGGACGCCGGAGAAGACGAACGGACACAGTGCGGCGCTGATACTCCCTGATGTGGCCGGCGCCGAGGGTGGTGGGCTGGCTGTCGTTGGTGATTCTGTTGACTTCGCGCATGTATTTTCTGATGGTTTCGGTTGTTGGGAATTCAACGAGGAGGCCCTTGGAGGCGAGGTGCTTGCTTCTACTCCGGCAGTGTGGGCGGATCAGAGGTTGCTGGAGGATGGTGGCCGTCTGCTGGTGAGTGCCAGGAAACAAAGTCGTGTAGGTGGTTCTCGGCTGTGGTTGGCGGGAGTGGTTGCAGGGAGTGGCCGAGAGGCCTGCTGGGGACTGCTGTGCTGGTGGGGTTCTGGGTGTGATGGGGAGAGGATGGCTGGAACTCTCGGGTGGTTGTGGTGTGGCTGTGGCTTCGGCTGTGTGTGAGGGATCGAGAGCAGAGGGGAGAAGGAGATGGGAGAGGCTAGGGTTGGAGCGTGAGGATGAGAGAAGATGGAGAGGGACAAGGGAAGAGATAGGCGTGAGAGAATGGAAGGATGGACGGAGAGAGATGGAGAAGGAGATCCAGGTTTTTTTTCTTTTGTGTTTTTTTTTTTTTTTGCTTCCCGGCTGCGCTCCCCCCTCTTGTGCATTGAACTTGCCTTTAAATAGGCATTTTCCCCTAAAATCCTAATGAAGTTTCCTTTTTTTTTTTCGATTTGATTTGATTTGATTTTTTAGGCTTTTCGTAATAATGAAATGGGAAATAATAATAATAGTAAATATCATAATAAGGTAATACTACTAAATAGTAAACAATAATAAATGATTATATATATAAAAAATAAAAAAATAAAAATGAAGATACTATCGATAATAATAATGATAATTAAAATAAAGTAATAATAATAATATTAAACGTAATAAATAATAATAATAACAATGATAAAATTATCAAAAATAATAAAAATAATAATAGCCAAAATAAGATACTAATGCTAATAATAATAATAATGATAAAATAATAATAATAATAATAATAATAATAATAATAATAATAATAAAGTAAAAATAAAATAAAGATAATAAAAATACTAGTAAAATAATAGTAAAGTACTAATAATATAGGAAAAATAATATAATAATAATAATAAAATAATAATAATAATAATAATAAATAACTAATAAAATAATAATAATAATATAATAATAATAAGAAAATAAGAGGGGACCCCTGTTCTATTTGGCTAGGGCAAAAATAGGGTGTCTACAAGTTCTATATTGAATGTGTACTTGAGAGTTCGGTTCACTCTAATTTGGTCATTGATTAGACAGGCAGACCATAACATTATACCAATAATTATTAAATATCTATTGATGTATTTTGAAAGTAAAACAAAAAAGGATAAAGTATTTTTTCTAATTGAAATCCTCATGCATTTTCTATTTCAATTAATTGTCACTAGCTTTTATATACCTTTTAATAAGAGGAGTCACCCGCATCATCTGGATGGGATTGGCACATCATTTGTTCCATCTGCACTTTCCAATCCTTGATGGCTTGCATCTCCGCTTCCCAGTGCGAGATCTTTTCTTTCAATTGTAAGTTCTCCACTTCCACCATTTGCACCCAGATAACCATCGCCTCCTCTCGAGCCTCGGCGGCTCGACGTTCTTGGTCAATCTCAGCACGAGACGTCGCACTGAAAGAAGATGATGATGTTGGGGCGACGTATCCACTCCTAAGACCATTTAACCAGCCACCTGATCATTGCCCAAGCACTTGAGTGCAGATCTTGTCATCCGTCATCGGCTGATTGCCCTCTATAACGGGTGCATCCCAAAGCTCAAGCATCCTTGCCTATTTTCAGTCATTAAAATGATGAAAATGAAAAAATAAGAATACAACAGACGTTTTGAATAAGATAATGAACTAAATAATCTGCTTGACTTACATGTTTCATTTACGCACCCTGGCACCACTCCCCCGATGTCCTCTAATGTGTTCTCTAATACAGATCCGGCCTCGACTCCAGGTCGCTAGTGATGGGATCATGCTACATTATCATATAAAAGTTCATTAATATGAATTCAGTGGTGTCAATATAAATAACACTTGTCAAGTGATGGTCAGATAGGTTTAGTAGCAATTACCTTCGAGGATTGACGAACAAATTTAAGCCACCACAAGAGTATATCTAGTTGCTGCATTTGACCAACATTTTTCTCACAGATATCCTACAAAATAGATTTAACTCACTTTTTATTATTCACTAAATATGAAAATAAGGTTATGGTAATTATAGAAAACACAACACCTAATAGTTAGGGTCCGAAAAATAGCAAACACACCACCGCCACTCCTATAGGGAGAGTGCTGATTGTAAGGGTGCGCTTCTGCCTGATCTCCATCTGCCTAAAAATGGTTGTGCATTTGCTGTGTAGTCTCAAGTGGCAATTAATCTGAAAAATATTTTTTGAGAGGCATTTTCTATACTCTACATCCGAGCTTGATTTGAAACGCATTTGAGAGTGGCATTAATAACGATTTTATTTAATACAATTAGCTCCTTTGGAGAGCTTTTAGCTGTACATTACCCCTAAACTTCCATACTCATGTCTATTTACCGTTTAGCTTTTGAACCGAGAATGGTAGATCCCTCGTTTACGCAAACGATTTTTACAGAGTAGCTACCCTACGTGTAAGCACGCTGAGTGAAAAGAAAGCTTCACCCTAGAAGAAGCAAATTGTCCGGGAAGCTCCATCTCGATTTATAAGGAGCATAGTGGAATCCTTGGGCTGGTTTTCCAAGGCTATGACATAGGCAAGATTTTTGAACTTGCTAAAAAACGTTTGTTTCCGCTCTCAATTGGCAGTCAAGGTATAGTCAATTCTCACGACTACACCTATTTAATTTCCAAAAATTGCCACACTAGCTTACGTTTTGCAATTATCGTTCATGCTTATGTTCAATTTGTGTTTATAATGTTATAATTATTTTTCAATATTTGCATACATTATATATTTGTAGATGATGGCTTGTTTATAAGACCCGTAAGTTTTGTTTATAACGCCCTGATTGATGATTTTTAAATTGAATATACGTACTTAGGAAATGAATTTTATTAATTCCCAAATTCATCAAGCTCATGCAATTCCCACGCCCCTCTTTGATACACTACGACTCTTACTTGGTATCAAAGTCCTGTATAAAAGACAGGAAAATAATATAATAAATACGACTCCTAAGTAATATACTATACTCATCATCATGATCAAGCAAAAGGGACAAGATCGAAAGTAGAAAGACATTTAAAAAGCACATCACAGGGCCCTCATACGCTGAACCATTGTCTTCATCTCGAACGATCCTCTGTGTCTCATTGACGCTATACCCTGACTCATCAACAAGGCAGACCACGAGGTAGGAATTTCCATACTAATTCAGTATTCTTTGACGAACCATTATCTTATTGACCGAACTTCCCTTCTGTGGTTCGGCATGATAACACCGAGTCTCATTGATAAGGCCACATGGACCAGTGGACTATATAAATAGGTTTAAAAATCATTTTTCAACGAAACCCAATTGCTCTTCTTCACTCTCTCTCTAAAGTTTCTGGTTTAATAACCCTTCTCTTCCACTATTCTTTGAGTTTTCTCATTTTAACCCGTTTCAATACAGTCATAGAAACCACGCTTGATCCAAGGTTGATTCTTCTCTGTCAAGTTGACTAGAGCAATTGTTGACTTTGGGATACTTGGCACTCCTAAACTCCTACTTTCTGATACTTACCTCCAAAAATCAAGGTAAGGAAGCTTTTTTGATTTCATAATTATTATAAGCGGTGAACATGGTCAATGATATTTTAAATAGAGAATGTTTCTTCGGGGTTTAAATGTGACGGTAGATTTAGGTTTAATCACAACCTAATAAGGGGTTTTGCAACCACCGTCACGTCCGCATGGATGCAGATGTAGGTAATCCCTACGGGCGTTGCCCAGCCTCACGAATGAGTAAGGAATAAATAAGTTGATTGTTTGTGTTTTCATTGATTAAATGAGTATGTGTTCCAGAAACTTTGAATGTTTATATTAGTTTGGGGGATACATGATTTCATATTTTTGAGTTCCAAACGCCACAACTTTGGGCATGAGTAGCTCGTGTTTTTGTAAGGATCCTTTTTATATAATCAGCAATGTTGAAAGAGCAGGATACTAAAGCCAATTAATTATCGGTACGTCATACTTTTCCCTTACACGATCTCACCTGTAGGTTTTACAGGGATTTGACTTTACATTTTTAGATGTTATTGGTGTACAAGTGGTTTACAACTTTCTGGGTAAATTAACCAGAAAGGTTTAGGATCTAAAGATTATATTATTTTTTTATATGTGCAGGAAAGTACATTTTTTCCCGTACCAATGAAAGGAAGACGAGAGTGGCAGTCAAATGGGGGGGAGTCATCAGAAGAGCAAATAATGAGTACAGAGAGGGAAATACAACATACTGGTTTATAGTTTTTTTAAAAACCATGATATACTTCTCATTATGTACATAGCTATATATTTATATGTTATATACATATTCCAATCTGATACAGTTATTACAAAGCTACTATTTTCAATTATTACATCACCTTGATGATACAATTATATTACAAACGGCTATGATTTACAGTTAGCTATATCAGAATCATGGTTGTTTTAGCTTTATAACACGAATCATGGTAAAATAGTAATAATAAAGACATAATATTAATATAGGTATCAGATCCCTAGACGGACCAGAACATATTACAGAGCAGGGTACCATAGCTACTACATAAGAGGATCAGATATAGCAACCACACATCTTAGAATTGAGTGTGGAATGCCAATTGTTGTGCCTAGAGGAGAGACAAATAGCGCCCTGCAGTCAGACTCAGGTGGGGGGCGCCAATCATACTATCAGAGGTTTAATATTTTGACTTAGCTTGTAGGCCATTTATAGTTAAGTCATACGCTCCTACGTTTCGGCAACAACCCGATGCAGATATGCGGGGTTAATTCATAACTATACATTTATCCAGCCAAGGAACTTTCACAAGTTATATAAATAACTGTATATGTTTTTTAGTCGAGAATTAGGTTCGGTCTATACAAATTTAAAGTACGGTTCACTGCATAAAAGCTGATTTTATAAATTCTAGAAATGTCATATGGTATAGTGAGGCATTGAGATGTGTTAAACTACGTGGAATGCGTACTTTCACTCGTCTAAGTAGTTTGAGGTATAAGTATGTTATATCAAGTACTAACTGCGATTTCGTCCACACTCACTTCGGCTTTAGATTAGGAATTCCAATTGTGTTTGTTTTTACTAAAGTTTCTCACCTGTCCCCAACTGCCCTAACGTTTTTAGGGATCCGAGATAGGTATGGCGGAGTGAGCTTAACGATGATGAGGGGACTTTAGTACCGAGTCCTACCGGAAAGCCAAAGTCTTTAGAAGCTGAATGGTAAGTGTTGTATTATGATAGCATATTTTGAGTAGCCTCCCTATGACTCTTTTGTGATTTTTTTGGAGAGGTTGTGTATGTTTTGGGAAATAGAAAACTCTGGTATTAAAATATGTTTAATTGTATTTTATATATTTCGCTGGCATAGGTAGTATGTTTTGTGAATAGATATCCTCAGCCTAAGAAATACCCCTTGCTGTTTCGCGCTGTTTCTCCATGGCATTCCATTCCTCAGGTCCCCCGTTTGTGTGTCTCTATACACGAATACACTTTGGTAATAATTTTTTGGGAACCCCTCATTCCGAGTTTGATATCAGAGTATAGGAAATGGATTTTGATGAGAATGAGGTAGAGGATGGGCTGGGAGTGTTGGTACAGTCCCAATGTGAGCGGTTATATGAAATTTAGGGTTTTGTCGCACAGTTTGAGGATAGAACTTTTAGGGTGTTTTCTCTGTGTTTTTCCTTAGGTGAAATTTTCCAGAAAGCCAGGGTATAAACTATCGTCAAGTTTCGTTCCGAATGGTCAGATTATCAAGCTTTAAATTACTGGATTGGTGGTATGATGCAGGATGTTTATGAGTTCTTAGTTAGATTAATGTAGAATTAATCTTATAAAAGAAGTTATGATTCTCATTATTTTCCATGTATTTCACAGATGGACATCTAGAAATACGCAATACACACTAATCCATCAAAATTACATTTTTCGATGGTAGTTAGTGATGTCTGGCCCATTCTAGTATGGGTTGTCAAAAAACTCTAAAACAGGTGTTGCACCAGTGTTAGCCTACAAGTTAAATGGAGAATCGGATCTATCGTGCCCGAAATATACATAGAGAACAAGGCTGCCCACTAGCTAATCAATGTTATATGATGGAACAGTTTCACCAACCTTACAATTCTTCAATTCACCGACTTGACTCTTTTACATTCCTCATGGGGGTGCGCCACCCGGAGGACCTGTCGAAAAAAGTGTATTACATCTTAGAAATAGCGTGAAGATGCTTTTAGCAACTACAACAAGTATGATCAAATTCAGGGTCCTTCTATATCATGGCCATGTACATGTTATGTGTGAGGCTGAGATGTGTGGATACCTGAGACAAGAGAGAATAGAGATATGTTCTAGTAGCATGACTTGACTGGTTCAAGGCGATGTTCTGTTTGACCGATGTTTCCCGAAGCCAACTTTTTACAAGATAAGGTAGAGGAATTCTTGAATTTGATGTAGAGGCATACAATAGTCCAGCATGTAGAGGCATACAATAGTCCAGCAATACATGGTAAAGTTTATTGAGCTATTGCGCTTTACCCCATATATTGTCCTAGACGAAGTGAAGAAGGCAAGGAAGTTTGAGAGAGGTCCAAGGCAAGAAATCTATGAATAGGTGGCAGTTCTAAAGGAGATTAGGTATTTTCGCAAAAATTGGTTTGAGTAAAGTCATTAGTAACAAGGCAAGCATGTCAACAGGTAATAGTCAGTATACCGAGCTACTTAGAAAGAGGCCCCACACATATACACCTCTTCCTGGGTTTCGAGAAGGTCTAGCCGAGGCCCCACCATGATTAAGGAGAGTTTGTATCGGTCCAGAGTTATAAGCAAGTGTGAGAGGCAAACCTTGACATCGTGGTGAGTAGACTTGTCCTAGTTCTGCCCTGAGGATAATGGCGGAGCATTGACGGAATGTTTGTGTGGGAGACTGGATGAACATTGCACCCGAGCCATAGGTCATCCATGTCCGTTCATCAACTATTACCAGCTCCTATACCCTTCCAAGGAAATAACCAGGCACGTTTGAGGAGCGCCAGCAGAGAACACAAATGGACAGGTTAATGCGTTTGACATCCAGGAGCCACTAAGTCTCCAACCCCTGTCGTGTGATAGATACTAGTACTTTTATCACAACTTACAGCTGTTGTTTTTTATTTTTTATTGACTTATAGGCCACACATTCTTTAGCTTCTTGGATACGTTAAATATCTTGTGGGGTATGAAATACAACGGTTAGACTCAGGTTGTTAGTGCTACCCCGACAGACGGTGAGTAGGTGAGGTGTCGAAGAGGGGGTAAAAGTTTATACCAGTTCGCATTCAACTGGTAGAGTATCCACCATTATTGATCGTCGTGGGGATTGAGTGCAAGGGTTTGATATGATTTAGGGTAGGGACTAGCGAGCACAAAGGATGCCAGGAGAAGTGGCATCAAAAGAGGTGATTTATAGGGCCTCCAAGTAGGAGTTTCAGTTTTTTGTTGCGTGTGCATTCCTCCCCACACTTTAGCGGCACCATATAAGGGAGGAGACCACTCATCAACTCCAGATGGTTGCCAAGGGTACATAGTTTGTATAAAGGAAATGTCAAAAGGAGAATTGAAATTTGCTGATATTCCAGTAGTTAGGGAATTTTTAGATTTTTTCCTAGAGGAGTTATCTGGTTTATTACCGGATCTTGAAATTGAGTATGCTATTGATTTACTTCCAGGGTTGGCAGCAATTTCTAAAGTACCTTACAGAATGGGCTTCCTACGTGAATGAAAGAATATGAAAATCCAACTTGTTTGCAAAGAAAATTATAGACAAACAAAGTATCAGGCCCTATTTTGTCCCCATCGGGAGCTCCAAATTTATTTGTAATAATAAAGACATGACAATGAGGAAGGTGTATTGACACAGAGAGATAAATAAAGTGACAGGTAAGACAAATCATTCCTCTCTCTCTCCCCTTATAGATGCTTTACGTGTATCAGCCCTCTAGGAATCGTGTCTACTCTAAGCTTGATCTTCGTCATGATAACCATCAATTTAAAATTAAATGTAGAAGAGGTGGGAAAGACAACGCTTCTAACTCATTATGGCCACTACGAGTTTTTTGGTTTATGCCCGTTCGATTGACCATCACCGACAGCGTTTATGGAAATCTAATGAATAGGGGTTCCACCAGATTTGGACTAGCTTGTTCTTTTTTCACTTGATAGATAGTCTGGTATACTCAACGAGTTTGAGGAGCCACAAAAATCATTTAAGGATGGTGCTAAACGGTGTTTAATAAAATAAGTTATACACTACGTTTCGAAGGGTGAAGTCTATAGATGAGGAAAGTTTATGGTCCTTTAGACATGTCATCGCCAGTGTTAGTATATTCGGTAGATTCCGATGAGTCATAGATATGGGGTGAATTGGACGAGACCGGCAATGTACAGCGACGATCCAAAATCTATTAATGGGTATGTCGAGAGTACTCAGGGACGGTTGTAGTAGGGTGTTCCTTAGAGTATTCAGGTCTCGGACACGGAGCACGAGGAAAGTGTGAAGTTCGAGTGGATCGTACGGAGTGTGAGCACAGACTGTGCAAGAGTGAAACTGTCAAGCGACTAGGCACCGCCCAGTTGCGACCATCCCATTAGGGGATGGATTTTTTTTTATCTACTATGACGCGTCTCTAACAGGCTGGGAGTGTGTCTTGAATGCGTAAGGAAAACCTGTCTATGCATAACGCTTTCTAAAATACTCAAGGAATAGGAAAGGAAGTTAGCGAACGCATGATTTAGAGTCTGGGTTGCAGTGGTTCACGCCTTAAAGATCTGAACGCAAATTATTTGTATGGTGGTAATGTGAATCTTTATAGATCCTAAGAGCTTGAATATTTTTTTTCACACAGACAGAGGCAATGAGGTAGAGGTAGATGTTGGTGAGTGTAATTAAATATTACTGAGTACCATCATTACATAAAGGAAATCAATGTGTAGCCTGATGCCTTGAGTCAAATCAAGTGTTGACCATTGGGGTTGTGTTGGGGGGGGGTGGGGTTTTTTTTAGGGGTGGTGGTTTTTGTTTTGGGGGGGTGAGGGGGGGGGGGGCGGTGTTTTGTAAGGGGGGGGAGTGGTGTGGTGGGGTTGGGGGGATTTTGTTTTTTGATGGTTCACCCCCGGTTTTGATAATGACAAATACCAGGTATTTGAGGGCTTTGCAGTGGATGTGTATGTTGCATCTTCGCAAATCAGGAAGGGGGCACAGACAAGCATGAAGGATTACTGAAGTGTTGTTCTCATCGTGTATATATCTTTTTAGGTAATATATGGGGGTCTGTAATATGTAAGTAGGTATAAAGGTCTATATAATTACATACTGTCAGTCATATAGGAGATATCGTAAGCCATCAGTAAAACACCTGAGTAAGAACGTAGGACCCAAGCACTATATTTCTCATATCTTCATACTCAGGTGTGTAAAAGGACGGGATTGAACATATAGGGTAAGTATGAGAGAGCTCGGCGCTGAACTGGCAGGGAACAAATCAACCTCAGGTAACTTCGAACTGTTGAGAAGTCAACACAGGTTGACCACCACTTTGGGTGACTTGAACTATTGTGATCAGATCTTCCTTGGGTACAACCAGACCCTCTTGAAAAGTAAAAGGTTCACCACACTCACAGCTACCAAAGCAGTTTATGTTCAAATTCATGCCCCTAGTGACGAAACTTCTGGTGTTTCAGGCTATCACAACTCCAGAACCGAGGGCAACCTGAACCCTCAGACAAATGGTTTCTGACGCTTTAGATCAGGCTAATAGACGAACCCAAGTCTTGACGCAAGCGATACCATTTAAACATTTAAAAAGACTCAGTCTATTCGGTGATCCGACCGAACCTTGATTCAGCCACCGAGCGTCTCCGGGTAACGTAAATTTGTAGACGCGGTAAAGATGGATTAAGAGGGGGGGGAGGGGGGTAGTATTGCCTACGTGCTTCTAACTGTCTATCCGAAGGAAGTCCGAGGGGTCCTAAACGGTTTTATAATTTGACCCGCCCTATAAACATACAAGTTCAGGGGGGGGGGAGTTAAGCAACATTAGCAAATAGCAGTAGGGCAAAACCCTTCTCGGTTGAAAAAAAACGCAGAGACTCTAACTACGCTTCAATCGGTAGGCCCGATACAGCCGAAGAGGGGGATGAGCGGAGGAGTGGACGGTGAGGAAACGAGAGACGCGAATACGCCCACGAGGCGGGGGGGGGGAAGGGGGGGGGATCATGGGGGGGGGGAGGGGAGGGAGGGGAGCCGAGGGAGGCAAGAGGGAAATATTGTGTTGGGGAGAAACTAACAAACAAGCGGAGGGAGCGGGGCGTGGGAGGGGAAGATCCTCTAGCGCGGAGGGGGGGGGGCAAAAGGGCGACAAGCGGGAAGAGGGGCAACTACGCGGGGGAGCGCAGGACCGGGAGAAAAACATTGGGGAGGAGTGTGACAGTAGTGGATAACAGCTTGGAAACTCTGAGTGAACAGGGGATACAGTGGACATAGAAATTGGGCAAAGACATACTGTGTGAGAACACGGAAACAGTGTGGTGGGGCGAGAGTAGCCAGGTGCGAGGGGGGGTGGCAGCAAATATGCGCATCAGGAACTGACATATTCTCATAATGGTTGAGGGGCGGGTTGGGGAGTTACAGGGTGGTACAGATAATATGCTGAGATGTGTAGAGAAGGGTCTATTGGGAGGCAAAGGGGAGTGAGAACTCGGGGGTACTTCTGTCGAGCGGGCCGGAGGGGGATGGTGTATAGCCAGCCCGTAATTGATGGGGGGGGGGGGGAAAGGGTGCAGGGAAGCTCGAAGGCGAATGGACCGGAGGGGGGAGGTGGCACTCACCCATTCAAGGAGCCTATAAGAGTTGGAATCCACGGGGGGCTGTGAGCCAAGGCGAGGACCTAGAAAGTGGGGGGCCAACCGGAGAACAGGGCCTAGGGGTCAGCGTTGGGGACAGCGGGTCTCAGTCAGAGTGGGTAAATGTAATGGGGGCGACGTTAACTCCGCTATACTCCATTTACATTAGGTAATTAGCGGGCACTAGAGTGACCGTATGGGGGGGTAAGACTAGAGGGGGGGATTGACTAGGCAGGAATGGGGGGAAAATACAATTCATCCACCCCCCCTCCCTCCTGAACTCACGGTGAAAGCGAACAGTTGGTTCAGAGCTATGTACATAGGACGCAATAGTTTTTTGCAAAAGAATCTTTAGCTCTTAGATGGCGTCATAACATCGGTGACCCCTTTCCCCGATAGACCATCTTCCACCAGACCTCCGATTTTTCAACGGTGTTAATTACACCTTCTAGCAACAAAACAAGGATACACATCTACCTTAACAATATAGATTGGACCAGGTGTAATGATTGCTCATAAGGGAAATTATGCTCCTATGAAAATAGAGGGTGAGACTATAGTTCCTAAAATTGAGGAAAAATATAATGATGATGATATGAAATCTTTTAGTTTGAATCGATTTTATGAATAATTTGTATAGTGGCCTTGATGTGAATGAGTTTAATAGAGTAATGGCATGGGCTACTGTGAAAGAAATCTTGGATAAATTAGATGTCTTATATGAAGGCACTAGGGATGTAAAAGATAGTAGGATAGACATGCTGACTAGTGAATATGAGACCTTTAGGATGAATGTAAGTGAGTCCATTCTGAACATGTACAACTATAGATCTCACACATGTTCAACTCACTGGGCATGCATTAGGTATATACCATATCCTACTATGATATGTATTTAGAGATCCTCCTTAGAGGCTTGCCTCCGATTTGGGGAAGCTAAGCTGCAAGCATTTCTAAGGGTAGAGACCTTAAGGTCCTAACTCAGAGAACTTGATAGGTTCCACTTAATTACCTATGAATAGCTATAAATGAGAGCTCAAGCAACGTAATAGGGTGAAAAGGTGATTGCATTTGATAAGACACTCCACACTAATACCCAGCTAGGGATGCAATGACCTGCCTTTGAAGAGAGGAGCTGGATGTTCTAAGTGAACTTGTAGCTTTTTTCAGGAAGCATAGATCATAACAAAAGATATAGGGAGTCTTGCATTCTGAGAAGGGGAGAGTCTAGAAAAGAAAAGATCAAATCGCGTGCCCACAGTTACAATTTGTCGAACAAGTTGGGCACATCGTCAAAACATCAAGTGGCATGTGCCCCACTACTGAAAAAAGATGCTAGAAAAAAGAAGAAAGCCATGAAGCAGCTGCACTTCATGGGATAAATTAAGGTCAGTGACTTAGACTTGGACTGTAGCGACTTAAGGTTCTATTTGTGCTTGATGGCACATGGGGATTGAGAGTATCATCCTCTTGTTGCGTTAGCTTCAGTTCTCGTCTGATGATTTGTGTCAAATCAGTAGCATGCATACTTTTAGAGAATTGCAAATTTGAATTATATTACGTTGTCGCTAAACTGACTTTCAGTCGACAAATGACCAGTTCGGAAGCTATCCCAGTCGAGGAGTTACAATCACTCGTGTCTATTCAGTCCCCAAGGGTTAGATCATCTCTGAAACTCCCAGGAATGCATTTTAAAAATCTCAAATTTTTTTATGCTTCGTTCCAATTGAAAATAAAAATGCACTGACTCAATTTAGATTCATGGTTTACGTCCAAGTGTTGAGACGTATTTATATAACAAATGGTAAACAACACCGCAAATTTAAACCCTAAAACTAGCATTTACTAAATTAAAAGTTAAGATGGAACACCCTAGTCTAGCGTCAGGACATACCGGACAACAGTCGCGCTAATTCAAGATGCTGTGACTTAGAATATGATCAGTAAACAGCAAGGGAACAGCCATTCAGACACAAACACGCACTACCAAAATCTAACCTTCACAAATTAAGATATATTGAATCAAGAACAACAATCTAACACATACATAAACAAAGTTCGATTATTAATGACACTAAAACACAATAAAAAAAAAAACTCCCGCCGTTAATCACGCCCACCCTAACTAAACCAAGTCTGCGATAAAAGACTAAAGTTGGGAAACACTTATCAAATTCAAATAAACACACTTTTTTTTTTCTTTTTTTTATTATTTATGTGGTTAGAAAAAACATTTTTAATGAAAGGACAAAGAAATAAATAAAACTCAATTAAACTCTTCCAACACTACAAAAGAAAACACTTGGAGTCATACGAATAATACTCAATAAAAAAGAAGAATTTAAATTTCCTAATAAATATAACTCACCCCGTATATTGGGGCATGGAAGGAATAATAATAATAAAAAATTATTACTTACTTAAAGGGATTCAATAACACTGAAGGTAGGAAGAAACAAAGAGAGAGAGGAAGAAGGACATATGAGGGGAGTGGCAGAGTAATTGTGGTGCAAGCCTCCGGGTGGGCTGTGGTGGAGCTTGGAGCTGTTGTTCGCTTGACTAGTAGCATGCTGGTGTGGTCGGTTTCGAAATGGAGTCTGGCTCGACTGCTCCTTGTGGGGCAGAGGTGCTTCACTGGAGCTGCTGGAGTCACGGTTGTGGAGAAGGCCTGTGAGCTTCAAAGGTTGCTGGAGAAGCCTGACTACTTTGCTGGCTGGCGAGGAGCCCTGTGGTGTATGGTAAGAAGACTTGTAGAGAAGATCCGAGGGGCTGAAGAGATGGAACTAAGGGAGAGAAGAAAGGAGTTAGAGGAGAGAAGCTAATAGAGAGAAAGTAAGAGCGGAGAGAAGCAGGAGAGAAGAGAATTCGCGCGGGAGAGATCAGGGGAGCAAGAACAAGCTACAAGAAAATGAAAGGAAGAAAGAATGGAAAGATGTGAGGCGGGGCACGCACATAGACAAGAAGGAAAACAAACAAATAAATAAAGGATAGAAGACCTACTTGCCAGCCTGAACTGAGCAAACCAAACTGAAACGTTTGAGAACTGACACCAACCGCATTGCCGGGTCCCTCAAAAACCTTTATATATTTTGTTCTTTTTGTTTTTTTCATTTTTGTTCTCTGCGAACACACCATTTTGGACCCTTCCTAGCCCAGTGGCTCAAAGACTTAAAAACACGACAGTGTAGTAAGCCGGTGGTCTTTCTCCAAAAATTTGAAACTCCTTCGATTGCAGGCTCGGACAGAAAGTGAGCACGAGTAACGAATAGGTGCCGATTTTGGGTCTTGAGAAGTGTCCTCTACGCTAAAATACACCAACACAGTCATAAATGTGGCGCAAGAAACACAGAAATCAGAAATAAGGCAACTGTTTGGAAAAAGCATTGGATGTAATTCAGAGAGGGGTAAGGTAAAAAGAGAAGCCAGAAGGTCTGATTAAATGCCTATTATGCAGCTCGGGGGCAAGTGGAAGCACACCCCCCAACGAACGTGTTGCTAGGCTCTGAGCAAAGACAGAAAAAGGAAGGGAGGGAGTGCCGCAAACTACGAACGGTACCATGAACCTTAGAGCAATGCCATGCGACACGCACAACAGACCCGTAATATACATATACAGAAGGTAAGGAATGGCACACAGATTTTGTGGAATGCAATACACAAGGCGTGAAGAGGGGTCACATCGTGGCCGTTGCCTCATTAAAAAATGTCATTTAAGAATAGTGGTACGCACATTACATTAACCAACGCGGCACCATGTAGAGGTAATGGAGTCATGTAATCTAAGTATATAGGGTAAACTCTCGAGGTGTAATGGGATGGTATGTAACTCAATACACCGAAGATACCAGTGAGACACCTATAGAACGTCGTTTTGACTCGGCCTAACGGGCTAAAAACCCCAAGAACACTTAAAAAAGTGAATGGGGTTCACTCGTCATTGTAAGAGAGGAGTGTTTCTGTCGAGCAACATCTCTCTCTTAAAAGGAATAAACGCTAAGTATATATAGTGGACTAGTCTGGAAAATATCTACCTATCTATAGAGGTGTCGGTCCTATCACCTAGCATCCTTCTCACCTACTCGCTATATCCACCGAACCGACCCTAGATCAACTTATTTACAAAATCTTGTTCGGAATACATTTGAAGCATTCTAGTTGAAGAATCTTCTACGTGGAACATATGTGTCTGTGTCCTCGACTTTTGTGTGATAGTTATATGGATCCGCATTAAGCATTTCATTCGCATGCGCATGTGTATTTCTTGTTCTTTTCTTCGTACTCTTCATTTTTGGTCTTTCTTGATCATTGGGACAATCTTACAGCGTCTTTGTAATCTTCATACCATCATGGTGAACTAGCTTGATATTGGTCCCATCACTCAAGTCTATCTATAAGGGTGGTTCCACACACTTCATATCTTAAGTGGGTCTAGCAAGACCTAGTTTCTATCTCCCCACTAGGTTGTCACCGGTCGATCCGTCAATCAAAAACAACACTTTAGGCTGTAACAAAGACTCATCACTAAAAAAGAGAATTTGAGGGCCAGAACTCACTCTGATTTTGTGGATTAATAAAAAACGCTCAAAGGATGATAAATAACTCTCAAGACTTGTCTCACAGGTGTCGTACTCGGCCATAGATGTCCTCATCATGTCCTCACAAGAACCCTAATGCAATGGATCATCGTGAATGTGTCTTATTCAGTCTCATAAGAGCCGGGGACTATAAGAATTATATAACTAGATTACCACAGTGGTACTATCAATCATGTGTTATGGTCATAATAATCCATATAAAAGTCTAAACTCCGCTTGAGTGACTCAATGGTTTCTTCTTAGGTACATGCGAGTATGTAAGGGTATGAGTGTAGGTTAAGCGTGACATAAGGCAGTGTAATTCCGTAGTGCTCTTCCTTCGTTGTCTCTCGTTTTGATTTTTTGATTAAGTGTTTATTTGTGTATTGTTGATACAACCCGATACTGTATGTTGCAGAGTGTGACTATTAATGCTCACCCCCCACGCCCAACTAAAGTTGGAACATGTCCTCATGTTAAAGCGGAGAGGAAATAGAAAACTGTTGTCCTGGAAAGGTAAGGCGACCGATGGCAAAGTAAAGAAAATAAAACTGAACTATGAGAAATGACCGAAAAATTACGAAAAATAAAAGAGATATAATAAAAGGAAAAGGGGGAGAGGTAAAACATGCACAAGGGTCTGCATACATGGCTTAGGGAGGAATTTTCGTGTGTGGGCCGCAGGTATCAAATTGCAACCGACGAGTCTCCAAGTTTAGCCAGCGCACAAGCGATCCATTTTCATCAAATAACCTGACGAAATCAGCCTCAAATGAATTAATGCGTGGCAAAAAAGCAAACAATACGTGTACATTCGACCCGTTTGTAGTAATAGAAGGGTCCTTTACATCACCCTCGTGTTAGCGGAAATTTGCTTCTTAACAGAACTAAACTATACGGTTGGGGAGAGTTATGGGAACAAGTACCGTAGTTCTTCAAGCATCACGTACCAGTTTTACCGCATCTGCTCCTTGAAAAGGAACTCTCATAGCTGGTTACTTTCTTACTTCGTTATTGGGCTTTACAAATCACGGACACACTTGCACGGTCTGCTTCCACATGAGGCTCCTTGCGATCCTGATTCAGGCGAGAGTGACGGTTCCATGGTTTTGTTGTAGGCTCCTAAGGATGAGGGGCACATTACCCTGCAGGTTGGTATTGTATTGGTATCGTCTCGTCAGTAACAGACTGCTCCGGCTTCTGGGTTCATTTTCTCTATTTTTCGTTAGAACCTCTCTGGTTCAGTCGTAACTTCTTGGTGCTGGGACAACCTGGTTGTCTAGCGAGGAGCAGCTCAGGTTAGGGAACTTTTTTCCTCTTCTCGGCAATTGGCAGTCTCTTCTTTCTCAGCGATATCGTACCATTTGTGTGGTTATGGCTTTTGGTACTCTTGAGGACTAGCTGAGGTTTCGGCGAGCATTCTTCTTTTTCTGCTTTTTTCCTAAATGTCGCAACTGGCGTGCTTAGCGCTTATTGGTGTCCCGCACTTCATTCTGATGATCGACTGTGAGTTTACATGAACTTTTGGAGGCATGTTAGCCCTGTGTCATGCATCCTCAATAAATTCTGATGGCGTACACGCTGGTGATCTGTTGTTGGCTAGTAGTGAGGTGGAGAACTATCTAGGTATAGTATGTCTGGCTCATATGCCGCTTTAATTTACCACTAATTTGTGTTGATACGGTGTGCTTCATTGGTATATTGATCATATCGTTGATTCCATTGTGGGACCTTTTCCATCTAGGTATCAAAGAATATAGTACCTGATCTGGATCCTCGCTGACAGGGCTCTATTCCATTAGACATGGTCTGGACACGTACTTGCATTCGGGGTGAGCGTATAACCAATCACTAACCTCTATAAGTCCCAAACCCGTGATGTGGACAAGTCCTTCGTAATCCTTGAAATCAACTCCTCGCAAGCCAGCCTAAAATGTCTTCGTCAAATCGTATTGCCAAATTTAAGAATCCGTTTCTGCAAAAATTGATGTTTTTCTGTTGACAGGATACATGCATGATCAAAATTCACGCTCATAGATAGACCAATTAGTCGATAGAGTAGGTTTCATGACCTCCCTTGAAACGCACACATCCATGCTCCATCTTGCAAGAGCAATAAAATTGGAGTCTACGAAGATTCACTATTCTATGCATTATAAGGAAAATATATTGTCGTTAACTAGAACTCTAAGAAGTGCGTATAAGGCACTGAGTGTATATCCCGTAGATGAGGCTAGCAATGACGTCCTCTCATATCTCGACGCTGGCACTCATCAAATTACATTGTCATTAGGAAAAACAATGGAAGAGGTTGCAGTGACATATTCAAGTTGCAAGAAGTCCATTATCGTGCACGGTGCAGCTGCAACCATATTTATTTATTTATTTATTCAAAACTCAATTCTTTTCCTTTTTTTGTTTTTTTGTTTTTTGTTTTCATAAACCTAATTAAAATGACTGAAAAAACATTAATTTGAGACTAAGATCGAAATTCCCCAGTTACAGCACCAAAAAACTTGACTCAATCAAAAAATGAGCAGTCGAAGCTCTCCCCCCAGTATGAGGAGGTTACTCGTGTAATATCACCAAGTTTAGATTCATCTCCGTAGGGATGCATTTTATTACTCTAATTTTAGATGTTCGTCCAATTGAAAATAAAAATGTACTGACTCAGTTCAGATTAGGGGGTTTTTTTTTCCAATGTTAAAACTTATTTTAACAATTCTAATAACACCGCAATTAACCTAAAAACTATCAATTCCCCTAAACAAACTACATAACAAATGGAACCCTAGTATACTTAAGGAAATCACGGGAACCGGCACTCATTAAAGTGTTGGACTTAAAATATGGAGGAAACCTGTAAATTGTAACTTATTATCGACACAAACAACGGCACTAAATCGAACTTCAATACAATTAAAGATATTGAATTAAGAATCACAATCTAAATCATACATAACCAAAACTTGTGTTGCCTCTACCGATCCAATTCTTGCGTTTTGATAATCCAATCACTTGATATTTGATTTGTGCATTGAGTTTGTGAACAGGACTTACACTACTAAGCATGCCACGGAAGTCAACAAATCTTGGCAATCCAAGAACTCAAGATCCGGGAACACGATACAAGTGGCAAAGTTCAAGAACTATCTTATGGAAGGGTATTTAGAACTCATGTACTTATTCATAATTTTCATATGATTTAAATTTGAGGCTCATTATAACTTAGAATATTTTACGGATTCTGTCATTTCATTTCATCATTAGGAAACTCTCATAGATCTTGAAATGTTTTCAAAATCATAAAAAATATGTTTTATGAAAGACCCAAGAAAAGGAGTCAAGAAGATTTTTAGTTAGATATGAAAATTTGAGCAAATGGGGACTTCGGTTGCCTGAACTCAAACCTCACTAGCCTGAACAATTTCTTCGGTTGCCTGAAGAATAAGTTCAGTCGCCTGAAGAATTAAATGGTAAATACAGAACCTAGCAGAGGTACCTCGGTCGCCTGACCTTGGAACCTCGGGCGCTTGAAGTCGAGTTCGGTTGCCTGAACTCGCAGGAAAGCCAAAAAATCAGTTCTTTATTAAAAGACTCGCGAAAGCTATCTTTAGTTGGATCCCCAAGTTGGTTGAGATTAAATTCTAAGGGGGTGGGGAAGTGTAAATATACTATATATTATGAATATCTAAACCCTAGAATAATAGCTAAGACACACAAATAATAAAATGGAAGCAACGAGTCTTGGTAAAAATAATTCAGTAATCTAGAATATTACATTCATTATGAGCATATTTCATATTTCATTTGGATTCAGGCTAAACACTTTGTGTATGAGCATTAGCATATTGTCATTCATTAAATATTTGGCGCATTAATTGAGAGGGAGCCTTGTTAGGCGTAACCCATTATATATATTTTTGCTCGTGCATTTGTCATCATCAAAAAGAGAGATATTGTTGACTCTACGAGTCCAATCTTGTTTTGATAATGACAAATCACTTGATATTTGATCTTTCCATTGAGTTTGTGAACAGGACTTACACTAAGCATGCATGGAAAGTCAACAAATCTTGGCAAGATCCATGGAACTCAAAGAGTACGGGAATCAAGATGCAAGCGGCAAAGTTCAAGAATATCTTGGGAAAGTATATTTAGAACTCATGTACTTACATTTTCATATGATTTAATTTGAGGCTCATTATAACTTAGAATGTTTTTAGGATTCATGCATTTCATGTACATCATTAGGAAACTCTCATGGACTTTGAAATGTTTTCAAAATCATGAAAAATATGTTTTATGAAAGACCCAAGAAAAGGAGTCAAGTAGATTTTTAGTTAGATATGAAAATTTAAGAAAATGGGGACTTCGGTCACCTGAACTCAAACCTCAGTAGCCTGAAGAATTTCTTCGGTTGCCTGAAGATTAAGTTTAGTTACCTAAAGAATTAAATGAAAAAGACAGAACCTAGCAGAGGTACCTCAGTCGCCTGACCTTGGAACCTCAGGCGTCTGAAGTTGACACTTAAGGAGCCTAAAGTCAAGTTCGATTGCCTGAACTTGCGGGAAAGCCTAAAAATCAGCTCTTTATTAAAAAGACAAGTGAAGTATTTTATTGATTCAACGGCTGAGATTAATTCTAAGGGTAATATACTATATATTATGAATATCTAAACCCTAGAATAATAGCTAAGACACACAACAAGAAAAACATACATCTCTTTGCAAGACTTGAACCCTTGAGCTGATTTTCTGCACTTTAATCTTTTTCCATCTTCTTTGGGCAAATCTCTACTGAAATCAAAAGGGCATTCATTCATCCAACTAAACTTTAATCTAGTATTAAGGTTTGATCTTTCAAGTTATTACTTTTCAAGAACCTCTCATCTATTTACGTGTTTATCATTAGAAAGAGGTTTTGATCTTAAGTGTGTATTCACATATAAAAACTGATTTTTGAAAAGATCATGTCTTGAGAAAAACTTGTTATCATGGTCGATTGATTTGTGATTCAATAAGTATATAAACACACACACACACACACACACACACACACACACACACATATATATATATATATATATATATATATATATTGTTCATAGGGCTTCTTATTGAAAAACCTATTTTGATTAAAACATTGGAACTTGAAGGAAAACTTTGTGATTGTTAGCTTTACCGTGATCCCAAGAGGGGGGGTGAATTGGTATTTTTAAAATTTATCTCCTAGGTATTCCTCCTAACAGCAGTATGTTCACAAGCCTATGGTCAATCTAGCGCAAATAATGTAAATATACCAAAAATTAAATAAAACAGTTTAAATAATCATACAAGCACCAGAAAGCTGTAAAGAAAGGATGACACGCAGGTATGTTATCGAGGTTCAGCCAACTGCCTATGTCCCCGCCTTGACTAACCAGCACAAGGATTATCACAATAACTTGCTCACTTAAACGGGTGGAGCGGCACCTATATAGACCAGGTCAAATTACCACAGGGCTGACCTCAACCTTTACCAATCCTTACCGGGCTGGATTATCACCCCCTCAAGCCACGCTTGGAATCTCTTAGATGTACAATCAAAAGGTACAATACAAGAGTACTTTCACGTAAAGCATATTTGTACCACAAATGTGCACAAACATATACACCATAGATAATTTAATAATGTAAACTCAGTGTGGTCTAAGTAGTTCAACTCTCAAACAATTTTTCTATTAATGTAGTACGCACGTGAGAGTGTCAATAATAATCTGTATATTTCATAGTATTCAATCAAACGTGTTCACACAGAGTATCAAACAAGCCTCAATAATATGAATCAATAGAATGTCTCAATCCCGTGAATATATATATGCTTGGATTGCAAGATATAAGTAATCTTTGTGTTTCAGCAAATGATATAGATTTGAATGGATATTGCTACAAAGATTAATATAACACACGCAAATATCTTTTCATAAGAATATCAATATGAATACTACAAGATATTTTAATATGTTTGAAAATAGTTTTGCAAGCCAAATGCAAATACAAACTTCCTAAGTTATTGCAATGAGAATGCAACACTTGGAAGTTTAACAAGTCTTCTTAGGATAGGCTTATTAGAAAAGCTTCCTAAGAAAACTTAGGTTATGCTCTCGTTACAAAAATCGATTCAAGGCACTTCAAACAATGAGAGCAAACCTTTTAGAATACACACTTAAAGCACTTACAAATGATTTTGAACTTTTGGAAGGAAGGCTAGAGTGTTTGTAAGGAGGTATGAGCACTAGGAATCAAAAATGTGTATTTTTGCTCTAGAGAGAAAATTCTTAATCCTTTTTGATAATCACCTCTTAATCCATCAAATGAAAGAGTATATATAAACATACTGAAAATTTTGACCATTGGGGACCTATTAGGGATTGTTGGAAAAGATTAATGATATTTAAATCAATTTAACCCTGTTTAAAATTATTAATCGCGGTAAAAAAAATAGGAGCAACCCGAGAGGTTCGATCGACCAGAAGTGTTTCGGTCAACCAGGACTTAAATGGTTTGGTCGACCGAAGAGGTCGATTTCACAATTTTCTAAGTTTCGGTCGACCAGGGCATTTTGAACTGCCTGGTTCGGTCGACCAGACCACTGGGAATTCTTCCGAGGACCCTCCGGTCGACCAAGTAGTTGGAGAACAAATGTTCTCGGTTGACCAGATGGTCAACTGTTGACCCAGGAGAGTTTCGGTCGACCAAGGCCTTTTGAACTGCCAGTTTCGATCTACTGAGTGGTCAATCTTTGACCCAAGGGAGTTTTGGTCGACCAGAGCCTTTTGAACTACCTTTGCTGGTCGACCGGGTGGTCAAACTTTGACCCAGTGTGTCTCGGTCGACCAGACCAAAATGAACTAGCTTGGCTGGTCGACCGAATGTGTATTTCGGTCCCGTATTGAAGCAAACAAGCCCTATCCAAGTGCCTAGCAAATATATGTGAAAGTGTGAGTATCCTAGGGGCACTTGGGGTCTAATTTGAAGACACCGAAAAAGTTCGTTGTCGGTGGATCGAAGGAAATACCATAAGGTCTTTTATGGTTATTTTTGGCTTGTATCTGGTTTAAGCTTACAAAATAAACCATGCATGTGATGTGCGTGCTTATTACAAACCGAATACCCTAATTACAATTACAGACAAATTTCACTAAAAATTATTACAATTAAAATCATAAGATTATCTTCAAGCTTTGAGCTTTCACGTGCCATTAATGATATGCTAATATGAACCTGCACATGAGCTAGATATTTATTAAATACGGGAGTATTTGTCATTATTAAAACCGGGCGTGAACTATAAGGTCAATAGTGATTTTTTTTTAGTTGCATTCAAGTCAAAGTTTTGTTAAATAGCTCACTTAAACATACTTGTGTATCTTTACAAAGTGAATCAAAAACCCTAGTTGACTCCAAAGCAGTCCAAATCTATTTTCACTTGGGAGTTTTTTTGATTAAATACGAATTTGTGTGTTGAGGCATATCATACATAAAACGAGTTTATCGTTTTCATACATTCACGAGCTTCAAGTAATATCATATGTTAATGTGCTAGGAAGTTGAATTGTACACGCAAGGTTTTGTCAGAAGCATTGTTTTGAGTGTTATTTTCAAACTTGTAAACATGGTTCGAGTTGTGAACCGGGTGTGAGGAGGAAGTTGTACCTCTTGTGAGCAGCGGATAATGAGGGAGTTGTGCCCTCTTGTAAGTAGTGGTTTGTAAGGGAAGCTCCATCCCACTTTAAGGAGCAGGGTTTTTGGTGAATCCTTGAGTGGTTGCTCAAGGCGAGGACGTAGGCCAAGTCAACTGAATCTCGTAAAATCGCGTTTGTCTTCTCCCTTCCTTTTACTCTTTATTTTCCGCGTTATATTTAAATTGGGTATATTGCATGCATAGATAGGATTGCCATACACATACATAATTGAGAGTTGGCAAATTGATAAGAAGTGTATAAAAGGAAACTAAGTGGCTTAGTTTTTTTTATATCCAATTCACCCCTCCCCCCTCTTGGGATTACACCTTAATCAACAAGTTCGATGCTTAAATGACAATGAAACACAATAAAAACTCCAGCTTTAATCAACCCGACCCTAACTAAACCAAGTTTCGATAAAAAAGACTAAATTTTGGAAAAACAATTTCAAAACAAAAACACTCTTTTTTTTTCCCTTTTATTTATTATTATTTGGTTAGAAGTGAAATAGAATTTAAATTAAAGGAATGATAAATAAATAAATAAATAAAAACAAAATTAAGCTCTTCCAACAATACAAAAAGAAAATAACTTTAGCATAAAAATAATACTCAATAAAAAAGATGAATTTAAAATTCCCAATAAATAACTCAACCCAAGTATACTGCAATTGAATTAATAATAATAATAAAAACATTATTACTACTTAAAGTGACATAACAGAGAAGGAAGGAAGAAACAAAAAGAGAGAGAGAGAGAGAGAGAGAGAGAGAGAGAGAGAGAGAGAGAGAGAGAGAGAGAGAGAGAGCTAGTATACTGCAATTGAATTAATAATAAAAAAAAAACAAACATTATTACAACTTAAAGTGAAATAACAAAGAAGGAAGGAAGAAACAAAGAGAGAGAGAGAGAGAGAGAGAGAGAGAGAGAGAGAGGACATAGAGGGGAGTGGTAGAGGAAAGGAGTGCAGCCTCGGGTTGCCATGGTGGAGCTTGGAGCTGCTGTTTCCTAGACTAGCATGCTGGTGTTTTCGGGTTCATAGGGGAGTCTGGTTCGACAGCTGCCTTGGTGTGGCTGGAGGTTGCTTTGGCTGGAGCTGCTGGAGGGTCACGGTTGTGGAGAAGCCTGTGAGCTGCAAAAGGTTTCTAGAGAAAGCCTCGGGCACTGCTATTGCTGTGCTGCAAAGGAGTTGTTGTGTAGTGGTAGAGAAGACTTGCAGAGAAGATCCGAGGGGCTGAAAGAGATGGGAACTAAGGGAGAGAAGAGAGGGAGTTAGAGGGAGAGAAGCTAAGAGACAGAGAAAGGAAGAGAGGGAGAGAGGCAGAAGAGAAGAGAAGAGCGGAGGGAGAGATCAGAGGGAGCAAGAACAAGCCAAAAGAAAAGAAAGAAAAGAATGGAAGAAGAGAATGGAAGATGGTGTGCGGGGCACCACATAGAAAAGAAGGAAAAAAAAACAAATAAATAAAGGAGAGGGAAGACCTAGCTGCAGCCTGACCCGACGAACCAAAACTGACCCGTTTGGAAGGAACCGACCCAGCCTACATGGCCGGGTCACATCAAACCCCTTTATATATATATATATATTTCTTCTTTTTCTTCACTTTTGTTCTCTTTGAACACAGCCCGTTTTGACCTTCCTGAATCCCGTTTCACTCAAAACTCAAAATAAAAAAGTTGTAGATAATCCTTTTCTATTTCTCCAAAAATTTGAATTGCCTCGATTGGCGCTCGGACGGAAAGTTATGCACGATTTACGAACAGGTGCTGATTTTGGTTCTCGAAAATTTTCCTGCAATAAAACAATTACCAAAAATTCATAAATTACTCAATAAAACACATAAATCATAAATAAGGCACTTTGTTAAAACATTGGACATAATTAGGCGTTTATTTAAAAATAGAAGTCATAATGCCCAGATTAAAATGCCTAATTGTGCAGTTTTGACGCGTAATCATAAATTGCTGAATAAAATGACCAAAGAAAATGATGATTTAAAAAAGAAATGTGAAAATTGGTCAAAATTGTTTGAAATTGCAAAATCCTCTCATGCTTCAATTTTGAAAGAAAAAGATTTGACTATTGCTAATGTAACGACCTCAAATTCTTATCATTTTTTTTTTTTTATATACAGTAAACATTCCTACGCAGCAGAAACATACATTATGAAACCGTTTATACATAGACTGTACAATACCAGATTCCAGAATATACAGACCATACAAAAAAAATGCCACTCTAGTATCATCTATCCCAAAAACATACACAATTCTGCCAAAAACTCACCCTATAACCAGGGTGACCAAACACTTTCTCTATCTGCGAGCCTGATCTGCTCGCCTATCTGGCTCACCTGAAAAATGTTAGAATAAAGGGGTGAGTCGAAGCTCAGTAAGCGGAAATATGCTATCACTAGTATGTGGGAGCTAAGTTAAAAGTACTTTAAAATATAGCAACTGAACTGTAATTCATCAATCTGTAAAACATATCTTTTAAGCTTATTTATCCTTCTCGATTTAAAATACAATGTATCATCTGTATTTTCTATTTCTCATACTGATAATATCATACTATACTGTAAAACTGTAAACATATATATATAACTGTGTTTTTATCTCTAGGACTCTGTACGTCATGATTTGACCCCTCATGACAGGGTTGTGCAGCCCGTAGGCGGGATTCTATTTGGTCGGCCCTCCAAATAGGTCATCATACTTTACACTACCTCAGTCCGGCCAAACTGCATCCTCTCCTAAGCTCAGGATTGGCTACTACCTCATTATACCGGCCCCCTCAACCCAATGTACTAGGGAGCTGCATACTCTTCGAGCACGGCATGACGGTACCCACATACTATCTGAGATATGTGGTTGCACTCTGTTTGTATCTAGCAATGGTACAGTGCTCTGTAATTTGTATCTGTCTGTGTAACTTTCCTCGGGGTTCTGATACTATACATATATACATATATATACTCTTTTACTATTTTCATCGTGTTTCCAAAATACCATAACTCTGTCTTTCTGTATTGTAAACACTGTATCTGTAGCATCTTGATGCTACCTCTGTATATCTATCTGTGTATTCTGTATATATACTCTGTCTTTGTTCTGTATGTTATGGTAATAGGAAAAACATGGCATGTTATAACACTGTATATATACACTGTTCTGTAATAAACTGTAATATAAAATATTGATCTGAGTATCTGTATACATGTATATGGATATATGTATATATCTGTTTCACGAACTATTCATATAAAATCTGTATATGCATGTACATTTCTCTGTGAATATAATTCTATATCTGTATAATCTCATTTGCTGGAAAACTATATCAAATGTACATATTATCTATATCTTTATATCTAGCATAGTATGATATTTCATAACAACTACATAAATTCATTCTTCACATGAAAGCCTACTTAGGCCACGCAAACATTTATGCTCATTTTCTATAAAAACTGTATAATAGACTGACATAAAAACATGTTTATAAAATCTTTATTAACTTTATTAAAACTCCTAGCATAGCATATTTCCCTTACTTCAACTTTGAAAAGCTCCTATAAAAATCTGGCTATACACCCGTAGAATTCCTAACCCAACATCTTGAAAACGCAATCCCCCATAACAAACCATCAGTATTTCCTAGTCTACATCATTTTCTATAACTGTCAGGAAGTCAAAAACTCAATAAAAGACCTTACCCAAAATTTGGGATGAAATCCAACTTCGTTTTCTCGACGATCCACTCCAGCAAACTTGTAAGAAATTCCGCCAAGAGCATCGTGGCAGCCTCAGATCGTCGATCTGGGGACCGGTGGGGCCAAAAATGAAGAGAGAAGGGAGAGAGAGACTCATAGAGAGAGAGAGAGAGAGAGGAGAGAGAGAGAGCTCTGTGAAAAATGAAAAATATCCCAAATTTCCACTATTTATAAACTAGGGGATTTCGTCGATGAGACCCTATGTTCGTTGACGAGTCCTTCACAGATTTCATCGACGAGACCCTGTATTCGTCGATGAAATTCAGATTGCCTTAGAACCCCTCTCGGTATTTTCTCATCGATGAAGCCCTGTGTTCGTCGACGAAATTTTTTAACCACTCGTCGACGAATCCATGTATTTGTCGACAAGTCCTTGTAATTTCTTGAATTTCTTGAATTTCTTTTATTCTCCAAAATGCAATGTCGTCGACGAAGTCTATGGCCTCTTTCTGTTTCTGTATCTATTTTCCTCTCTCTTTAATATTTGAATATCAATATTTTCTAGGTCGTTATAGCTAAGCTTAGGAGAAAATTGGAGGATAACTCCAAAATTATTTTTAAATTCATCGAGGGCTAACGCAATTTTGAAAAACTACTTGGAGCACAAAGAAATTCTCTTAGCAAAGAGGGTATTGGTTTTAATGGCGTTAAAAATATTAGACGATCTAAACTTTACTTATGATATTTTACTCGTGAATCAAAATCTCAAATCCCACCTAAAGATCCTAAGTGTAGAATGAAATGTTTTAAATGCAATCAAATCGGTCACATTCAATTTAATTGCCCACTTAGAAATAGACGTGTAAAAATCAAAAAAGTGTGGGTAGTTAAGGGTGATACAGTCACTAACCCCTGTGGACCCAACATAATTTGGGGACCAGCGTCAGTTACTTAGTCTATATTGCAAGTGTGTTTGAGATTGTCCTCCTCCAAGGACAAGTGGTACCTGGATAGCGGGTGCTCACGGCACATGACCGGCAACAAGGTAAAATTTACAACAATCACTCCAAGGATGGAGGGTATGTGACGTTTGGTGACAATGCAAAGGAACGCATCATTGGCGTAGGTAAGGTCAGTGAGGATCCCTCTCTATTCATTGATGATGTTCTGTTAGTTGATGGCTTGAAGCATAATATGTTGAGCATTAGTCAATTGTGTGATAAAGGATACAAGGTGTCATTGAAAATGACAAGTGCATTGTTGAATGTAAATCAAATTATAAAGTTCATTTTACTACAGATCACCATGAAAATGTATATACTACTACTTTTGATAACTTAGCTTCACAACAAGTAACTTTTTTTTTCTGCAATAAATGAAGTTAGTTGGTTATGGCATAGGTGATTAGGACACGCTAATATGGACTTTTTGTCAAAAATAGTAAGAAAAGATTTAGTGAAAGACTTACCTAAAACACCATTTGTAAAAGCTAAAATTTGTGATGCATGTCAAATGGGCAAGCAAACAAAATGAAACTTTAAAAAAAAGAAATTCATATCTACCACTAGACCACTTGAAATGCTTCACTTAGACTTATTTGGTCCTAACCCAGTGCAAAGCCTAGGTGGAAAATTATATGCCTTTGTGATTATTGATGATTATTCTAGGTCCACATGGGTGCTATTTTTGTCACATAAAAATGAATCATATGAATGCAGAAGAATTCAAAATGAAAAAAGCTATAAGATAACTCACATAAGAAGTGATAGTGGCACTGAATTTAAAAATGATGGAATAGAAAATTATTGTGACTTAGAGGGCATATCACATAACTTTTTTGCAGCTAGGACCCTGTCGCGACGTCCTGGGTGCGCGTGTGCCCCAAGCGGCGAAACAAAAATGAATTTTAATTTTCAATTAATAATAGGTAATGATGGAGTCGCCACTAACCTTTTAGTGTGGTTAGAATACATGATTATTACCCCGTTAGGGGTAGAATGAGTCTATGTTACCAGAATTAGGCTCGGGAGTTCGGTTACGCGAGGGGAAGGTACAAGCACCCCCTACGCGCTCGTTCTTACGAACGGTACCTAATTAATTTGAAATTATCCCTAAGTTAATCTAATAAATCTTTAAATTACTCATTCTTATGAATTTATAAATACATATGATAAATAAATAAATAAATAAATATAATATATACATATATATTCCCTCAGAGCTTAAGGTACGTGATGCCTGAAGGCTCATACCCCCGTAGTAAAATCAAAGGGATAATACACACGAAAATAAATAATGAAAATAAATACTGCAATACATAAGACAAAATATAAATACACCAAATAAGCAAAAATACTAAGAATATGTAATAATAGTAATAATAAAAAAGTAATAATAATAGTATTAATAATAATATATCACATTAATGACAACACGTATATAAAACATGTTACTATAATAATAACCCTATAAAATAAAGTCATATTAATCATATAATGTAATATTATAATAGTACCACATAGTAACAATATCATAATAACACTACATAAATAATAATTTCATATTAATTGTATAGCGGATACTAATAATAATAACACATCACAATAATATCGTAATAATAATACCAATAAAAACAACTCTAAATATATAAAACATGGAGACACATAAAGCCCTAAAATTAATATGTAAACATACAATAATATATATATGGAAACGAATCAACCCTAAAATTAATGTACAAAATGCAATGATAAATATAGAAGCAACTAATGTAATTATGAACATAGATCAACCCTAAAACTAATATGCAAAATGCAAAATAATAAACATGAAAATAATTGAAATTATGGAGACAAATCAACCTGAAAATTAACATGTAAATATACAATAATAAATATGGAAAACAATTAATGAAATTATGGCAACAAATCAACCCTAACATTAATGTGCATAATAACCTTAGACAAACAACGATGATAGTACAATAAATCAAAATAAGCTATACAATGATAACTATATATAACAATAATGCAATAATTTTAAATATGCAATAATATACAATATCAAAGTTCACTCATACATACAATAAAAACTCAAGCTTTAAATATTATAAACCACGTATACACATTTTGATAATATTACAAAATAAATATATAATAAAACTGGAAATTCTGTAATGAATATAACGTGAGCATAATATTGGGAAACACATATAATAGCACTAAGAATAATCATACACAAAATCACACACCACCAAAGCATAAACCATAAAAATAAAAAAAAAATAAAAAAACCTTCCCTTATATATTAACATCTAAACAAAATTAGAAAAAAAAAAAAATATATATATATATATATATATATATATATACACACACACACACACATATATATGCTTGCAAAAATAAACAACCATTTTAGTATTTCAAAATATAACAAAATAAACAAAGATGTAAAATAAATAAAATAAAATGCATGTGTATGCTGTGTGTGTTTTGTGTTTACTGTGTGTGTGTGTGTGTGTGTAAGTATGGTGAGTGGCCATGAAAGAGCCGGCGAGCGCATAGTGAGGCCGTCGGGGGGGTGGCTTGGTGTTGGGTTTCAACAGGGGCCTGGAGGATGGCTGGCTCACGGGTGATTGTTGGTGTTGCAGTAGGTCAGGGCAGTGGCCTTGAGTTGCAGCGGTAGAGAGCACGTCTGGCCAAAGTAGGGGGGTCAGCAGGGACTAGTGGCTCGGAGTTGATGGTCGGCGCAGGGTTGACCGCGACGGTGGTGTGGCAGGAGAGGGTAGCCCCTGTGGACTGCCTGTGCTGGTGCTGACCTTCACGGGTGCTGGCTGGATATACTGGAGAAACTTGGAGAATAGAGTTGCTGCTGTGGTTTTGGAGTTGACGGGAGCGGGTGTTGCAGAGGAAGGTCACCAGGGTCGTGAGGACTAGAGCAGCTGGTGCTGGCTCGCTGGCAGGGGACTCTCTTGGGTGGAAGAAGAAGAAGAAGAAGAAGGAGAAGGAGAATGAATTGGCCTCCGCCCCGCCGCCCCCCCCCCTGTGTGTGTCCCATCAAGCCTAAAACCCTAAAACAACATTCCTTTTTTATTTTTTTTTATTTTTATTTTTTATAATAATAATAATAATAATAATAATAATAATAATAATAATAATAATAAGGATAATAGCAAAATAATAGTAAAGTACTAATAACATAGGAAAATAATAATAATAATAATAATAATAATAATAATAATAAGAATAATAAAGTATAAATTTTGAATAAAAATAACAATAATAATAATAATAATAATAATAATAATAATAATAATAAGGTAATAATAAATAAAAATAATAGTGGTAATAACAATAAGAATAGTAATAATCCAAAATAATAATAGTAAATTAATAATAAAAATAATAATAATAAATAATGAAAATAATTATAAGAAAGTAATAATAAAATAACGATAATAAAAATACTAATAATAATAATAAAATAATAAAAGGGAACCCCTTGTTCTATTTGGCTAGAGCAAAAATAGGGTGTCTACAGTTGCCCCTCTTTGTAGGCTTTGTTGCTTCAATGTAAAGGTAGGAACTCTCCTACGTTTTTTTTTTTTTTTTTTTGCAGCAATAACCCTGCAAAGATAAAAGACACCTATTTTAACCAAGCTACACAACTATCTGGGCTTTTCAATCAGGTACTGTTTACTTTTGCCAATCAGGGATAACAAAGAGTGATTAGGGTAATCTTGAAATGCTTGGCACAATTCTCTGGAAGATAACTTTGTGAATGAACAATGTAATCCAACTGATATTTTTGAATGAGTCAATAGAAACTGAAGAGGAGGACTTGCATCAAGTTTGAGAACCCAAATGCCAAAGTATATGATGATGACTTGCATTAGATGTAAAAACCCGAGTGCCTAAGTTTATGAGGATGACTTACTTCGGATTTGAGAACCTGTATGCCTAAGTATGTGATGAAGACTTGCATCAGATGTAAAAACCTGAGCGCCAAAGTATATGAGAATGACTTGCACCGGGTTTGAGGACCCAAGCACCTAAGTACATGAGACTAACTTGCACTAGGCTTGAGAACTCGAGTGCCAAAGTACATGAGACTAACTTGCACTGGTTTGAGAACCTGAGCGCCAAAGTACCTGAGGCTAACTTGCACTGGGTTTGAGAACCCAAGTGCCAAAGTACAGGAGACTAACTTGCACTGGGTTTGAGAACCCGAGCGCCAAAGTACAATGATGGCTTGCTTCGAATGTAAGAATCTAAGTCGTAGGGGTACGATGATCCAGCCATGGGACACAATGATGGCTTGCTTCGAATGTAAGAATCCGAACCATAGGGATACGATGATCCAGCCATGGGGCACAATGATGGCTTGCTTCGAATGTAAGAATCCGAGCCGTAGGGATACGATGATCCAGCCATGGGACACAATGATGGCTTGCTTCGAATGTAAAAATCCGAGCCGTAGGGATAGGATGATCCAGCCATGGGACACAATGATGGCTTGCTTCGAATGTAAGAATCCGAGCCGTACGGATACGATAATCCAGCCATAGGACACAATGATGGCTTGCTTCGAATGTAAGAATCCGAGTCATAGGGATATGATGATCCAGCCATGGGACACAATGATGGCTTGCTTCGAATATAAGAATCCGAGCCGTAGGGATACATTGATCTAGCCATGGGACACAATGATATCTTGCTTTGAATGTAAGGATCCGAGTCGTAAGGATACGGTGATCTAGCCATGAGACGCAAGGATGGCTTGCTTTGAATGTAAAAATCCGAGCCATAGGGATACGATGATCCAGCTATCTCAACTAGAAACAAGGTGTGCAAGCAAAGTTTGGAAAATGGTACTCTATTTGGAAAATGCACTTGGGGTATGCCAATGAATGAATCCCTTGTCTTTGGGATTTGTTGCCCCAGTTTCAAAATAAATCAATGTGTGTCTAGGGTCAACTTGCACCAGTTTTTCAAGTAAATCAATGTGCGCTTGGGGTCAGTTACCCCAGCTCAGAATTAAACACAACAAGAATCTCTCCATCAAGGATGTCAAATAATCATTTGAAAGCCCAAGACAAGTGTGAAGGGTGCTTTATCGCTGCTTGTGATGCTAGAATGCAATGATATGCTGCTATATGTATGCATGTTGCCAACTTATAATGCAGTGATATGTTGCTATTGATATGCACGTTACTAACTTGTGTTATTTTTTATTTTTTTGTGTAATGTATGAAACGCACAATGGCGATGCATGAGATGTATGGTAACGCATGAAATGCATGAGATGCATAGTAATACATGAAATGCATGAGATGTGTGGTAATGTGTGAAATGAGTGGCAATGCATAAGATGTATGGTAATATATGAAATGTAGGTAATGCATGCAATGGATAACAATGCATGAAATGTAGGCAATGCATGAAATGCATGGCAGTGCATGAGATGTATGGTAATGCATGGAATGCATAGCAATATAAGAAATTTAGGTAATGTATGAAATGTATGACAATGCGTGAAATTTGGGGTAATGCATGACAACGCATGAATCTTTTCTCCCAAAGCGCTTGTGATCAATGACCTCATCTTTGATCTCTACATGAAACTTGCCACATTTGAATGGAACTGTAACTGATCTTGGATTAATCTTCTTTATTCATCCGGTTATGGAAGTGATTGATTTAGCTCAAATGAAAATCAAAAAATCTGCCCCAGTTGAATGGACTTACAGCTGATATTGACTCTGATTTCATATTCCAATCTGATAAGAAGGCGCTTGAATGGAACCTATGGAGACTCAACTCAAAATTTACTCTAGTTAAATTCATCTACCACCGATCTCGACTCTATTGTTGGATTCTTTTGAATAAGCAGATTCTGACATAACATTTACCCTAGTTAGGCTGCTCTTTCTCCACAGGTATCTTTTTCATAGAAAGTACTGGTGATTTGAAACTCTTTGACAATCCATTCTCTTTTAATGCTCTAAAAAGTAAGAAGGGTTCCCTTTTTTTTTATTTTTTATTTTAAAGGAACAAGGAATGATTATGCAACTATGACATCAACTTGCTAAATCAAAGGTCATTTGCACAAAATAAATGTTTTACCATGTTTCAATGCTATCATTGGGAAAAATTCATACCAGTATTCAAAAGTCGTATAACGTTGATTTCCCAACCTAGATGACTGTCCTTCTCTTCAACTGCCCCAGTTCCATCAACCCATGCTTTGATCTCAAGATGGTCTTTAAGACTCGGGACGAAATGTAGGCTTAGGGATGTAGGATTTCAGAATAAAAGGGAAACTAAGGCTCAAATATACCATCCCAAATAATGTTTTATGCCCCCAGTTTGAGTTGAGGTGTTTTGCAAGATGTTGACCGAACTTGTTTATTTAAATAAGCTGCCTACGTACCTTTTCAGGATCAGGTCATTACGTAGTTCAGACTCAACATTGAGTCTGACAAATCATTTAAGACAACAATGTATACCAATGTGGTCAAGACTTTCATTTGGACCCTAACGTAGGCTAAGGATATGGGTTAAAGAAGAAAGGAGTTACATAAGGCTCAAAACCATCAATTTCATCAAGGGTAATTTGGTCAAAGATCACATATGTAGTAAGTCTCTTATTTTCTTTCTTCTTCCTCTTATTCTTCTTTCTTTTTTTTTTTTTTTTTTTTATTTCATTCTCTATCTCTTTTTACTGCAACTTTCCCTTTTCCTTTTATAAAGGAATCTTGACTTTATTTTCATTTGAACTTCAATTGGGATGAATCTTTTAAAAAAAAAAAAAAAAAGCTGCCCCAGTGTGGGGTGTGATCCTTTGATGGGTTAATCAAGAAATGAATCTTTCAGGCTCAAAAAGGGTTTGCAAGTGATTTCTTCTTTGACTTTCTTGTGGGTAGCAAAATAATGGCCTGCCATCCTTTTGGTAATGACTATTGTCTCAAATGATTTGCCAAATGCTAAGGGACCCAAATCCAGGTTGGATTTTTGATGATCTGACTTTTAAGAAAAGACTGGTTTAACATTCAGGTTCAATTTGGTTAACAAATGGTAAATCATTATTTGGGTTCTTTTTAGGAATAACTGGTCGGCCAAAGAGGGTCATCCATCATTTGATCAAAACATGAGTGATTAATTGATAGGAAATTATCACAACAGTGCAGCCACTTCGTTGAATTCCTTGGAAAGTAAAAAAACTTCTTTATAACGTCCGAATTCAATGATTGTTTCATCCTTTAACATCTCTTTCTAGCTTATGAACACTGGCAATATTACTTTCCCTATTCCGGCATGAAACATAAGCAAACAGAATTTGGCAACTGGACTCATGATGCAAGTGAGATAATGAAATGCATAATTCATTTTATTGAATATAGAAAATATTCCGAGACACAGGCATCCACGGATTACAAAATGCAAATAACAATGGGAAAAACAAAAGAACATCAATTAAAAAGGATTAGATAGTCAAAAGGTCACTACTCCAGCACTTTAGTCTCTATGGATAACAACTGAAACCATTGATTTAGGAACCTCTCTGATATGTTAACCACTTCCTTCCTTGTGTTTGGCAAAGGGTTCCTCTGGACTCCTGGTTGTTTGTCATTAAAAGCTAACCATCCTGCATCTCTTAATGATTGCACCTTATGCTTGAAAGCCTAACAACACTCAATAGTATGACCAGGAGAGTTAGCATGGTACTCACAACAAACCCCAGGATTATACCACTGTGGAGGAGGGTTCGCAATGGGCATCCCAGGGATTGCAGATACCATCCCCCTTTCCTGCAGCTGAGGGAATAATTCGGCATATGTCATGGGAATGGGGTCCACCCTTTGGAAGTTTCTGGTCACATTCCTGTCTTGTGCTTGCTGATTCAGTAGGGTGAACGTAGGACCAGAGTGAGCAATCTGGGGCCTTGTGCCAGTATGCGCCGTTTGATTTACCATTGGCTCAAAACCAAAGTTTCTCTTGGGCTATTGGTTTCAACCTCTGTTGTACTAATTCTTCCAATTAAACTGCCCTTGTATCATTTGTGCCTCTTCCTCCTTCTTCCTATTAGTCCACCTTTTGCCTAAACCAGTTTCTGTGCCGCTATCCTTGACTAGGCCTGCCTTGATATCGCCTTCAATTCTTCCTCCCACAACCACAATATCCATAAAATTGTGGGGAGTTGCTCCCCAAAGATGTGTGCAGTAGGGGTCTTTTAATGTGCTTACAAACAAGGAGATGACCTCTCGGTCGCTCACTGGGGGGTCCACCTGGATCGACAAATCTCTCCACCTGTAAGCATATTCTCTGAATGTTCCAGTCGATTTCTTTTCCATTTCTTGTAGAGTCATTCGATCAGGCGCTATTTCTATCACATGATGATAGTGAGTGATAAAGGCATTCTCCAAGTCCTTCCAAGTGTGGACTCGAGCCTTAATTTTCTAAATGTACCAACGAATAGCAGACCAGGTCAAACTACTTTGAAAACAATGCATCATTAGTTTTTCATCATCTGAGTAAGCAGCCATTGCTTGGTAGTACATCACTAAATGCATTCGAGGACACCGGGTCCCATCGAACTTTTCAAAGTCTGGCATTTTGAACTTTGGTGGTAGGGTGACTTTTGGCACCAAGCACAGATCATTTGGATTAACGGAATCAAAAGTATTAAATCCTTCCATTTCTTTTAAATGTTCTTCCAATACGTCACAGTGACGCTCAGTTTCTGATTTGTTCATCCCCATATCAGAAGGTACTAATGGAGGAGTTCCTACCACTAGGAACCCCTGTGCTGGCATAGCAGGGATGAAAGGAGACATATTTGGCAGTGGACCCCCCATGACACCAGGTGGTGGAATTGATGTTTGTCCATGATCTAGGGTGAACCCTGAGGGATGAGCGAGGTCCACATCTTTTTCGGGATCAATATGCACTGCCTTTCCCTTGTTTATCAGTAACTCCAGAACCTTACTTATCTTATCATTTATCTCTTCTTGTCCTTGTTCCAGACCCAAGACCCTATTTTCAATTGTTCACTCATTTCTTTTGCTCTTCGTCTGGTATTGTACTGATGCGTGGTGGTCTCAATTATTGCTTTATGTTACTCAAACCACCTCTTTGATTAGGGACTTAAAACCAAAAAAATTTCGTTTTAAAATCATGAATGCACAATTATGTACTACATGAGTGAATGTGTTTTGATGCATGATCAGGGTATGCAATAGGTGTTTATGCATGGATGCAACTAATGCACTTATACATACAAACAAAGATATGAGCGTGCATGCAGCCTATCATGCATGACTATGTATGAAATGAAGTGCACGAGCATGATGTAACCTAAATGACTACTTAGCCAGAATTCTAGAAAAATTCTACTAATGAAAGATTTTAAGATTAACACAACCATTGATGGGCCACAATTTTAGTTCAAATCTTCCTCAACCATTCTATTCCTTGATGATGGTCCTTGTACCTTAGATTCTATGAAGGGTCAGATTATGATATGAGGTTGGGATTGACCCAAGGTAGTTAACCCGTTGGATTCATTCAATGTGGACTTGTGGACTTTAGTATGCACTTGGGCCTCGAGTATTTTAAAATATGGGCTTCGACCTATTTCATGATGGGCCTAAGGCCCTAGTTGAAAAGGAATTGGGCTTAGATTACTTGAAAAAATGTTGGCCCAAATTTTTAGGCAATGGGGTTGAAGCCTTCTTTTGAAATCTGGGTTTGACCATTTTTGAAAATTAGGCCTGGGCCGAGGTTTTTCTTAGGAAAAGGTCAGGCCTAGGTTTGTTTTTAAAGAATTGGACCTGAGTTATTTGAAAAGGCTTGGGCCGACCCATATTTTAAAAAGCTCGGGCCAAGTGTTTCATTTTTTTGAAAGGATGGGCCATGGTCTCATTATTGGGCTTTTTCAAAATACTTGTTAAGTAGTATGTAAGTCTAAAATAGATGCAAAATGTATGGAATAGTACAAGGTATCTCACAACATATATACAATAGACGGTATGTGGAGAAGGATGTCCCGGCCCAAGGTAGGTACATGTATACAGGGTTCTTCATGGCTCTATCCTATTTAAGGACAAACTATGGACAAGTATGTGTAGGTAGGCTCTAATCCCTATTGACAAGAAGGGCCCCAATTTGAAATTTCATCCTCCCCTATAAGGGTCCGGACAAAACTCGCACTGAGCGAGGTGGTTCGCGGGTCCCATCAAGCTTAAGCTACAAAGGGACAAATGCTATTACATCCCTATCTAATCTTAGCAGGTAATGCTCGGGTATAGAGCGTGAAAATGTGTGAATTCAACTTTTAACCTAATCCTGCTACCCCCACATTTATTCACATGCTATTCAAAATATGAAAACAAGATATCTACAATCAATATATCTATTCAAAAGGTATGGAAACACAATATCTACAATTAATATGTTTATTCAAAAAAAAAATTGGAAACAAAATATTTTTAGTTAATATACTTAAAAAAATATGGAAACAAAATATTTACAATTAGTATACAAAATATCTATAATTAATATGCTTATTCAAAATATCTACAATTAATATGCTTTATTCAGAATATTTGGAAACAAAATATCTACAATTAATATTCAAAAAATTAGGAAACAAAATATTTTTAATTAATTAAGGTTGTTCGTAAATTATGGAAATAAAATATTTACAATTAATCAAGGTTATTTACAAATTACAATATTCACAAAATAAGGAGTAATTAAAAGATTTATTAAATTTGAACTTGAGATAATTTCGAATTAATTACTGGCTCGACTCTCTAATGTCCCTAGTGGAGTCACCAGGCTGTCACGACGTCCCGGGTGCGCGTGTGCCCCGGGCGGCGAAACAAAAATGAATTTTAATTTTCAATTAAAAATAGGTAATGTCGGAGTTGCCACTAACCTTTTAGTGTGGTTAGAACACATGATTACTACCCCGTTAGGGATAGAATGGGTCTATGTTATCAGAATTAGGCTTGGGAGTTCGGTTACGCGAAGGGAAGGTACAAGCACCCCCTACGCGCCCGTTCTTATGAACGGTATCTAATTACTTTGAAATTATCCCTAAGTTAATCTAATAAATCTTTAAATTACTCCTTCTTATGAATTTATAAATACATATGAAAAATAAATAAATAAATAAATATAATATATACATACATATTCCCTCAGAACTTAAGGTACGTGATGCCCGAAGGCTCATACCCCCGCAATAAAATCATAGGGATAATACACACAAAAATAAATAATGAAAATAAATACCGCAATACATAAGACAAAATATAAATACACCAAATAAGCAAAAATAGTAAGAATATGTAATAATAGTAATAATAAAAAAGTAATAATAATATATCACATTAATGACAACACATATATAAAACATGTTACTATAATAATAACTCTATAAAACAATGTCATATTAATAATATAATGTAATATTATAATAGTACCACATAGTAACAATATCATAATAACACTACATAAATAATAGTTTCATATTAATTGTATGGCGGATACTAATAATACTAACACATCACAATAATATCATAATAATAATACCAATAAAACCAACTCTAAATATACATAACATGGAGACACATAAAGCCCTAAAATTAATAAATAAACATACAATAATATATATGGAAACGAATCAACCCTAAAATTAATGTACAAAATGCAATGATAAATATAGAAGCAACTAATGTAATTATGGACATAAATCAACCCTAAAACAAATATGCAAAATGCAAAATAATAAACATGGAAATAATTGAAATTATGGAGACAAATCAACCTGAAAATTAACATGTAAATATACAATAATAAATATGGAAAACAATTAATGAAATTATGGCAACAAATCAACCCTAACATTAATATGCATAATAACCTAAGACAAACAACAATGATAGTACAATAAATCAAAATAAGCTATACAATGATAACAATATATAACAATAATGCAATAATTTTAAATATGCAATAATATACAATATCAAAGTTCACTCATACATACAATAAAAACTCAAGCTTTAAATATTATAAACCACTTATACACATTTTGATAATATTACAAAATAAATATATAATAAAACTGGAAATTCTATAATGAATATAACATGAGCATAATATTGGGAAACGTATATATTTAGCACTAAGAATAATCATACACAAAATCACACACCACCCAAGCATAAACCATAAAAATAAAAAAAAATAAAAAAACCTACCTTTAGATATTAACATCTAAACAAAATCAGAAAATATATGTCTATATCTATATATCTATATATATATATATATATATATATATACACATATATATGCCTGTAAAAATAAACAACCATTTCAGTATTTCAGAATATAACAAAATAAACAAAGATGTAAAATAAATTAATTAAAATGCATGTGTATGCTGTGTGTGTTTTGTGTTTACTCTGTGTGTGTGTGTGTGTGTATGTGCGTGTGTAAGTATGGTGAATGGCCATGAAAGAGCCGGAGAGCCTACAGTGAGGCCGTCGGGGCGGTGGCTTGGTGTTGGGTTGCAACAGGGGCCTGGAGGATGGCTAGCTTACGGGTGATTGTTGGTGTTGTAGTAGGTTAGGGCGGTGGCCTTGAGTTGCAGTGGAAGAGAGCACGTCCGGCCAAAGCAGGGGGGGTCAGCAGGGACTGGTGGCTCGGAGTTGATGGTCGGCGCAGGGTTGACCGCGATGGTGGTGTGGCAGGAGAGGGTAGCCGTTGTGGACTGCCTGTGCTGCTGCTGACCTTCACGGGTGCTGGCTGGATATACTGGAGAAACTTGGAGAATAGAGCTGCTGCTGTGGTTTTGGAGTTGGTCGGAGAGGGTGTTGTAGAGGAAGGTCTCCGGGGTCGTGAGGACTAGAGCAGCTGGTCCTGGCTCGCTGGTAGGGGAGTCTCTCAGGTGGAAGAAGAAGAAGAAGAAGAAGAAGAAGAAGAAGAAGAAGGAGAAGGAGAATGAATTGGCCTCCGCCCCCCCCCCCCCCCCCCCCCCCCCCTTGTGTGTGCGCCCCATCAAGCCTATAAATGGGCTTTTCACCTAAAACCCTAAAACAACATTCCTTTTTTGTTTTTTTTTTGTATTTATTTTTTATAATAATAATAATAATAGTTATAATAATAATAATAATAATAATAATAAGATAATAATAATAATAATAATAATAATAATCATAATAGTAATACTAATAATAATAATACTAATAATACCAATAGTAATAATAATAATAATAATAATATAATAAAAAAATCATAATAATGATTGCAAAAATAACAAAAATAATAATAATAATAATAATAATAATAATAATAATAATAATAATAAAGTATCAATTTTGAATAAAAATAACAATAATAATAATAATAAGGTAATAATAAATAAAAATAATAGTGGTAATAACAATAAGAATAGTAATAATCCAAAATAATAATAGTAAATTAATAATAACAATAATAATAATAATAAATAATGAAAATAATTATAAGAAAGTAATAATAAAATAACGATAATAAAAATACTTATAATAATAATAAAATATTAAAAGGGAACCCCTTGTTTTATTTTGTTAGAGCAAAAATAGGGTGTCTACAGACCCCTCAACAAAATGGCGCGGTAGAAAGAAAGAATAGGTCATTACAAAAAGTGGGTAGAACTATGTAGAATGAACATAAGCTACCTAAATATTTTTGGGCTAAGGCCATAAATACTGTATGTTATGTCATGAATAGGATGTTGATTAAACTGTCACTTAATAAAACCCTTATGAATTGTGGAACAACCATAGACCTAATGTTTCCTATTTTCATGTTTTTGGTTGTAAATGATTCGTGATTAGGGATGATGAACATCTAGAAAAATTTGATTCTAAATCTAATGAAGACATTTTCCTAGGCTATGCGCTTAATAGTAAAGCAGATAGAGTTTTTAATAAAAGAACATTGACTATCATTGAATCTATTCATGTCATATTTGATGAATCTAATCCATTTTCTAAGAAAGATGTTGAAGATGATATTGACATTAGAAAATTCTTAGACAAGTTATCTATTGAAAACAATACAAGTGAAAATTTAGAAATAAATGATAAATCATCTGAAGATAATGAAAATGAGAATGAAGTTTAGGAGTTGCCTAAAGATTGGAAATTTATTAGAAACCATCCTATAGATCAAATCATAGGTGAACCATCCCATGGTGTAGCCACAAGATTTTCCTTGAAGAACCTAGTAAGACATTTTGCCTTCTTGTCCCTATTGAAGAACCTAAAAATATTAAAAAAGCAATAGAGGATGAGTCTTGGGTGATGTCCATGCAAGAAGAACTTAATCAATTTGAAAAAAGTAAAGTGTGGACCCTAGTTCCTAGGCCTAATGATTATACACTTATTGGAACTAAATGGGTATATAGAAATAAGAAAGATGAGAATAGGGTAGTAACTAGGAATAAGGCTAAACTAGTTTCCCAGGGTTATAATTAGGAAGAGGGAATTGATTTTGATGAAACATATGCTCCATTTGCGAGGATGGAAGCCATTCGTATGCTACTTGCTTATATCGCTTTTAAAAGCTTTAAATTGTTTTAAATGAATGTCAAAAGAGCTTTTCTAAATGGCTATGTTAAACAACCACCCAGTTTTGAAAATCATAAATATCCAGATCATATATACCAGTTGTCGAAAGCCTTGTATGGATTGAAACAAGCTCCTAGAGCTTGGTTTGAGAGGCTTAGTGGGTTTCTACTAGAAAATGAGTTTACTCGTGGCAAGATTGAGACTACACTTTTCATCAAATCCAAAAATGATGATATGCTTATTGTTCAAATTTATGTTGATGATATCATTTTTGGAGCCACTAATGATGATTTGTGTAATGAGTTTACCAAATGCATGCAAAGTGAATTTGAAATGAGCATGATGGGTGAACTTAATTTCTTTTTAAGGCTGAAAATTAATCAAGCTAAATATGAAAATTTCATATGATAATCTAAATATGTCAGGGACTTGCTAAAGAAATTAATATGGAAGATAGTAAAATTCTTGGTAGTCCTATGAGTTCTTCCATCAAACTTGATAAAGATGAGCAAGGAACCCCTCTTGATGTGAAATTGTATCGTGGCATGATTGGAAGTCTCCTATATCTCACTGCTAGTCGGTCGGACATTATGTTTAGTGCATGCATGTGTGCTAGGTTTCAAGCCGCTCCTGAGGAATCTCATCTATTAGAAGTTAAATGAATTCTTAGGTATCTAGTTGGAACCATAGAGTTAGGCTTATGGTACCCTAATGTTGACCTTATAGTTCACACCCAGTTTTGATAATGACAAATACTCTTGGTATTTGATGACTTTCGAGTTTGTGTGAAGGTATATAATTAGCAGATCAACAAATGGTACCTGAAGACTCAGAGTCTAAAGACCCCAAAGACTTCTTTTATTGCAATTTATATAGGTCTGTAATAATAATTCATATCAATCTGTAATAATCTCTGCATGTCATGTATGTAGGTAATTGTAAGTTCAAAAAGACCATAGTTTGACCATAGGGACTGAATAACGTCGGTCGATCGACGCCAGGTTTTTGGGCGTACTTGAAAATGCCCTAGGTTCCTACACATTGAGCACAAAGTCCCCATAATCACTTACATTAGTAGGGGAAAGAATTGAAATAAAATTGGACAAAATAGGGTAAGAATGTGAGAGGTCGGGCGACCAAACCTCAAGAGTTCAAAACTCCTCAGGTTCTCGAACTGATGGAAAGTCAAAAGTTTGACCAGGCTACGAGCGACCAAACGTAAAATGACCCTATCACCCTCAGGCGACCGAACCCTTTAAAGGAAACTTTTCACCAACCTGGATGACCGAACCTTCACGTTCAAATTAGACCCCGGGCAACCGAACACTTGATTTCGGGCTACCGAACCCATGACCGGGCACTCGAATTTACGAAGAAATGTTTTTGACTTTAATTTGGGCCACTAAACTCTAACTCGCGCGACCGAACCTATTAAAAGAACTTTTTTGACTGCGTCTATTTGGGCGACCGAACCAAGGTTCAACCACCCAAACCTCGCCGGGTTAAAAAATTTTTAATTGAGGTAAATACGAGTTATCTTGGGTTAATTATGTTTAAAAATTTTTGAACTTTCCTAATAATACCCATTAGGTCCCCAACAGTCATATTTTTGACATATCCTATAAATATGGGTTCATTTGTGTGGATTAGTAAGGGATTAAGAAAAATCATTAGCCAAAATTCTCTGAAACCCAAAATCCCATTTTGCTTATAATACTTCCAAACGCTCTCACACTTTCATGCCATCGATTAATCTTAACTTTGTGAGAGTTCTTGCTTAGGTTATTGCTAGGTAGTATTGCTTATACTCCCATTGCTTTGCTTTGTTGATTAATATTGATTTTGGGGAGTTAAGCAAGGTTTTCCCACATATTTCATTTAATAAATCTTGTGTTGGGAAAAACCAAGTAGCTTAAGGATCTTTGCATTGTCATCGCAAAGATTTCTATAGCTTGATTTGTTGTACAAAATATTTTTTAACAAGCTATATTATTATTTCAAGCAACTCTTGAGCATATTACATTGAAGAAAATATTTTGAGTTGTTTTGAATATTTACAACATCTTTGAAACCCTCATTTATTATTGAGATTTCATATTTACTGTTTCAAAGAAATAGCTTGATTAGAGCACTCTTGAACATATTTGCGATCATGTCTTATTGAGTGTAGCTTGCACAAAAATACATATCTGCTTTACATGAAAGCATAATCACTATACCAGTTGATTGTAATACTGTTGTATTCCAGGCGTGACCTGAGGGGGTTTGATCTAGCTTGGAAGGATCAGGTTGGGGTCAACCCTGTGAATTTGACCTCGAGCCTCGCAATGAGATTTTGTAAAGGTTGAGGTCAGTCCTATGCTAATTGACTTGGTTGTATTAGGTGCTACTCCACCTATTAAGTGAGCCATTAGTGGAATCCTCGGGCTTGCAAACTAGAGGTGGGGACGTAGGCGCAGTTGGCTAAATCTCGATAACATATCGTGTGTCTATTTATATTTTCGCACTTTATATTTACTGCACGTGTATGTTATTATAAGAATGATGGGCATGATTTAAATTCTGCATATTATACTTATCTGCGCATTTGGGTAGATAGACCTAGGTTGTGAATGTATAGCTGTTGAACTAGTTTAACCTAGGAGAAAAAGTTTTAAATTCCAATTCACCCCCCTCTTGGGAATACACCAAAGCTAAGAATTGGTATCAGAGCCTCGTTGCACTAGACTTAATTGTTTTTGCAAAAAGATCGCAATGGCTCAATTTGGTGTATCCTCATTTGGTGTGGAATAGTCACCCACTAGTCGTCCATTATTTTGTGGTGTTAACTACACCCACTAAAAATTTGAATGAGCATGTTTATAAAATCTATGAACTGGAGGGCCTGACAAGTGATTGTGAATGGAATTTGTATGCTAGGTAAAGAAAATGATATTAATTTTATGCATGCAAATTCATATGTCATGGATCTACTGTACTGTGCTTTAGATACTAATATTCTTCATGAGATTATGGCCTGTAATAGTGCATAGGAGATCTAGGTTGAGCTAGAAAACAAATATGGAGAGACCTAGGAAAATGAGGTAAATCATGAGCTAGTAATCAGCGAGGAGGTATATGATTCTCAGTCTAGCTCGATTGATGATTCTTATGCTGAATGTTGTATTATGTCTCAAGCTGAATCATCTATTGATAATATTGTTAATGATGTATACGATGATTCCTGTGAAAAACATTGTAGCATATCATATGATGAATCATATGATAATCTTTGTGATAGTCTTATTGAACATGCATGCAATGATTCATATGAAAACTATTGTGTTAATTCTAATGATAAATTATGTGCTGAATTGAATAATAAAAGCATGCTGTCATTTAAAAAACTAGAAAAGACTTTATTGAAAATGAATAAATTTCTAGTTAAGATATCTAAGCAGAAATCATTTTTGAAAATTGAGAATAAGGAGATAGCTATACAATTAAAAGAATTAAAAAATTATCATGCTATCATATAGAAGAGAAAGATTAAGAAGATATTGAAAATTATCTGCTTCGAAAAGGAAACAGATGATTATTCTATAGTTGCACCCAAAGTATAATATGAAAAGAATAATCATAATAAACCCTTAGGAATTAAAAGAAATAAATCTTTGAAAAAGGGTTCATACTTTAAGTCCCACAGTCATAAAAATGTCTGTAAGAACCCGAAAAATATAAAATGGATTTCTGCAGATTTCGTCGACGAAGTCAGATTTCGTCGACGAAGGCAGTAGACTTTTCATCGACAAAATTTAGAGGTTCGTCGACAAAGAGAAGTCGAGAGGTCTGAAAAAAGTTTAAATATCAAACTTCATCGACGAGGCTGCTGACATCTGCGACGAAATCCTTAACTTTTCGTCAACAAAAATCGGGCGGGTCAAAGGCTTATGAAAAGGGATATTTGGATTTCTTCTTCACTAAGTTTCTCTCTCTCTCTCTCTCTCTCTCTCTCTCTCTCTCTCTCTCTCTCTCTCTATGCTCTCTCTACTCTCTCTCTCTAGATTTCCTCGCCGTTCGTTAATAGAATTGGAAATCTGAGGTTACCACGAGGATCGTGGAGGGATTCTCTACAACTTCTGTGGATCGAAATCTCGGTTTGAGCATTTTTGGGTTTCGGGCCAAAATCGTGGTAAGGCTCGATTTTTGTTTCTAATTCGGTATATGTGTAGTAGTATGGATTATAAGCATGTTTAGTACTGTGATTTATAGATTTTAGAGTCTCGGTTCGTAGTTTTTGAGGGTCGTAGAGTTCATGGGTTGGTTTTGGGTTGAGATAAGGGGATTCGGTTTATATCAATTCATTTTCGAAATCAGGATCAGTAAGCCTGTAGGCTACGATCGTATGTATGTTTTGACTACTTATTTGGAGAAATCTATTGGGTGAAAACATGGGATTTTCGAGTTATAGTTTTCTGGAAAATTGGGGGTCTCGGGTATCATCTCTTATTTGATTGGAAAACCGTTTATGTTGTTTAAACCGTATTATTGAGGTGACTGTAATCCATATTTGCATAAATTGTATACTTGAAATTGTAAACGATATGATTTGCCGTAAACCCAATAAGTGTGGTATGTGTGTATGTATGTAAATGTTCCAGGTATTTGTGAAAAATAGCTATATGGTAGCTTATTACTGTACAATGAAATGTATAGGGATGTGAGTTCCAAAGTGATTCCAGGTTTTGTGAAACGGCTAGGGGCGGCTAACTACCGTACGTCGTAATAGCTAGGGGTGGCTAACTACCGTACGCTATAACAGATAGGGGCGGCTAACTACCGTACACTGTGCCTTGTAATGGCTAACTACCCTGGGCAAGAGTGGCCGGCTCTATATCCGGGGTGTGAAATATCACCAGTATGATTCAGCTGGTCATTGAATGTAGCAACAGACCATAGTGGGCCTAGGTTGACGCAACGTAGTTTGCATATGGTAACGTAATCGGGGTTAGACCAAGTGACCTTATGTAGTTGCATGTGTAGCAATGGATTCACAATGGGCCTGAGTCAGAAATCTTCGTAGTTTAATGTGTTGGAATGTAACCGCTGTGAGACTAGGTGACTTGTGCAGTTGTGAGTAGTGTGACAACACTGACCATATGTATGTATGTATGTATTTGAGTATCGTATGAACTGAAATGGATTTTGTGGAAATACTGGAACTGTATGGAATTTTATGGGAATGTATAGAACTTGTTTTGAAACTGTATGTATGTGTTTCAAACTGTATACTATGAATGTGTTATAAAGTATGAAAATGACACTAATATGCCACACACTGATATAACCTGTTTTCTCCCTTATTAAGAGGTGTCTCACCCCGAATATATACAAATGTTTTTCAGGTCCTTCGGGTAGCCGAAACTAGCATCCTAGCATCCGGAAGCGGAGGGTGTGTTTAGCTACTGTTAGTACCTGATAGGTACAAATTTTGTAATCGAGTTGCCCTGATGGATTTTGTAGACAACCGTGGTATGTATAGTATTTGTAGGTATGTTTAACCTTGTATGGTATGGACTCTAGTATGGTACAGTTGGATGTAAAGAAAGATCGTATTCCGCTACATATATTGATGAGTATGGACATGTATTGTATGTATGTATATAAGGCATTTTCCCACGGGGTCGAACTCTCTTGTATATGGTATCATGTATGTTTTATATTGATACAGAGACAGGTTAGGTTACTTAATTCACCCTTGGGTCCCATTTCAAGGTTCGGGGTGTGACAATGCCTTAATGATTAAAACTAGAATAAATAAGCACAATCTTTCACGCGCATATAAAACTTACTTATACATTGGAAAGATAGGGAACATGAAATATAATTATCCACCTAAAGGTGCCAGGGGCTTAGACAAAGAAATGAAAAGGATAATCAGCAAGGCAAACTCCGTAGGATCCAACGAAGATCGAGTTCCCATAGAAATTACATAAATATTTCAATCTTCCCTTAGTTCCTAAGTTTAGGGGTTATGATGATTGTAGACTTAGGGAGTGGTTCGGGGTTAAAATATATAAATCTAGTATATACATCCACTTCTAGATGGACATGGCATCGATTCCTAGTATTTAATTCTAATTGCTTAACTCACACACAAATATGAAAATCTTTAGTTAAGCACACATTGTCCATCGCACAAGTTTGTGGTTTAGGGAATCCATATCACACTATGTATCATTTAATTCTAAACCCATTCTTGAACTTAAAAGCCTTGAACAAGTGGCAGTCATTACCTTAGGCTTAAAGAACAATTGATTATAGATGATCAATATGTATTAAATGTGCACTTCATAAAACAACTTGCCATAATGAAGATTATAGGCAACCACTAAGGGATTCAAATTTTATTGACTAAATCAAAATATTCCCTTTGAACCAAAAATATAAAAATCCTCTAATTTTGGTTTATTTCATCCATAGGAAATCCTTACCAAACCAGGATCATATTCGGTGAGGTCTCACCCATTCCTTGGTTTGTATCCTTGCTCCTCTATGTGATAATATCTAAAGGATACTTTCCAATCACCAAATAGCAGTGTTCAAAAACTCATATACTTCTAGTTGCTCTTTGTTTAAATGGTTCGGACATATTCACTATCATAAAACAATTTTAATAAATGTCCTGCCTATCCTAAATACTATTCTGAGCTAAATGATAATTTAACTGTTCTCTCAAGTTAAAATCAAATCTATTAGAGCTTCATGTACTTAGAGATAAGTTGAATGGTTAAGTTGGTTGCACTAGGTCTAAATCTAGATGAATGCATATATCTCAAAATGACCTATGCACATGTAATTAATATCGAAATTCATTCCAACTCGTGCCTCTCACATATTGAAATTCATAAGAAAAGAGGCAGACATTGGCTTATCACTTTAATGAACATTCATTGTGACTTTTTGGTCAAAATAAGCCTAAAGCATTCACGCCAAGATTAAACCATTGAAAATATTATAACTCTTGGCTAAAGAAATTAGAAATTGAATAAGGCATTAAATGAGTTAAGTGCATAACTCAGGGGGAGCTTTTACCTTCATATCTATGTAAATGAAAATGCTCTCATATTCTTGTATCATTTATGTCTTTATGCCTTAATGAATGATAGCACTATATTGAACTCAAATCTATCCCCTACTCTCTACCATTTATATTCTTTGTTGGATAGATTTTATTTTATGAATTGTTGCTTGCTACCTGATTGCATGCTTAGTCTAGAATGTCTCCTGCATGACGGATGCAGTTGATGAGAAATGCATGCTGGTAGTGGATTATAGGTTCTCGCATGCTCAAATTGAACTATTTTGAATTGATTGCTTGAATCTATCAGGTTTTGGTGCATGAAATTTTGGGAAATGTCCGATTTACAAACGGCATGCTGCCGAAATTTCAACAGGATTCTTCCCAAACCAAAACCTTGTGTTAAAGATGATTATGATAAATTTAATATTAAAACATTTTTGAAAGGATGAGTGAAACTAAATAGGTAATTAAATTTCATCCTAACATAATCATCAACTGTGTAGAAAGAATCAAATCCATCCCTATAGGAAGCGTATAAATGACTTATATGCATCACTTTCATCTATTGAAATATTGAGACTTTTCTAAAAATCCCTAAACATTATATCATGCACTTGAGGTTCTATGTTTTGATATGGAATGTTCGTGGGTCATGAACTCTATTGCATGCCTTAATATACACTTCTATGATACATCTATGGTCTAGAGGGACAACTATACTGATAGGGGTAAACATAGTTGATTAATATTCAGTATAGTTGATTTTAGAGTGTCAAAATGAATGGCTTATAGTACTGAGCATAATGAAATTAATTCTTGATTACTATAAGTAGTTAAAGAATCTAAGCACGTACTCAAATTGATAGGTGGAGCATCTGAAATTAAAATGTCTATTATGTTATGCTCACCAATATTTTTTCTTTTTGGCTTACATGTGCTTTAAGATGTATTGTGGCATATGCTTAAATGAAATAATATTATTGAAAATCTTAATTTAAAGCAAGATGTTTATTATTGCCACAATCATCTATTTTGCCATATGATCCTTATTTTGAATGTCCTATTGTCTTAGGATTTACATGGCTGTATTTTTCTTGTTATATTATGAATTGTACTTAAATGCTAAAACCAGAAAAATGTTGCTTGTTTGCATGATCTTCAAATTTTTTTTGGCAAGCAAACCCCCAGTACTTTAAGCAAACATCATAAGGAGATATATATTTATATACATACATATATATATATACTTATTGTAATACTTTATGGCAAGAACTTATTTCAAAACCAATTTTTTTTGCTTTGCCTTAATATTATTGTTATTATTATATACATATATGATTTTTTAACTACACATAAAAATGCATGTGAACTAGTTAGACTATGTTTATGCTCAAACTTCCTTTTTGGTATCATATGCCATGTGCTTTTAACTCACATCTTCCACGAGTCTTATGATATGTTTCAATTGCAATGGTTTGTGCATATTTATGGTCTTATTCTATTTTCATGTCATATAAATCTTTAAATGACCAATTATAGAGTTTGTGTGCTTAATTGTTAAACCTATCCTTGCTGTATACTTTATGAATTTGTTTGTGATATGAATTACATAACTATCATATCTCTTGCATGTTGATAGTTATATTTATGTTTTAAGAATATTGAACTATTTGAGTTGATTATTGTGAATATATTGTAAATTTAAAACTCAATCAGGTCATTTCTATACAGGTATTTTGGGAAAAATGTTCTATTTTCAAATGACATGCTGCCGAAATTTCTAAAATTTTCCCAATCTTATCTTGTATTTAAATGATTCATGTTCAAATGCCTTGCTTACATGCTTTATATTTATAACCTTTTTTATTGTTGCCAAAAGGCGGAAAAAAGGAAAAACAGGGTACTTTGCTAAAATCTTAATTTAATTACCCACTCATAAATCATTTAATTTGAGCTTAAATTGTCTTTATGCATAAAGTTAGGGGGAGCCTTCCTTGGCTGTACCCACTTTTGCATAAATTGTTTGTCATCATCAAAAAGGGGGCGAATGTTGACATTATAGGTCACACCCAGTTTTGATAATGACAAATACTCTTGGTATTTGATGACTTTCGAGTTTGTGTGCAAGTATATAATTAGCAGATCAACAAATGACACCTCAAGACTCAAAGTCTAAAGACCCTGAAGACTTCTTTTGTTGTAATTTATATGTGTTTGTCATAATAATTCATAACGGTCTGTAATAATCTCTGCATGTCATGCATGTAGGTAATTGTAAGCTCAAAAAGACCGTAGTTTAACCATAAGGACCGAATAACTTCGGTCGACCGACGCTAAGTTTTTGGGTGTACTTGAAAAGGCCCTAGATTCCTACACATTGTGCACAAAGTCCCCATAATCACTTACATTATCAGAGGAAAGAATTGAAATAAAATTAGATAAAATAGGGTAAATATGTAAGAGGTCGGGCAACCAAACCTTAGGAGTTCAAAACTCCTCGAGCACCCAAACTGCTGGAAAGTCAACAGTTTGACCAGGCTTCGGCGACTGAACCGTTTAAAGGGAACTTTTCACCAACCTGGATGACCAAACCTTCACGTTCAAATCAGACCCCAGGTGAAAGAACACACGAGTTTGGGCTACCGAACCCATGACCGAGCACCCAAATTTACAAAGAAATTTTTCTGACTTTAATTCGGGCCACCGAGCTCTAACTCGGGCGACCAAACCTATTAAAAGACCTTTTATGACTGTGTCTGTTCGGGCGACCGAACCTGTCCGGGTTAAAAAAATTTTAACTGAGGTAAATACGGGTTATCTTGGGTTAATTATGTTTAGAAGTTTTTGAACTTTTCTAATAATACCCAATAGGTCCCCAACGGTTATATTTTTTACCTATCCTATAAATATGGGTTCATTTGTGTGGATTAGTAAGGGATTAATAAAAATTATTAGCCAAAATTCTCTCAAACCCAAAATCCCATTTTGCTTATAATAATTCCAAACACTATCACACTTTCATTCCATTGATTAATCTTAACTTTGTGAGGGTCTTTACTTGGGTTATTGCTAGGTAGTATTGCTTATACTCCCATTGTTTTGCTTGATTGATTAATATTGATTTTGGGGAGTTAAACAAGGTTTTCCCACAAATTTCATTTAACAAGTCTTGTGTTGGGAAAAACCAAGTAACTTAAGGATCTTTGCATTGTCATTGCAAAGATTCGTATAACTTGATTTTGTTGTGCAAAATATTTTTTAACAAGCTATATTATTCTTTCAAGCAACTCTTCAGCATATTACATTGAAGAAAATATTTTGAATTGTTTTGAATATTTGCAGCATCTTTGAAACCCAGGTTTATTATTGAGATTTGATATTGACAGTTTCAAAGAAATAACTTGATTAGAACACTCTTGAACGTATTAGCGATCATATCTCGTTAAGTGTAGCTTGCACAAAGATACACCTCATTGAGCTTACATTTACCTACATTGTTGATGCGTATGTGATTGATTAAGTATATTGTGCGTATTAGGGTATACATCTGTTTTAAATGAAAGCATAATCACTGTACCAGTTGATTATAATACTGTTGTATTCCAGGCGTGGCCTGAGGGGGTTTGATCCAGTTTGGAAGGATCAGATTGGGGTCAGCCCTGTGAATTTGACCTAGGGCCCCTGCAAGGAGAGTTTGTAAAGATTGTGGTCAGCCCTATGCTAATTCACCTGGTTGTATTAGGTGCTGCTCCACCCGTTAAGTGAGCCATTAGTGGAATCCTTGGCATTGCGAGCTAGAGGCGGAGACGTAGGCACAGTTGGCCAAACCTCAATAACATATCGTGTGTCTGTTTATATTTCTATACTTTATATTTACTGCACGTGCATGTTATTATGTGAATAATGCACATGATTTAAATTTTGCATATTATACTTATCTGTGCATTTGGGTAGATAGACCTAGGTTGTGAATGTACTATTGCTAAACTAGTTTAACCTAGGAGAAAAAGTTTTAAATTCCAATTCACCCCCGCCCCCCTCAAATTTTGGAATACACCAAAGCTAATACCTAAGCATACTACCTTTGAGATTGTGAGTTATATTGATGCTGACTTTGCCGGTAGTAAGGTTGGTAGGAAAAGTACTAGCGGCACTTGTCACCATTTAGGATAATCTCTCATTTATTGGTTCTCCAAGAAAAAAAAAAAAAAAAAAACCTCAGCTGCCCTATCTACTACTGAAGGAGAATATATCGCGACTAGAAGTTGTTGTCCTCAAACTCTTGATATGAAATAACAACTTATGGATTATGGGTTGCACTACAATAAAGTACCGATTAAATGTGATAATACTAGTGCAATCAATATTTCAAAGAATCCTATCTCACATTCATGAACTAAACACATTGAGATTAGACATCATTTCCTTCATGATCATGTGCAAAAAGGGAATGTGGGACTTGAGTTTGTATGCACAAATGAACAATGGGCTGACATTTTCACTAAACCACATCTAGAAGATAGGTTCATACAAATTAGACATGAACTAGGTATCATGCATAGTAAAGATGTTTCCTAGATATTTCATAGTTTGCATAAACTTAGGGGGAGCTTTCTAATAATTTCCAGATCTAACTATTAATATAACAATTGGCATCTTTCATTGGCTTCGACTTTATGAAATTGGGTATGTTTTATCTACTTCATGATAATGATTACTGGAACTGTTTGAGTTGAGTAGTTATGGATAAACTGTTAGATATTAAAAACTCAAAACAGGTCATTTTTATACAGGATTTTTTTTTGGGAAATGTCCTATTTTCAAATGGCATACTGCCAAAATTTAAAAAAAAAAAAAAAATTCCTGAACTTATCTTACATACTAATGATTTATACCCATTGCCTAAGGCTATTCATTTCATAGCCCTTTTTGTTGTTACCAAAAGGGGGAGATGGATAAAAGGCTGATTGACTTGAAAATTGAAAGTTGGGTTGAATTGAACTTAAATGGAAAATTATTTAAAGCATTGAAAATGGGTTGAATTGAATTTAAATGAAAAATTACTTAAAGTTTTACATTATGCATATTGTTAGGGGGGGGGCTTCTAAGGCTATACCCATTTTTGCATGATGTATTTGTCATCATCAAAAAGGGAGACAATGCTGATCTTATAGGTCACACCCGGTTTTGATAATGACAAATACTCAAGTATTTGATGGCTTTCAAGTGTATGTGCAGGTTCATCTTAGCAGATCAAGTAATAACACATGAAAGCATGAAGAAACTGAAGATTTGTTTCTTATTATAAATTCATTTTATGTAATAAGGGTCTGTAATAGTAATTAGGATATAAGGTTTGTAATAATTACCTGCATGTCATGCATATAGGATATACTGTAAGCTCAGCAAGACCTTAGGACCCAACACTCATGCACAAATATCATTCATAATTAGGTGAGTAAAAAGGAATGGAAATGAACATAATAGGGAAAGTATGAGAGAGCTCGGATGACCGAACCCCAGGTGAACAAATCACCTCGGGCGCCCGAACTGTTGTGAAGTCAACAGTTTGACTAGGTTTCGGGCGACCGAACCTATTTTGATCATATCTTTCTTAGGCACCCAAACCTTTTAAAAAATACAGTTCACCAACTCGGGCTGCTGAACATTTTAGTTCCAATCGTGCCCTAGGTGACCGAACTCTTATGTTCGGGCTACCAACCCCAGACCCGGGCACCCGAACCTCAGTGTAAATGTTTCTGACTTTTGTTCAGGCTACAGAACCCAAACTCGGGCTACTAAACCATTTAAAATGATTTTAATCGCTCATTCTATACGAGCGACCGAACCTTGGTTCAGCCACTCGAATCTCCTCGGGTAAATAAAATTTTACTAAGGTTAAATTGATTAAATAGGGTTAATATTTCCTAAGTGCTTTTAAACTTTTCTAAGAATTCCCTATGGGCCCTAAACAGTTATAATTTTACCCTCACCTATAAATATGAGTTCGTTTGTGTGGATTTACAAAAATTAGCAAAAATCATTAGTGCAAAATCCTCTCTTTTTCAAAAACTCATATTGCACAAATACTCTGTTGACTCTATGAGTCCAATCCGGTTTTGATAATGACAAATCACTTGACATTTGATCTGTGCATTGAGATTGTGAATAGGAAAATTATTTAGCATGCACGGAAAGAAAAAAAGTCATGGAAGCCATGAAGATTAAAGCATACACATCTTGGCACAATCCATGGAGCTAAAAGACTTGAAGAATGAAAATGCAAGCGACAAGTTAAATATCATCACGAGAATGGGTACTTAGAACTAATGTATTCACATATTTCATATGATTTAATTGAGGCTCACGACTCATACATCTCATGAATATCATTATGGGATATTTATGGACTTAGAGATAATTTTAAAACCCCGAAAAATACTTTATAAAAGAGCAAAGAAAGAGAGAAAAGCTGATTTTTTAAACTAAAAAGAAAAAATCTAGGAATTTGTCAGTTCAAAATACTTAACTCCACATTCAGTCGTTTGAAGATGTAACTTCAAAAGACCGAAGTTAAGTTCAGTCATCTGAAGAATTTCTTTAGAAGACCAAAGATTAAGCTTAGTCGTCTGAAGAATTTATGGTGAAACATAGAAGCTAGCAGAAGCACATCAAAATACTGAACTCAAACTTCATTCTTCTGAATCCGACACTTAAGAAGACTGAACCACAACTTCAGTCGTCTGACCTTGTGTCCAGATTAATTTTTCGAAGCTCTAAGGAACTTCAGTCGTCTGGGCCTTAACCCTTAGTCGTTTGAACCTGTGGGAAAGTTTAAAATTTTAATTTTTAATCAGAGAACTCGCGAATTAATTTTTGATCCAATGGTTAAGATTCATTATAAGGGCAAGATACCTATATAATGAACATCTAAACCCTAATGCCTAAGGCGAAGTGAAGAGAACAAACCTTTGGCATACAATTGAAGATAATGCACGTTTAGCACAACTTTGAACATATTGTTGAAACTTTTGTCTGCGATTTCAAAGTTCTTACGTCAAATCTGAGCTAAGGCTATCTTGATTTTCAAAAGACAATCTAGGAATCATTGTTGAATCATTTTGGTATTGAGGTTTGGTAAATCGATCTGCACATTAATATTTATTCTCATAGAGTTCTTCATATAAACTAATTTACTTGTTGATATTAGCTTTCAAAGAACTTTCATCTCAAAATTTATTATTGAATATAAGCTAAGTGATTGATCTTGAGTGTACTTACTTATACATTATTTTGATAAAATCAATACTTGAGAAATGTTTTCATCATTGGTTAAATGGTTTTGATTCAAGTGTGTATTCAGTTAAAGGCTCTATAATTTTTATATCTTAAAACCACTTAATTAAATATCCTTAGTGTTCATAACTATATATTTTATTGAAGGATCTTTTCTGGAAAACATTATATTCAATTTTTTTTATATTTTAAAATCATATTGTATACATATATATATATATATATATATATATTTGCATATTACAAAGATCGTATTGTGATTGGATATTTGATAGAAAGATTTTTTATTTTAATCGATATAATATTCAAGACAAATCTTGAGTTGTTTTGCAAATTTGATATTATATTGTAATCACGGTTTGGGTTGGGAACCGGGTGAGGAGGAAGTTGTGCCTCTTGTAAGCAGCGGATGTAAGGGAATCTCCATCCTAGTTAAAGGAGCAGGGATTATAGTGGAATCCTTAAGTGGGTTGCTCAGGGAGAGGACGTAGGCTGGGTTGGCTGAATCTTGTAAAATCGTGTTTGCCTTCTCTCTTCCCTTATCTATTTATTTTCCACAACGCATTTCAATATCTATCTTACATTTGTGTGTTGAATAACCTCACACGCACTTAACAATTAATTGGGTAAAAAGGATTCATTGATATAATAATTTAATTCAATCTTAAATTCCTGCAATTGATTTGTTAAATATAAAAATAGGGATTAAGTGGGAAATAATCTAAAAGATTTTTTAAAATACCCAATTCATCCCCCCCCCCTGCCCCCTTTTGGGATTATACATAAATTAACATTTGGTATCGTAGAGGGTTTACATAGACATAATTGTTAATTTGTAAAAAGATCACATGGCACACATTGGTGTAACTCCATTCGGTGAGGGACACTCATCCACTAGACCACCAATTTTCTATGGTGTAAATTACACTTGTTGGAAACGTAGGATGTGCATATACCTATTAAATGTAGATTGGAAGGTATGGAAAATAGTTACTGATGGAAATCATGTTCCCATGAAAATAATTGATAAAGTAAATGTACTTAAAACTGAAGATGAGTATATAGAGGAATACTAGAAATTAGTACAAATAAATGCTAATGTGATGAACTTGCTTTTCTGTGCACTAGATGTAAATGAATTTAATAGGGTAATGGTATGTAACTCTGTTAAAGAAATTTGGGAAAAATTAGCAGTTACATATGAAGGTACTGAGGAAGTAAAAGATAGTAGGATAGATATGCTTACCAGTGAATATGAAGCATTTAAAATGACTGCTAATGAATCTATTCAATCCATGTACATTAGATTCACACAAATCACAAATTCTTTAAATGCACTTTGAAAATTTTACCCTACTTATGAGTTGATCAGGAAAATACTCAAGAGACTACCTCCAGTTTGGGAAGCTAAAGCTACTACAATAGCAGAAGGGAGAAATCTCAAGGAGATGTCTATTGACAAACTCATTGGATCGCTCATCACATATAAGCTTGCAATAAATGAGAGGAAAAGTGAGCAGAATAAGACAAAGAAAATTACCGTGCTTAAGGCATCGTCAAACAACTCTAGTGAAGGAAGTGATTTTGACACAGAAGATGACATGACCTTGCTAACAAAGAAGTTCAAGAAGTTCTTGAGAAGAATAAGAAGTTCAATAGAAAATTTTGAACTTTAAAATCAGAAAGAGGAAAGTCAAGTATGAAGAAAAGGAAGGAATATCCACCAACATGCTACAACTGTAGAGAGGTTGGACACATCAAGCTTGACTGCCCCAAACTAATGGAAGCCTCCAAGAAAAAGAAGAAGGTGCTAAAATTCGGCTGGGATACGCACAGCACAAGTTATTCAGAATTTGAATTCAGTGATGATGAGATTGACAATACAGGTCTAATGGCACATGATGACCTTGAGGTACAATCATCATTCTCATCCTCTTCTTATTATTCCAGTGATTCTGAAAATGAGAATGGCATGCTTTCATACAATGAATTGAAACAAGAATATTTGTACACTATTAAAATGCTTAAGAAGAAAACTAATAAAATTTCTGATTTGAAAAGTAAAGTTAAGGAACTTTCAAGGTTGGCATAGAGTCAAATGAATCTCATGCATCCCTCATAAAAGACAAGAATTGAAAATTGAAGAGTTAGAAAAGAATTTGAAAAATAAAACTAAGACTATTTGTAACTTTACTGAAGGTCAATATAATTTTGAAAAACTCCTAGGAGCTCAAAGAAATTCCCCAGAAAAGGAAAGTCTTGGTTTTAATGGGAAGGAGAACCTAAAACAGAAACATCTCTACATGAGACATTTTGTAAGAGAGTCAAAGTCGTATGTTCCAACTAAAGACTATCATAGAAACATTTCATGTTTTAAATGTAAAAGGTTGGGTTACATAAAATTTGATTGTCCTTTCAGAAATAAAGATGTCAAAATTAAGAAAGTCTGGAAAGTCAAAGGTGAATCTAGCACTAACCCCCATTGACCCAAGAAAATCTGGGTACAAAAAGTAGTTATTTGACTATATTTTGCAGATGTGCTTGAAATTGTCCTCCTCGAAGGACAAGTGGTATATGGATAGAGGATGCTTGCGACACATGACTGGAGATAAAGCTAAATTCACATCTATCATGCCCAAATATGAAGGATTCGTTACATTTGGGGATAACTCTAAAGGTAAAACCATTGGAGTTGGTAAGGAACCTTCACTTGTCATTGATAATGTGCTCTTAGTATATGGATTGTAACATAACTTATTGAGTATAAGTCAACTATGTGGTAAAGGTTATAAAGTCTCATTTGAACATGACAAATGCACAGTAGAGAACAAATTTGAAAAAAAAAATATTGTTTACTACTGAAAATCATGAAAATGTATACATCACTAGTCTTGATAATCTTGCATCTCAACATATTACTTGTTTCTCTGCCATAAACGAGATTAGTTGGATCTGATATAGGAGACTAGGACACGCAAAAATGGATTCAATATCTAAACTTGCTAAGAAAGAATTAGTTAAGGGACTGCGTAAGACTAAATTCGTGAAAGATAAAATTTGTGATGCATGCCAACTAGGAAAACAAGCAAAAACGAGCTTTCAGAAGAAGAAAGAAATCTCTACTATTAGGTCACCTCAAATGCTACACTTAGATTTATTTGGTCCAAACCTTATTCAGAGTTTAGGAGGAAAATCATACGTATTCGTTATTGTCAATGATTATTCAAGATACACATGGATTCTCTTTTAAAGTCACAAAGATGAAGCGTGTGAACAATTCATAAATCTGTGTAAGAAAATTCAAAATGAAAATGGCTATACTGTCACTAAAATTCGAAGTGAAAGGGGTAGAGAATTTAAAAATCAAAGCATGAAAGACTACTATAATTCATTAGGAATTACTCATAATTTTTCGGCTCCTAGAACACCACAGCAAAATGGTTTAGTGGAAAGGAAAAATAGTTCTATACAAGAAATGGCCAGAACTATGCTTAACGAACATAAACTACCTAAGTATTTCTGGGCCGAGGCAGTAAATACCACCTGCTATGTCCTAAATAGAGTTTTGATTTGACCATCTCTTAATAAGACTCCGTACGAATTATGGAATGGTCATAGACCAAACATATCATATTTTCATATCTCTAGCTATAAATGTTTTGTGCTTAGAATGAAAATTTAGAAAAGTTTGATGTGAAATCAGATGAAGGTATCTTCCTAGGGTATGCCTTAGATAGTAAAGCCTACAAAGTATACAACAAACGAACATTAACTATTATAGAATTCATTCATGTCGTGTTCAATGAGTCAAATCCCTTTTAAAAAAGAACTGATGAAGATGAAATTGAGATAAATAAGGAGTTTGAAGAACTATCCATTAAAGATGATTTAGGAAAGAAAAGTGAAACTAAAGAACCATTTTCTGAAACTAACCAAATTAAAAATGAGGTTAATGAACCACCTAGAGAATGGAAGTACATAAAGAATCATCCCATTGATCAAATAACAGGTGAACCATTACGTGGAGTAGTCACGTGATCTTTACTTAGGAATATGATTAGTCATTTTGTCTTTCTATCTCAAGAAGAACCTATGAATGTGAGTGAAGCAACTGAGGATGAATCATGGGTGTTGTCCATGCAAGAAGAGTTAAACCAGTTTGAGAGAAATAAAGTATGGACATTAGTTCCCAAACCCGAGGATAAGAAAATTATTGGAACAAAATGGATATATAAGAACAAGATAGATGAACATGGGATAGTTTAGAAATAAGGCAAAACTAGTAGTTTAGGGATATAACCAGGAAGAAAGAATAGATTTTGAAGAAACTTTTACACCTATAGCTAGAATGGAAGCCATTCGAATGCTTTTTGTGAAGACTTACTTAATTTTCACACATTTTTTTATATAATAAAATATCACAAATCTCAACAGATTATAATCCACCTGGACACGTGGATACCAGGGATACATTAGAACACATAACGGAAGCCTAAGCAGCAAGAAACATACAATCACAATATTATAAATACGAAAACATCCATCACATTACGATAAATACTAGAGTCACCATATCCACTATATTTCAGTATATACATCCCAAACAAAATCTAGGGACATTTCCCACAAAATCTAATTGTCCCTACTAAAACTTATCCTTCAAAAAGGGCAGACAACAGCTTTAGATTACAGGGGCTTTTCCCGCTCTCCTATCTAGGGCTCTTGAAAACTTTATAAAATTTTGGGGTGAGACACCTCTCAGTAAGGGAAATAAACTAATACTAGTGTGTGGCAACATGAGTATTCCGTGTTATACATCTATCATACAGGACATATTCAGTAACTGTTATATCAAATTTTGGAAAACACATATATCATCAAAACATGGTAGAACATACTGCATTTCGATAAACATATTTCATCTCATATAGTAATAATACAAAAACATTCTTGGTAGTTTAGTTGGCTGTTGTCATGTATTATCCCCACATGACTAGGTTGTGTGGCCCGAAGGCGGGACCTGACAATGGTTGGCCGACCACTGCCAAGTCAAAAGTACAGTCTGTAAGTCTGATGGGTCTGTCAGACCAAGTCCGTGCACCAGGGGCGCTCACACATTTCTTAAAAACCACATCAACCATCCAATCTCACACCACTCCGTACAGTGGTGTTAACACAAATATCATGATTATGAAGACCATGGACACATAGCAACGGTACCATGCAAGCGCTAGCCTAGACCAAGCCAACCAGGTTCTGATACCATATAACATATATTGAAACTATGATACATGGATTTTTCATATCATTAATTATCAAATCAATCATATCATTTTGTATATATACATATATCATAAAAATCATCAGCCCGTACGCTAGTATTACACATTTTACCATAGTTCGGCCCGTACGCCGGCAAATCATAGCACAGCCCGTACTCTGGAAAATCACATCCATAGCTCAGCCCATATGCTAGAAAATCATATCATAACACAGCCCATACGATGGCAAATCACATCCATACCTCAGCCCGTACGCCGAAAAATCATATACATAGCACGGCCCATACGCTGGCAAAATATATAAAAATCTCAGCCCGTACGGAGATTTTCCATTATAAAAATCAGTATCATTAACATATTCCCAGAAAATATTATTTCATAACAATTTCTACTCATGCCACACTAACAGGTTTTTCATATATTCAACATACGATCATTTTCAACAGCGTTTTCTCAGTATAAATCATATATATATATATATATATATATATAGAAATATTTACTTTCCTGAAATCAAATGCTACATATATATACATTTTCTTAAAAGAACTAGCTTAGTTTATCCCGTTACCTGATTCTTGAAAAGCCCTTAAAAAAAATTTGTCCTGCACCCACAAGGTTCCCAACTCAACACCCTAGAAATGAAAAACTCCCAGTACTAAACTTCAGTATTTTCATGTGTACATCATTTCTTATAATTACCGTAAGACCAAATTTGACTTAAAAAGCCTTACTTCAACTTAGGGATGATTTCCAACTTGCAACCACCAACGATCTGCTCTAGTAGATTTGGAGAGAACTTCCCCAGGAGCGTTGTGGTAGCTTTAGATCATCAAATCGGTAGAAATCCGGCCCGAAATCGAAGAGAGAATAGGGAGAAACCATAGGGAGAAAGAGAGAGAGAGAGAGAGAGAGAGAGAGAGAGAGAGAGAGTGAGAGGTTTTCTTAATTTTGAAGTTAAATCTGGGTTTTTCACTATTTATAAGACTAGATTCATCAACAAGTCAAGTCATCTCATCGACAAGTCCTTTAATAATTTCATCAACAAAACCCACTCCTCGTCGACAAAATTCAGACAGCTCAAAACCTCTCTCAGTATTTCCTTGTCAAGGAATCTCATGTGTTCATCGATGAGGCCCTGATAATTCCTCTCGATTATTCCTTCCAAAATGCAACATCATTGATGAACGCAAAGCGTTCGTCGATGAAGTCGACTACCTCCTTCTGTTTTTGGTTTCCATTTCCCTTTCTTTTATTATTTAAATTCCATAATTCTTCAGGTCGTTACACTTTTAGCCTATGCTACATTTAAGGACTTCAATTTATATCAAATGGATGTCAAAAGCACATTTTTAAAAGGCTACATAAGTGAAGAGATATATGTAGAATAACCCCCAGGCTTTGAAAACCATAAAAATTCAAATCACGTTTATAGACTAACAAAAGCCCTGTACGGTTTAAAGCAAGCGCCTAGAGCTTGGTATGAGAGACTAAGCTGCTTTCTATTGGACAATGGATTTATCAGAGGAAGGATAGACACAACACTTTTCATAACGTCCAAGAAAGATGACATGCTCCAAGTTTAAGTATACGTAGATGACATCATATTTGGAGCTATAAATAAAGATGTAACGACCTTGAAATATTCATCATCATTTTTCTTTAAGAATAAAAACATATATATATATATATATATATATTGTTCTGATACCCCTACTATGAAATTTCAGGCCCTAGAGTGGCACTGGGGTATTCTTGTACACAATGACCACACCTACACAGCGAAAATATAAGACACACATCCATATATACCATACAATACCAGAACTCAGTATTTCCAGACTATAGTCATATAGTACATCTCTTTCTAGTATCAACTACCCAAAATACCATACTCTGTAGAAACTTTCCCTATAAACAAGGTGACCAAGTAATCTCTATCCATGAGCCTAATCTGCTCGCCTAACTAACTCACCTAAAAAATGTTAAAGTAATGGGGTGAGTTGACGCTTAGTAAGTGGAAATATGCTATTACTAGTGTGTGGCGACTAAGTTGCATACTATTTAAATAATAACTTAACTGTATAAATTAATGAGTCTATAAAGCATATCTTACATTTATCACAGTTTAACATATAATTGTATAATCTAGAATTTTCTACTTTTCGTACTGTTAATATCATACTATAATTATCAAATACTGTAAAACTGTATACGTATAAATAACTGTGCTTTTTCCCTGAAACTTTGTATGTCATGATTTGACCCCTTATGACAGGGTTGTGCGGCCCGTAGGCAAGACTTAACACTGGTCAGCCCTCCAGGTAAGTCGCTATACTCTACACTACCTCAACCTGTCCAAACTGCATCCACTCCTAAGCATAAAACTGGACTATTGCCTCGTCCAACTAGCCCCCTCAGCCCAGCGAACTAGGGAGCTGCATCCACTCCGAGCACAATTTGATAGTACCCACACACTATGTGAGATATGTGGTTGCCCTCTATTTGTTTTAGTAACGGAACCATGCTCTGTAAAATGTATCTGTCTATACTATTTTCACAGAGATCTGATACTATATAATACATATACTAGAATTATCTTTACTTTTCTCATCATGTTTCCAAAATAACCATATCATTATAGTTTCGTACTATAAATATTGTAATATTTGAATACTATAACTGTAGCATCTCGATCCTATATCTATATTTCTGACTACATAATATGTCTGTATATTCAAAGTGTTATGGTATTAGAAACATGGTATACTGTATATACTAACCTGAACAAATATCTGTAAAATACTAATCTGAATAAACATCTGTGTATGTATATAGATCTGAAACAAACATCTTAATATACTACATAACATGATATGCTAGTAAAAACTATATAAGTTCTATATCATAGAAATATATACTTAGGCCACACAAACATTAAAACCCTTATTCTCTAAAAACTTTATATAATAAACTAATATATATATATATATATATATATATATGTATCTATGAAATCTCTGTTCACATTTTTAAAACTTCTAACATAGCATATTTCCCTCACTTAGTTTCTGTAAAAGCCCCCTAATTTGCCTGATCTTACTCCAGCAGGGTTCCTCACTCAATACCCTAAAAACAACATCTCCCAAAATAAAATATCCTTATTTTTCTACGTACAGCATTTTATATAACTATGGGAAAGGAAAAAAAAACTCAAATAAATGCCTTACCCTAGAATTGGGATGAAATTCCAACCAGCTTCCCTAACCATCCGCTCCAGTAGACTTGCAGAGAACTTTCCCAGGAGCGTCGTGGTGGCTTCAAATCATCAATCCGACGAGAAACAGAGCCGGGATTGAAGAGAGAAGGAGAGGGAGACGTTTATAGGGAGAGATAGGAAAGAATTTGCTCCAATTATTGCTGAAAAATTTAGGTTTTTGCTATTTATAGCCCTAGATGCATCGATGAGACACGTCATCTCGTCGATGAGTCCTTGCAGAAGTTCGTCAGTGAACCTTCTCTCCTCATCGAGGAATTCCAGACAGCAATGAACCCCCTATCAGTATTTTCTCGTTGACGAAACCTATCCTCGTCAACAAAATCCTCTTGTACCCTCGTCGACGAATCCCCTATGTTCGTCCATGAGAACCTTATTAATTTCTCGGGTTGTTACATTCTCCCCTCTTTATAAAATTTTGTCCTCAAAATTGACTATCTATGTTGAACATTATCCTATAAGGAAAATGGTCTACTTATTTTATTACTTACCCTCACTTGTGGTGGAGGAATATCGTGGTTACATTCTAAGCTCTAGGAAATTACACATACAAAATTAAAGAACTACCTACTAACTAAATCATTACATGTACCTACAAAAGATGCATTATTTAACTATTTACATTTTACCTAATTATTACAAATCCTCATGGAATAAATACGAGTATTTCTTTTTGATATCATTTTCGAGTTCCTATGAGGCTTCCTCCATAATATGATTCCTCCACAAAACTTTCACTAGCTGAATTTCTTTCGTGTGCAGTTCTTGTGTCTTTTTGTTTAAAATTTGTACCGGCGCGTCTTCATAAGCTAGTGAATTCTTGAGCTCTATCTATGTATAACTGATTATGTGGGATAGGTCTGGGACATATTTCCTCAGCATGGATATATGGAATAAGTTGTGAATTATAGCTAGAGTTGGTGGCAGAGCTAGCCTATAGGCTACTGATCCCACTTTCTCTAGTATCTCAAAAGGGCTAATAAACCTAGCGCTCTGCTTGCCTTTCTTTCCAAATCTCATAACCCCTCTTAAAGGATCCACCTTCAAAAATACCTGATCCCCCACTTTAAACTCTAATTCCCAATGACGAGTGTCTACATAACTTTTCTGCCAACTCTACGCAATATTAATTCTTTCCCTTATTAGTCGAACCTTGTCATAAGCTTGCTGCACTATCTCTGGACCCAAAACTTGCCTCTCACCTACCTCATCCCATAAAAGAGGAGAACAAAACCTCTTACCATACATTGCTTCATAGGGTGCCATGCCAATGCTAGTCTGATAGCTGTTATTATAAGCAAACTCAACTAGTGACATAAACTGGGTCCAACTACCCCCAAAATCTAGCATGCACGCCCGAAGCATATCCTCTAATGTCTGAGGAAAGTAGTGCTAAATTCTAACTGTGTACCCATAGCTTCCTGAAAACTCTTCCAAAATCGTGAAGTGAACCGAGGATCTCGGTCTGAAACTATGGATACCGGTACACCATGGACATGAACTATCTCCTGAACATATATTTCTATTAATCTATCCATGGAATAACCAACTTTAATCGAAATGAAATGAGCAGTCTTTATCAAACGATCAACAACCACCCAGATTGCGTTCAATCCCTGTCGTACTGGTGGTAACCCAGTAATAAAGTCCATAGAACGTGATCCCACTTCCACTCTAGAATGAACAATGGCTGCAACTGCCCTGCCAGTCTCTGGTGCTCAGTTTTAACCTACTAACACGTCAAAAATTACTGTATAAATTCAACTATTTCCCTTTTCATTCCACTCCACCAGAAATACTCTCGCAGATCAATGTACATTTTAGTACTGCCAGGGTGAACTGTGTATAAGGATCTGTGAGCCTCCTCCAATATAGTTCTCTTGATCTTAGTATCTTCAGGAATACATAACTTAGTACGGAACTGTAGGGCTCCGTTATCTGATATGCTAAACTTTTCTCCTTGACCACCCCGCACTCTAACCATGACCTCAACCAATTCTGCATCATCACCTTGAGCTACCTTAATCTTCTCATATAGTGTAGGTTGTACAGCCAGACTAGCAATAAGTGTCTGTGGATGATCCTCTACCAACTCCACATCAAGTCTCTCTAAATCCATTAGGATCGGTTGTTGGATCTCCATAAATGCTAGTACGGGTCCCACTGATTTCTTGCTCAGAGCATCTACTACCATATTCATTTCCCTGGGTGGTAACTAATTGTGTAGTCATAGTCTTTAATAAGCTCCAGCCACCTTCTTTGCCTCATGTTCAACTCTTTCTGGGTGAAGAAATATTTTAGGATCTTGTGATCCGTGAAAATCTCGCACTTTCCACCATATAGGTAATGCCTCCAGATCTTGAAAGCACACACCGCTGTAGCTAGCTCTAAATCAATGACAGGATAATTTTTCTCATATTCTTTAAGCTGTCTAGAAACATATGCAATAACCCTACCATGTTGCATCAATACACATCCAAGACCTTTCAATGATGCATCACTATATATTACAAATTCTTCCTTCCCTAATGGAATAGCTAATACTGGAGCAGAAACTAAACACCTCTTTAACTGCTGAAAACACTGCTCATAATCATTGATCCAATCAAACTACAAAATTTTCCTTATAAGTTGTGTTAATGGACCTAATAATCTAGAAAAACCATCTGTGAAGCTCTGGTAATAGCCCGTTAATCCCAAAAAACTCCTGACCTCCTGAACACTCCCCAGTCTTTCACAACTTACCACTGCCTCTATTACTCAGATCAATTAATATACCTGCCTTAAAAATCACATGGCCGAGAAAAGTAATATGCCTTAACCATAACTCACATTTCTTGAATTTTGCATATAATTTTCTTTCCCTCAATATCTGCAACACCAACTTCAAATTATGTTTATGCTCCTCAAACCTTCTTGAGTAGACCAGTATATCATCAATGAACACAACTACAAACTAGTCCAGGTACTGGTGGAACACTTGATTCATCAAATCCTTGAATACTGTCGGTGCGGTAGTCAACCCAAATGGCATCACCAGGAACTCGTTATGCCCATATCTGGTTCAAAACGCGGTCTTGAAAATATCTTCTGCTTTAACTTTCACCTGATGGTAACCCGACCGCAGGTCAATTTTAAAGTAAACCTAGGTCCCTTAGAGATGATCAAACAAGTCATCAGTCCTAGGGAGAGGATATTTATTCTTGACTGTCAGTTTTTTTATCTCCCTATAATCAATGCACAATCTCATGGTCCTATCTTTCTTTTTCACGAACAGAACTGGGGCTCCCCAGGGCGACACACTAGGCCTAATAAATCCCTTGTCTAGTCAATCCTGTAACTGATCTTTCAATTATTTCAACTCAAATGAAGTCATACAGTACAGTGCTTTAGACACTGGTGCTGACCCCGACAACAAATCTACAGTAAACTTGATCTCTCAATCTGGTGGTAAGCCGGGCAATTCCTCCAGAAAGACGTTTTGAAATTCTCTTACCACTGGTATGTTAGCTTGTTCTAATTCTTCTTTTGGCAATTCTTTTATGCATGCGACATACCCTTAGCAACCACCCTGTAGAAATCTCCTCACTTGAATAGCCGACACCAACTGTGGTGACGCACGTATGCAAAAACCCACGAATCTATATTCTTGCTCACCCGGGGGTCTAAAAATCACTTCAATCTGATGGCAATATATACTAGTGTGATGAGTTGCTAGCCAATCCATGCCCAGTATCACATCAAACCCCTGCATATCTAGGACCACAAGTTTGACTAACAACACTCTCTCCTAAATACTTACTAGAAAATTTTGAAGCACCTTCCTGCATTTTACCACAGATGCCATCGGCGTACCCACAAACAGTTCTACATCTAATAGCTGTGTTTCTACCCCAATTATTCTAACATACCCCGCTGATACAAAGGAGTGGGTGGCACTTGTATCAAACAAAACAATAATTTTGTATAGTAAAGCAATAGGAGTACCTCTGACTACATCTCCAGCCATATCAGCGTCACTCGGCGTCAACACAAATACCCTCGGTGGTGCAGTGTTCCTCTACTGACCTTTAGGGGGCTCCTGGTATCTACCCCGAAATGGTTTAGGAGCCGGTACATAACATGGTGGCATCTGACAGGATCAAGCCATATGACCGGGCCTCCTGCAGTGATAGTAATGATTCTACCCCAATCAACAATCACCAGGATGTCTTCGTCCACATTTGGGACAAATGGGGGGAGGCTGTCCACCCTGAAATCCACACTACTCTACCATCTGTCTCTAATCTCTGCCAGGTCTGCCTCGTCTCCAAGGGCCTTGGCTAGGACCCACCTGATAACCCAAGGATGCGGTCCTGTTCTTTTGGCACTGTGTCTTAGTCTCTCTCGGTAGACTCTCCTCTACTATAATGGCCCTGTCAACCAGCTCTAAAAAAGTTTGGATCCTCAAAAATGCCACCTGCCTATAAATATCATGCCTTAGGTTTCTTTCAAACATTCTAGCTTTCTTCATTTCATCTGGGATGATATAGGGGCAGAAACGCGAGAGCTCGATAAATTTCACCGCATATTGCTAATTTGTGGGACAAGCTCAGAAACTCTTGTACTCGAGCTTCTTTGACTGATTCAAGATAGTAACTATCGAAGAAAATGTCCTTGAATCGAGCCCAGGTCATCGTCATTAGTATAGCCCCCTACCCCTCCAATAACCTTAGTAGATGTCCACCATCTCTCGGCCTCCCCTCCCAGTCCATACATAGCATATAAGACTCTCTGCTCATCAATGCAGTGAAGTACTGTCAGAATTTTCTCTACCTCCTGTATTTAGTTCTCCACTACAGTAGGGTCAACTGTTATAGAAAATGTTGGCATATTCATCTTCATAAATTTCTATATCGTACATCCCTGAGCTAGTGATGGACCTCTCTACTCCCTGGAGCTCCAAGCAATCTCTGCTATTACTTATTGAGTCACACTATGTAGCACAGCATCTGAATCCCCACCTCCTGCACTAGAAGGTCCAACTCCATCATTTCCACTAGCATGAGCGCTACTGCCTCTTGGTTCCATCCTACAAATATATAGAACATTGTTTCAGAATCTTATTTCCCTATACAAACCTAACTTATTCCATTCATCTAAAACTTCAAATTCTCTATTAACCATCCCTCCTATTCCTAACCCCAAATCAAATCTTGCAACCTAAATACATGACTCGTCAATAGTTTACTATGGCTTTCCTGGAATCGTCACTCCAGGAAAAACATAGAAACCACCATGAAAATCATGCATTCAGATCATAGAACAGAAACCTCAAATTCTTTTCTTATATTCTGGTATTGTTTCCCGCTACACTCTAGAGTCTACAGAACCTAGCAACCTAGGCTCTAATACCAAAATCTAACGACCTCAAAATTTTCATCATCATTTTTTTAAGATATATATATATATATATATATATATATATATATCATTCTGATACACTGAATATGAAATCTCAGACCCTAGCGAGGCACTGGGGTATTCCTGTATACAATGACCACACCTACGCAATGGAAATATAAGACATACATTGAAATTGGAATAGCTTTCCCAAGAGGGGGTTGGATTGGGATTTAAAATTTTATTCCTCCTTTTTTCTTTAATTATTTTGTATTATAACAATAATCAATACTCAAAACACAATCACAAAATTGATTCGGAATTAAAAAAAAAAAACAAGATAATCAATAACTTATTCCTTGTAATCAATAGTCCGGTATCAATACAAAACTTTGTTGAACTTGTATAGGCCCTATGTCAAAAATTACAAGCACACTTCTTCCCAATGTTCAATTTTTAAATAAATTTTCATAATAATAAGTTAAGGATGATCAACCAACGTAGTCCTTTACGGTTTCCACAATCAATGCTGATCAAACCAAAGCAAATTACCTTATGGTCTATTTAACAACCAAACACTTAGAATTTAGAGATTAATAAAGCATCCACGCAATTTATAAACTTTGCTAAAAAGTAAAGAGAAGGGAAGAGAGAATAACACAAGGGTTTACAAGGTTTGACTTCAATATTGCCTACGTCCTTGCCCTTGGTAAAACACCAAAAGATTCACTATCACGTTCCTTTACCAGGTGGAGCAATACTGATTACAACGCTCCTTGGTTAAGGCTAAAGCCCACCTTCTCCAAACAATATTCCTTTGTTTGGTCCAACGATTCACCACACAAACCATCTATCAATCTGCTACAAAGATTTAAACAAGATGTACAAGAATTGCTCCTCAAAAAGCTGATTAGTGCAGATTGAAAACTATATACTTCAGTAAATTCACAATACAAAATTCAGATTGAAGCTATAGAGATTCATCACCATAAGAATCTTTCAATAGATGAAAGAATTAACAATTGAAGCACAATCTCAGTGAGAAAATCAGAAGGACTTTAGAGAACTTCATGAATGGTGTGAGCAACAAAGAGTTTTTAGAATTTCAGAATGCTTTGAGAGAGAGTTTGATTTGTGATTTGAAATCTTGGTGTATGAATCAATGTATCTTAAGGGTATTTTAATATTAAGAAAGTTATGTAACTTGTTCCCCAAGTTTACTTGGAGTAAGGCCCAAGTTTTATATTGATTTGGGCTTCTAGTAATTTAAATTTCAAAAATATGCCCGTTCAGTAATTTGAATTTTTCCGCAAGCCAGACGACTGTGGACTCTCTGGCAGTCATCTGTCCATGAATTTCATATACAATTTTCACAAACAGAAAAGTGGCAGTTGTCTATCCTCTGACAATCGTCTATTAAGCTTCTATCTCTTATTTAATATCTTTTTAATTTGCTAGTCATCTGTTCAAAGACAGACAGTCATTTACCAAGTTTTGTTTCTCATTTTAAGACAATTTTTTATTTTTCTCTCCTTTGTTTATTTTGACTTAAAATATCAATATGGTTTTTCTTTGAAAAATAAGTTCCAAGTCTTAAAAATAAGGTCTCTTAGTCTTTTTGCCAAATGAGCTTCAAAATGAATATTCATACATGAATCAACTTGAAGTACTTACAAAGCTTTGTTCTAAAAACAAATTTGACACTTCTTTTCTTTGAGTTCTTTTTATTGCTACTCTTTGATCTTTCAGAATTATCTGAGTTTTCATTATGGATCACTTGTATTAGTGTAAGGCTTTCCTTGTTCCTTGATCCTTGTGAGCTTTCAAGATAGGGCATTTGAAGTTTGAGCTTTATGAAATCATCTTTGCCTAAAACAATATCACTTGTTATCATCAAAATCAAGAGTTGTAAGCCTAAGTAGGCCAACAATATCCCCCTTTTTGATGATGACAAAGAAAGAGCAAAGATACAAAAATAATGCTCCCCCTGTCAATAAGCATAGACTTAAAATAATTTCATTAAAACATAATTTCAGAAGGTTCAATGTTTCAGATTTAACATTGAAGCATATACATAGAAACAACAACAAATACATAGAACTCATAGTCTTTGCGCACACACATACCCCCCCCTTTTGACATCAACAAACAGACATAATACATCCATAAATTGAGCAGTGTCACTATCTATAGCAATTCCTTTTCCTCTAGATTGCTGTGATCCTTCTTCTTCTTCTTTTCGCAAAATTTTCATCTGATTTTTCCTAAGAGTTTTCATCATTATTTTCATCACTTTCTTTATCTGAATCAATGGTAGTATGTGTGACACGTTGCTCTTTTTTATCAAGACGTTTATCTAGTAAAGTGTACTTATCATCAATATTTGTGATCTTGTCTTGAAACGAAGCAAAACCATCCCTCATTTCAAAACTGAAGGTGGAATAATGCTAATAAAAAGGAAGAAACAATGCAGGTATATCAGCTTCTTCAGGAGCTAGTTACGTTCTTCTAGTGTTCGTCGTGCAGGTCTATTTCCCCTAAACATCCATCCCTCAGTGTACTTCTTTTAGCCCATCCTTGTTAAAGTAGTGGAGGAGAATATGTTGTAATGGGTTCACTTCACTAGTTTTGAAGATGGAGTGAGGACTTGAACATGAGCAAAAACCAAGAAAAGAATGCCACCATATGGAAGTCCAATTTTAGGAGATTCGAGCTTCATGACCATCCATTTGAGTATGAGGCTACCTAAATCCAATTTCTTTCCTTTTAATATGCACAATATGAAGAAGCAATCAAAGAAAGAGATATGATCAAAGGATCCTGATCTAGGAATTATATTCTAAGCAGTGATCTTGTGAAGAATTTGTGCTTGCTACTTGAGTTATTTGTATTGTGGAGGATGTCCAAAGTAGGTGGGTTGATCATTCATTACAAGAGGCAGAAATTCTTGTGGAGAAAAACTCTGCTCCATTGTCCACTATTTTTCTATTGGATTGCACTCAAAATCATTATGTGTTGACCTTATAGGTCACACCCTGGTTTTGATAATGACAAATACAATTGTATTTAATAAATATCTAGTTCATGTACAGGTTCATATTAGCATATCTTCAGTGACACGTGAAAAGCTTGAAGACAATTTCATACTCTTAATTGTAATAGTTTTTAAATGAAATTTGTCTGTAATAGTAATTAGGGTTTTCGGTTTGTAATAAGTTCACACACATCACATGCATGAATTAATTTGTAAGCTCAAACCGAACCATAGAAAAACCTTAGGGTGAACCATCGGTCGACCTTCGGTCGACCAACACCGAACTTTTTCGGTGTTTCCAAATTGGACCCAAGTGACCTTAGGACACTCACTTTTGCACTTGTATGTAATAGGCACTTGAATAGGGTTTGAATGTTGCAAGAAGGGACCGAAATGCACACTTGGTGCACTTTCGGTCGACCGGCCAACTCAGTTTAATTTGGCCCGGTCGACCGAAACAGGTCCGGGTCAACTGTTTGACCCAGGCTTGGTCGACCGAGCCCTTATAGGTCATTTAACCTCGGTCGACCGAACCTCCTAGGAGTCAACTTTTTGACCTCCCGGTCGACCGACCATATTTGTACTACAGCTACCTGGTCGACCGAGGGGTCTTGGGAGAATTCCCAACAACCTGGTTGACCGAGCCCTGTAGTTCAAAAAGGCCCCGGTCGACCGAACCTCGAAAATTTGGCAAATCGCCCTTTCCCGGTCAACCGACCACTCTGTTCAAAATGCCCCCGTTCGACCGAGCTACTTGAGTCCCGGTCAGCCGAAACACTTTTGGTCGACCGGACCTCTCGGGTTGCTCCCATTTTTTTACCGCAGTTAATAATTTTTTAACGGGGTTAAATTATCTTAAGTGTCATTAATCTTTTCCAAAAATCCCTAATGAGTCCCCAACGGTCAAAATTTTTAGTATGTCTATATATACTCCTTCATTTGGTGATTTAAGCACGGATTAGCAAAAAGATTAACAAAATTTATCTCAAGCCAAAATACTCATTTTTGCCTCTCATTACTCACACTTCTTTTGAAACCTACTCAAGCTTACACTCTTCATCCATCTAAATCATTTTTGTAAGTGTATTGAGTACTTTTACTTAGAGGTTAGCTCTCCATATTGTTGCATATTTGAATCGATTTTTGAGAGCATAACCTAAGTTTTCTTAGGAGGCTTTGCCAATAAGCCTGCCCTAAGAAAGACTCTTTGTGACATCCCAAGTATTGCATTCTCGTTGCAATATCTTAGGAAGTTCGTTTTTGTTTGGAGATTGCAAAAATACTTTCAAACATATCCGAATATCTTGTGGTATTCATATTGATATATTTGTGAAAAGATATTCGTGTGTGTGATATATAAATCTTTGTGGTATTATTTATACAAGTATATATATCATTTGCCGAAAACAAAGATTATCTATTTTGCAATACAAGCATATACGCATTCTATTGATTGATAATATTGAGGCTTGTTTGATATTCTGTGTGAACACTTTTGACTGAATATTTTGAAGTACACAGATTATTATTGACACTCTCACGTACTTGCTACACAGATAGAAAACATTGTTGAGAGATTGACATATTTAGACCACAAAGAGCTTACATTATTAAATCATCTGTGGTGTTTGTGTTTGTGCGCACTTGTGGTACAAATCTGCTTTACGTGAAAGCACTCTTGTATTGTACCTTTGATTGTATATCTGAGAGATTCTAGGCGTGGCCTGAGGGGGCGGTAATCCAGCCCGGTAAGGATTGGTGTAAAGGTTGAGGTCAGCCCTGTGTTAATTTGACCTGGTTTGTATAGGTGCCGCTCCACCCGTTTAAGTGAGCAAGGTATTGTGATAATCCTTGTGCTGGTTAGCCAAGGCGGGGACATAGGCAGTTGGCCGAACCTCGATAACATATCTCTGGGTCATCCTCTCTTTACTGCTTTCTAGTGCTTATATGATTGTTTAAACTGCTTTATTTAATTTTAGGTATATTTACATTAATTGCATTAGATTGACCCTAGGCTTGTGAACATACTGTTGTTAGAAAGGAGTACCTAGGAGGTAAAATTTAAAAATACCAATTCACCCCCCCTCTTGGGATCACGGTAAAGCTAACATTATGCTTTATACGAAGTATTTTCCTTAGCAAATAAGTGTGATCTTTTGGCCAAATACTTCGATGGAAAATCTAACATCTTTCTTTACCAAGTTTGAATAAAATAACTTGATTTGATCAGAGTAATATCCCTTAACTTTGTGAAGAACAAATTTATCCCATCCAATATTTTTGAATAACTAAAGAATCTCAGGGAAATTTTCTTCAAAGAAAGAGATATCGAGTACCTTACCGAAAATTGGATCAATAATGGAGATATGGTTTTGGTACAAGGATTGTGCATGAGATGAGACTAACCACTTTTCAATATCATTGTTGCTTTCAAGCCTTGAAGAAGAGGATGCCTTGTCCTTTCTTCCAGTTGTTTTGGTTCTACGCATATTGCTAAAGCTGAAATTTAAGGAATCCTAGCCATGAAGGTTGTTGGGAAAAGGTTTGGAGAGGAGAATGTTAGCTTTGGTGCAATCCCAAGAGTGGGGGGGTGAATTGGGTATTAAAAGTTTCTCCCCTAGGTTCAACTAGTTTAGACCATATGTTCAGCAGAATTCAAATCATATGCATCATTCACACAATAACATATGCATGCGATAAATATAAAATGCGAAAATATAAATGGACACGCGATATGTTATCGAGGTTCGGCCAACAATGCCTATGTTTCTGCCTCTAGCCCGCAAGCTCAAGGATTCCACTAATAGCTCACTTAACGGGTTAAGCAGCACCAATTACAACCAGGTCAATTAGCACAGGGTTGACCTCAACTTTTACAACTAGGTTAATTAGCGGCGTTGACCTCAACCTACACCTTAATAGAATGGTGCACCTAGCTTTCCTAATCGGGTCTAAGCCAATCTGGGACTATTTCAAAGGGCTAGTCTCCCTCTTCAGGCCACGCCTAAAAATAGAATAGTATTTGCTCAATCAATAAGATTGGTACAGTCACTGTGCTTTCATGCAAAGCAGATATGTACTCAAATGCGCTCAGTCACATGCACCACAAGATGATTTAATATGTAAGCTCAGGGTGGTCTAATATTTCAACTCTCAAATGTATTTTCTATCAGTGTAATGAGTGTGTGAGAGTATCAACAAGCAATATTTGTATCACTGGACATTCAAACAATGTGCTCAAACAAAGATATCAATCAATCCTCAAGAATATCAATCCGTAGGATATCTCAATCACTTAAAGATTAGATAATGTATATGCTTGGTTTGCAAAGGATATATAATCTTTGTATTCAGCAAAATGATATGCAAGTTAGTGAATATTGCAACAAAGATTAATATCACAAACACAAATATCATCTCAAAAATATCGAAATAAATCACACAAGATATTTGAGAATGTTTTTGAAAATGTTTTTGTGACCCAAAACAAAATACAAGCTTCCTAAGATATTGCAACACAAATGCAATACTCAAAAGGTAAGGCAAGTCTTCTTAGGATAGGCTTATGAGCAAAGCCCCCTAAGAACACTTATGTTTAGCTCTTGTTGAAAATCGATTCAATCAAAACACGAATGGGAGAGCAAACCTATTAAAACCAACACTCAAGCAACTTATAGAGATTTTAAGCAATCGAAGAGGGTAAGTATGAGTGATTGGAGTATAAAAACGAGTAGTAGAATTTTTAAGAGTGAGAGAGAATTTTTTTTTAATCGAGTTTCTTGATCTCTCTTTAATTTTCCCAAATGAAGGGGTATTTATAGACACCCCATGAATTATAACTGTTGGGCACAAGTCTGGTATTATTAGAAAAGATTAATGACGTTTTATTTATTATAACCTCGTTTAAAATATTTAACCACGATAAAAAATTCAAGGCAACCCGAGAGCACCAGTCGACCAGAAGACTTTCGACCAACCAAAGCTCATATGGCTCGGTCGATCGGGCTAATTTTGAACTTCAGGGTTTGTCAATCAGGAAAGTTGATTTTTCCAAAATGACGTAGTTCGATCGACCAGGGTGAAAAAGAACTATCTGGTTGATCGACCAGACTATTGATTTCCCACATATGGGAACTCGGTCGACCAAGTTGGTGTAGTTCAAAAAGGTCTCGGTCGATCAGGAAATCAAACTGTTGACTTCATGGGGTTTCGATCGACAAGAGTCAAATGAACTATCATGGCTCAGTCAACCGGTTGACCCAGACCAGATTCGGTCGACTGGAGGCAAAATGACCTGTTTAGGTCGGTCAATTGAAAGTGCATAACTTGTGCATTTCGGTCCTATTTCATTACACATTCACCCTATTCAAGTGCCTATCACAAATAAGTGCAAGGGTGAGTGTCCTAGGGTCTATTTAGGTCCAATTTTAGTTACATTTTAGTTCTGAGCTTACCTATTAGACCATGCACGTGGGGTGTATGATTATTACAAGCAAACTTCCTAATTTACTATTATAGATCAATTACACAAATGAAATATATATATTACAACCCGATGGAGTTTGGTCTTCAATCTTCACTTGCTTTATGTGCATCTTGATCTTGACAATTTTAGGTTCCTGCACAAAGTCTCAAACACTCATTATATACAATGAGTATTTGTCATAATCAAAACCGAGCGTGACCTATAAAGTCAACATTCTCCCCCTTTTTGATGATGACAAATACGATCAACAAAAATATAGGTTTAAGCCTAAGAAGCCCCCCCCCCCCCCCTTTTTCAATATGCATCCAATTTATTTTTTAACCAAGTCATATTACCCATAATTTTTGCCCCTTTCCATCTCCCCCTTATGGCAATAGCAAAAAGGGCCATACGAGGTAACGCTCTAGGCAATGGGTAAGTATTACATTTATACATTATGGATTTTGGAAATATTTTTTACAAAATTTTGGTAGAGTGTCGTTTGTAAATCAGACTTTCCAAAATAAATCATGTATAAAATATAACATATTTGAGTTTATATTTCCTAACAGTTTATCCACAACTACTCAAACAACTTAGTAGGGTCCAACAATCAAGTAAAAGTTTCAATGTCATCATGAAGTGGACAAAGGAGTTATGCATCACAAGTAATAATCAATATTCATTACATCCAATATGATTATGCAATAGATATAAGACATGTGCACCCACGCAATAAGCAACACGTACAAAGTCTAACACAAGGAGGCATATCAATAGTAAGATGAGCTTCTTAGATTTTTAAAATTTCATTTGAGAGCTCCCCCTAAATTTATGTAGTTTATCAAACATCTAAGAAGCTTCTCTACTGTGCATTGAGCCTAACTCACGTCTAATTTGTATGAATCTATCCTCGGGAAGTGGTTTAGTCAATATATCCACAAACTGTTCATTTTTGCATACAAACTCAAGAATTTAAGGCAAGTAAGAATCTAAATCTACCAGCAGACAATTCTCATCAACTGCATCCACCATGCAGGAGGCATTCTATACAAAGAATGCATTTCAGTAGTATAGTCATCAACTGCATCCGCTATCAATATGTGGTGAGCGTGATTGTCATGATAAAACAAAACAAAAGTAAAATTTGTTTGATATATTGGTACAGACCAAATAATATAAAATAAAATGAATAAAAGCCATACAATCTGATCTGCAGGCTACTCTTTTAAATCTAGAACTCCCCCCCCCCCCTATCATCACCACCGTCACCGGCATCAAAGTAAAAATCCATGGTCATCCGGTCTCGCTCATCCTGCGTCTCCTAAATACGATTGTTCAGCTTACTGAAGTTGACTGTCATGGCCCTCTCTTAATCTGTGAATAGACTAGTAGTAGAGATGGAGAACTACAAGAACTTGTCATGAAGGGCAGTGGATGACGATGCCAAATCTCGTAGGTCTAACTAGACTTATTCTCGAAACTATCCAAATGAGTTAGATAAACTAGTTATGGCAGCCATTAGATCAACATTCGATGGCTGCATGGGCTGTGGTGACTCATGCGAGGCCTCCCCCTATGCTGTGGTGACTTATTATTTTTTTTTCTTTTTTTATTTAGAACCCAACCAGACATCATCGGAATAATTAAATAAATTGAAGCACTGGTTAAATCTACCACAAAATTAATTGAGAAACTAAATAAATAAACCGTGACCCTAACATTCAAAATTAAAATCCTTCCATAAACCTCAATAAAAGAAAGTAATTAAAAAAAAATAACAATAGTCACTTAACAAGAGCAGTAATAGTAAGACATTCAAAAAAAATCCAAGTTAACTGACTTCAAATAGAAAACAATAATATCCGACTAAAAAAATAAAAATAAAAAAAAGGTGTGAGAGAGAGAGAGAGAGAGAAAAAAAGAAAAGGAACAGAGGCCTGTAGTACTCGGGCTGTGTTGGAATGGTGGCAGCAAGGGGAGATGGCTTCAGATGCTCTAGCTGCTGCTCATGGTGGTTGCTGGTCATGGACTGCTATGGTGCTCTGGTCAGATGCTGGAGCTGAGGGAGTTGAAGAAGGCAATGGCCAGAGAGGGGGCTGGAGCAATTGCAATAGAGAGCTACTGTTGCTGGCCGAGGGGGACAAGGGCTGTTGCAGCAGAGAGCTGCTGCTGGTGTGCTTCACGGGGAACTACTATAGCTGCCTTGGCTGTGTAGCAAGGAAGAGGAGAGGCTGGGGCTAGTGTTGCTGGAGGTACAGTAGCAAAGGGACAAGGGAAAGACAGAGGAAAAGGGAGAGAGGAGAACTAGGAGGGCAGGGAAGAATAAGAGAGAAGAGACAGGGAGCAAAGCAGAATTGAAAAGAACAAATAAAACAAACTAAAGAAGAAGAAGAAGAAGAAGAAGAAGAAGAAGAAGAAGAAGGAGAAGAGGAGAATGGGGAGCCATGGGGGCTGCCTCCATAGGGGGAGGAAGAGAGGGATATTTAAGGATAGGGGGGAAAGCCCTAGACCCGGATCCAGATAGGAGACCCGACCCGGATTGTTATATTTTTTCATTTTTTTCATTCTTTATTCATCACAAATCTGACTCTTCTGGAGTCCATACTCACAAAACTAAAAACACAAAAGTTTTAGATGATCATTTTCTCTTTCTCCATAAATTTGAATCGTCTTGATCGAAACTTGGACAGAAAAGTTATGCATGAAATACAAACAGGTGTCGGTTTTGGTTCTTGGGAATTTTCTTGCGACAAAAAATTACCAAAACTTCATAAATAGTGCAATAAAGTTCAAGAATGATGATTTTGACACTTTATTAAAATATTGGACAATTTTGGACATTTAATTAAAAATATAAACCATAAAGCTCGGGTTAAGATGCTCAATTACACAGTTTTGATGCGTAATCACACCTCCCAACTAACGTTTTGCTAGTCTCTAGCAAATGACGTTAATGAATCTCAGGGTGGTGTCTACAACTACATACTCCAATAATCACGAAATCAGTGCACATGCGATATAACTATACCACTTCACATACAAGAACATAACTGAATTTCACACAAGCTCGTTCATATTCAATGCACACGACTCTAAAGCACGTCACTCATGCAAATTTCATTGTTTTTATGCGATTTGAGAGCAGTATACTCACATGAAGTTAATCAGTGGCACATTCAGAGTTAATGCAATCATATAAGTTCGAGTATAAATAGGTAAACTCTCGAGGTGTGTGTGATATGTGTGACTCAGTACACCTAGGACACCAGTGGACACCTACAGAACGGTCGCTTTGACTCGGCTTAACTGGTATACCCTCAAGAACACTCAAAGAAAATGGGTTCACTCATCATATGTGAGGAGGAGTGTCGCGATCAAACATCCCACATATTAAAAAGAACAACGCTAAGTATATGGAGTGGACTAGTCTGGAAAGGATCTAGCCTATCTATGAGGTGTCGGGTCCTTCACCCTGGCATCTTCTCACCTACTCGCCATATCCAACCGAGACCACCCTAGATCAACTCATTCACAAACTTGTCGTGAATACATCTGAGGCATTAATCAGTTGAAGAATCATCATACGTGGAAAATATGTGTCGTCCTTGACTTTTGTGATATGTATTTGGGCTAGCATTGACATTTCATTTCATGTGCATGTGTATTACTTATTCTTTTTTCTGCTTATTCTTTATTTTCTGTCTTTTCTTGAGCAATAAGGACAATGTTAACACTTCTTTTGTAATCTTCATACCATCAATGGGAATTGAGCAAGAATAGAAGTTCATGAATTAAGTCTATCTCTAGGAGTGGCTCAGCTTTCACATTTTGAGTAGGCTACAAGACCTAGGTTTCTATCTCCCCACTAGGTGTCACCTCTAAGCTAGCAAATCAAAACATAGACTAGTGTACAAAGAAATCATCCAGAATAAGAGAATTGAGTTCTATGAACTCTGATTTGATATTAACGCTCAAAAGGACGATAATAGCTCAAGAATATCTCACAAAGGTGTCATAGTCGCCACAGGTGCTCTCTTAGTGCTCACAGGAAACCCTAAGTGCAATGAATCACATGAATGTATTTATTTAGCCTCGTGAGGTGTCGTGTAAATACAAGAAATTATATAGTCAAATTAACACGAATGTACTACCAATCGATTCTTCATGGAGTCATAAGATCATATAGAGAGAAACTACACATGATTGACTCAAGTGTGTCATTCGTAAGTTATACATGAGTATGTGAAAGGTATACACAGTGTTAAGCATGGCATAGTGTAGTGTAATTCCTTCAGTACTCCTCCTTTCTTTCTCTCTTTCTTTTTGAATTTTTTTTGTATTTTTGAATTTTTTTTTTGAAATATAAAACCTGGTACGTGTACGTGCCCAGTGTCACATGCGAATGCTCATCCCCCCAACTAAAGTGGAACATTGTCCTCAATGTGAAAGCGTAGGGGAAATAAAAAGGACTGTGCACCGGAAAAGTAAAGCATACCTGAGTGGCGAAATAACAAAAATCGAACTACGAGAAAATGGTCCTGAAAACTAACTAAAAATAAAATAAGATAAAATAAAAAGGAAAATAAAGGAAAGAAAAACATCACAATTGTCTGGCGGAGGCTCAGGAGGAATTTCGGCTGGTGGCCGTAGGTCGATAAATTGCATCGACGGGTCTCCAAATTTGAGCCGCCACAATGGATCAGTCTTAATACCTGCACAAAAATTAGCCTCAAATGAATTAATGCGTGTCAAAATACCAAACAATTTGTGTGCAGGTCGACCCTCGTGTGTGGATAAGAAAGGGTCTTTATTCAACATTGTGTCCAGGAAATGTGCTTCTTTACGAACTAACGGTTGAGAGAAAGTGATTGGAATAATTACCTGCAGTTCTTCAGAAGCATTAACATTAAAGGTTTTACCTGGTTCCTTAAAAATTAGGCTATCACCAGTCTGATCACCCTCTTTATCGGGTGTACATATCATCATACCACTGCAAGAGTCTGCCTCCTCATTAGGCTCCTTAACATCTGATTCAGGTGGGGGTGACGGTTTCATGATTTCTGAGCTTGGCGTATTAGGTACCACAGGTTGGTACTCCGTATGAGTATCAGTCTCCTTATAAACTAACTGCTCCGCTTCTAGCCCCATTTCCTCTGATTTTTCTTTGACCTCTTCTGGTTCAGCCGTGACTTCTAGTGCTGGGACAACTGGTTGTCTGACGATGAGCATCTCAGGTTGGGGAAATTCTTTTTTCGCTTCTCGAAGTGGTGGTGGTCTCTGCTGTCTCAAGAAAAACATCGTGTATTTTTTGGTGTGACTGTTGGTACTCTTGAGGACTAGGCTGAGATTCCATGGGCAAGTCTTCATTTTCTAAGATGTCCAACTGCATGCTTATCGCATTAATGGTGTCCCGCAATTCATTATTATGATCGACTTGAGTTTGCATAAACTGCTGGAGCATGTTCGCCATCTGTGTTATGCTATCCTCCAAAAATTCTGATAGCGTACAGCTCTGAGGGATCTGTTGTGGCTGATAATGAGGTAGAGGAATATCCGGGTATTTTGGCGGTTCATATGCATCACCACCACTAATTGTGCTGATAGGGTGTGCAATCATGGGTTCCTGAGTGTATCCTGCGTTGCACTGTGGGACATTGTTAGCTAAGTAATCAAAGAATCATAATACCTGATCTGGATCCTCGCTGACGGGCTCTCCATTAGACATAGTCTGGACAAAACACTTGCAATCAGGGGTATGAGCAGTATAAAAATAATCAGCTAAAACATACAGAAGGTTAGCAGTCGGCTGACAAAACCCACACAGACGTCTCATTTTGCACAAACAATCATCTATCAAGTGCTTGACAATTGTTTGTCATGCTTCTGTCTCTTGTTTAATATCCTTTTAATTTGTCAGTCATCTGTCCATAGGCAAACAGTCGTCTTCCAAGTGTTGTTTCTCATTTTAAGACAATTTTTTTATTTTTCTCTCCTTTGTTTATTTTGACTTAGAATCTCAAATTGGTTTTTCTATGAAAAATAAGTTTCAAGTCTTAAAACTAAGGTCACTTAGTCTTTTTGCCTAATGAGCTTCAAAATGAATATTCATGCATGAATCAACTTGAAGTACTTACAAAGCTTTGTTCTAAAAACAAATTGGTCACTTCTTTGCTTTGAGTTCTTTTTGTTGCTACTCTTTGGTCTTTCAGACTTCTCTGAGTTTTCATTATGGATCACTTGTATTAATATAAGGATTTCCTTATTCCTTGATCCTTGTGAGCTTTCAAGATAGGGCATTTGAAGTTTGAGCTTTTTGAATTCATCTTTGTCTGAAATAGTATCACTTAGAAACACATTAGATAACCTTAGTTTGTTATCATCAAAATCAAGAGTCGTAAGCCTAACTAGGCCAACATACATCCATATATATACTATACAATACCAGAACTCAGTATTTCTAGACTATAGTCATATGATACATCTCTCTCCAGTATCAACTACCCAAAATACCATACTCTGTAGAAACTTACCCTATAAATAGGGTGACAATGTAATCTCTATCTGCGAGCCTGATATGCTCACCTAGCTGGCTCACCTGAAAAATGTTAAAGTAATTGGGTGAGTTGACGCTCAATAAGTAGAAATATACTATTACTAGTGTGTAGCGACTAAGTTGCATATTATTCAAATAATAACTGAACTATATAAATTAATGATTTCGCAAAGCATATCTTACATTTATCACAGTTTAACATATAATTGTATCATCTGGAATTTTCTACTTTTATGTCATGCTACATTTATCTTACAGTTTACATATAAAAGTTGCATATTACTTTTATTACATTCATATAATTGTTTATTTATACATATACAATTTTACAGTATTTGAATTGCGGGACACCATTCTACTAATATCATACTATAATTATCAAATACTATAAAATTGTATATGTATAAATAATTGTGTTTATTCCCTGGAACTCTGTATGTCATGATTTGACCCCTCATGATAGGGTTGTGTGGCTCGTAGGCGGGACTTAACACTAGTCGGTCTTCTAGGTAAGTCACAATACTTTTAACTACCTCAACCCGGCCAAATTGCATCCACTCCTAGGCACGGAATTGGACTGTTTCCTCGTCAAATCAGCCCCCACAACCTAGCAAACTGGGGAGCTACATCCACCCCGAGCACGGTTTGATGGTACCCACACACTATCTGAGATATATGGTTGCACTCTATCTATTTTAGTAATGGTACCGTGCTCTGTAACTGTATCTGTCTGTACTATTTTCATAGGGATCTGATACTATATAATACATATACTATAATTATCTTTACTGTTCTCATCATGTTTCCAAAATAACCATAACACTATAGTTATGTGCTATAAATACTATAATATTTGAATACTATAACTGTAGCATCTTGATGCTATATCTTTATTTCTAACTAGGACTTCAAATCAAACAATCGAAACATGGAATCTTTATAAATCTGTCACGCCCTGAACCCCGAAATGGGACCCAAGGGTGAAAATGTAACTAACCTGTCCCAGTATCTAATAAAAACATCCAAAGATATAGTACAATGGATGAGGGTCCGACCCCATCGGGTTTCTAGGCACCCTAAACACATCCAATCACAAACATATATGCAGCCAAAAGAGGTCATTTATATACACATATGCAGTACCATACTAGAGTCTATATAGGAGCCAAACACAACTTTATCAAAACGTACAACCGGGTGCCTAAATACAACTCAAAATGGCAACCCAACAAAAATACAATCCTAGCACTTACCCAAGCGCTAAACGTAGTACACCAGCCACTACGCTCCCTACACCAACATGCTAGTTCCGATTACTCGAACGACCTATAAAAATGTACGTACAGCAGGGGTGAGACATCTCTCAGTAAGGAAAAACACAGGTTATATCGGTGTGTGGCATTTGAGTGTTATCATGATGCAACATACACGCAGTGAAATGCAATCCAGTACTAGTTTCCACAGTGCATACACACACACATACACATACACATACACATGATCAACAATTCTAGTGTCATCACAACCTTCGGCCCAAAGCCAGCCCGCGACATACGGCGTTGGCCCGTAACCAACCCACGAACACGGTGCCACCGGCACATGGCTAGTCCTCGACTCCCATGGCATCGTACGGGCACTAAACAGGTGGATCCACACCCTTCGGCCTGATCTATCGGAATAGGCTCACGCCCTCGAGTATAGATCCGAACACTCTTGCCCACATGGCAGGCGATAAATACACGACCTCGGATATAGATCCGGACACTCTCAGTACCTGGAACAATTTTGAAACCCAGTTCCTACTAGCATCTCAACATGTCACACACACATGCATGCTCATATAACCAACAAACCACACCCATTTGGTAGTCTAAATCATGGTTTTTTAAACAAATACAGTTAAACAAGTCAAGGCACGACCACCCTAATATCATAGTATAAATCACATATATACTCGATTTTCAACAAAACCAAGGATGCAACCCATCGCCCCCTTTTTCCCAAAGCTATAATAATGAAAAACCCATAATTTTCCCCATTAGATCTCTCTAAATGAGTAGCCAAAACACACACAGGACCGTGGACCATAGTCCCACCGAGTCCGATTTCAAAAATAACCAATATAAACATAGTTCCCCTTACCTTTTCCCCGAATAACAAATCCCAAATTCCAAGGAACTTAAACAGCGAACCGAGTTCCAAAACCTACAAATCACAGTAAAAAATATACTCACGACACTGTTACCTACAAAACTATCGAATCAGAAATGAAAATCGAGCCTTACCTTGATTTTTCGCCAAAACTCAAAAATCTCTGAAATGAGATTCCGATCCATATAAGTTGTAGAGAATCCTTCCACGATCCTCATGGTAACTTTAGATTTCCGATTCCAGCAACAATCGGTGAAGAAATCTAGAGAGAGAGAGAGAGAGTAAGGAGAGGTTTTGAGAGAGTGAGAAAGAGAGAGAGAGAGAGAGAGAGAGAGAGAGAGAGAGAGAGAGAGAGAGATATTTGAAGTTACTTAGTAAGGAAGTAAACGAAATTCCTATTTATAGCCCTTTGACCAAGCCAAATTCCCAATTTGCCCCTCTTTTATTTATTTAAACTCATTCATTACGGTTCGGGTTCTTACAATCTCCCCTCCTTACAAAAATTTCGTCCTCGAAATTTGCTATCTCTCATTCTTAAAGTCATATCCGAAATACACATAAACGAACTACCAACAAAAAATTGGCGACTTCTGCAGTGCAGTCCCATCATACACATACACATACATACCGCCACTTATGGCGAAGGAATATCGTGGTTACATATACAACAGCCTAGGAGTTCACAATACACACACACTCCCAACAACTAACCACCTATCCCAACCCATATTAGGATCATGTACAAGTGCCCAAAATAATTGTGGATACTTCCGGCGTATTTCCGTTTCCAGTTCCCAAGAAGCTTCCTCAACCTCGTGGTTTCGTCACAATACCTTCACTAACGGTATCTCTCTAGTACGAAGCTTCTAAACTTTACGGTCTAGACCCTGAATAGGTATCTCCTCATACACTAAAGTATCCCCAATTTCTAGCTCATCATAACTAATAACATGTGAAGGATCTAACATATACCTCCTCAACATGGATACGTGAAACACATCGTGGAACCTCGAAAGTGCTGGAGGTAATGCAATCCTGTAAGCTACTTTACCCACTCGCTCAAGTACCTGGAATGGTTTGATAAACCTCGGGCTCAGCTTGCCCTTCCTCCCAAATCTCATCACTTCTTTCATTGGAGTAATACGCAGAAATACCTTACCTCCCACTTCGAACTCTAACTCATGGTGGCAAACATTTGCATAACTCTTCTACTGACTCTGAGCTGATCTAATCCTCTCCCAGATCAAACCCACCTTCTCGGACGCCTGCTGCACCAGTTCAGATCCTAACACCTGATGCTCACCAACCTCATCCCAACACAAAGGAGATCGACACCTCTGACCATACAAAGCCTCAAACGGCGCTATCTCGATACTAGACTAGAAGCTGTTGTTATAAGCAAACTCTACAAGTGGCATAAATTGTATCCAGCTACCACCAAAGGCCAACACACAAGCTCGCAACATATCTTCCAAAATCTGTATTGTCCTCTCTGACTATCCATCAGTCTAGGAGTGGAATGATGTACTGAAAGTAAGCTTCATTCCCAATGCCTCCTGCAAGCTCATCCAAAATCGAGAAGTAAACCTCGGATCCCGATCCGATACTATGGACATCGGTACTCCGTGCACTCTCACAATCTCATGCACATACAAATCTGCTAGCCTACTCAAAGGATAGCCAACTTTCATCGATATGAAATGAGCAGATTTCGTCAATCTATCCATGATCACCTAAATAGCATTTTGCCCATGAAGTACTCGCGGTAATCCGGTCATAAAATCCATGGAAATATGCTCCCATTTCCACACCGGAATAGGCAAAGGCTGCAACGGCCCTGCCGACCTATGATGTTCAGCTTTCACTTGCTAACACGTCAGAAACTGCTCCATGAACTGAGCAATCTGCCTCTTCATACCAGACCCGATACATCTTTGTACTACCAAGATGTACCGTATACATAGAACGATGCCCCTCCTCTAGAATTGTCCTTCTGATCTCATCATCATTCGGAACACACAGTCTGGTCCCAACTCTCAACACAACTCCCTTAGAGATGTTAAACTCTGTAGCCAGTCCCTGCTGTACCTTTTCCATAACCTCTGCCCTCTGCATCACAAACCTGTGCGGCTTTTATGCGCTCAAATAGGGTCAGTTGGACCACCCAACCAGCAAGATAATCCTGATGATCACCAACCACTAACTCTATGCCTAAGCTCTCCAAATCTCGTATGATGTGACACTGAGTTACAACCGCAGATATGGTCGTAGGCCCTGACTTCCAACTCAATGCATCAGCTACCATATTAGCCTTCCCCGGGTGATAACTAATCGTGCAATCGTAGCTTTTAATAAACTCTAACTAACACCTCTGCCTCTTTTTCAACTCCTTCTGTGTGAAGAAATACTTGAGGCTCTTATGGTCTATGAAGATCTCACACTGCACCCCGTACAGATAGTGTCGCCAGATCTTCAGTGCATACACAACCACAACCAACTCCAAATCGTGCGTAGGGTAGTTCTTCTCATATTCCTTCAGTTACCGAGAAGCATACGCCACTACCTTACCCTGCTGCATAAGCACACATCCCAAACCCTTCAGAGACGCGTTGCTATAAATCACAAACTCACCATCCCCTGAAGGAATGGTCAACACGGGAGCAGTAACCAGTCGGTGCTTCAACTCCTGAAAGCACTGCTCGCAATCACTGGTCCACTCAAACTGAACTACCTTCCTGCTCAATCGTTTCAAAGGCCTAGACAGTTTAGAGAAACCCTCTATGAACTGACGATAGTAACCCGCTAGTCCTAGAAAACTCCGAACCTCCTGCACATTCTTCGGCCTTACCAAGTCGACCACAACTTCAATCATGCTAGGATCAACTGATATACCATCCCCAGTAACCACATGGCCTAAGAACGCAATATGATTCAACTAGAATTCACATTTCTTTAGTTTAGCATACAACTTCTTCTCCCGCAAAATCTGTTATACTAACCTCAAATGTTCCACGTGCTCTTTCACACTCCTCGAGTATACCAGAATGTCATCAATGAATACCACTATGAATTAATCTAGGTAATCATGGAAAACCTTGTTCATCAGATCCATGAACACCACCGGAGCATTCGCCGACCCAAACGACATGACTAAGAACTCGTAGTGGCCATATTTGATTCAGAAAGCAGTCTTCACTACATCCTCCGCTCTAACCCTTACCTGATGATATCTTGACCACAAGTCAATCTCCGAAAAGACCTACATCCCCTGCAACTGGTCAAAAAGATCATCTATACGAGGTAAAGGATAACGATTCTACACACTCACCTTGTTAATCTTACGGTAATCAATGCACATCCGAATCGACCTATCCTTCTTCTTCACAAATAATACTGGAGCTCCCTAGGGCAAAACACTAGGTCAGATGAATCCCCTGTCCACTAATTCTTGTAATTGCTCTTTCAACTCCTGAAGTTCTACTCGAGCCATTCGGTACGGAGCTTTAGAGATCAGTGCCTTACCGGGCAGTAACTCTATCGCAAACTCCACCTCACGATCTGGTGGTAAACCGAATAAATCCTCTGGAAACACATCCGGAAATTCGCTGACTACCCAAATGTCCTCAAGTCTCAACTCATCCTGTGGCGGTTTCTTCACACAAGCTAGGTACCCCTGACATCCATCCAAAAGTAGCCTCTTCTCCAGTAGTGCCGATAGAATCTGCGGCGCTGAACGCACACACAATCCCACGAATTCGTACTCCTACTCCCCAAGAGGTCTAAAAACTACCACCTTCTTATGACAGTTGACATAGCATAACTGAAGAACAACCAATCCATCCCTAAAATGACATCAAACTCTAACATGTCATATACAACAAGATTTACCGGTAGCATTTTTTCTTGAATTTCAACTAGGCAGTTTACCAACATCTTCGTACAAAAAGATACACCCCTAGATGGCGTAGTAATAGATAAAACCTCATTCATGTCCCGGGTCTCAACCCCACACCGTCCCACAAAATTCACAAACACAAAGGAATGGGTTGCACCCAAATCAAACAAAACAGAAGCTTTATTCGAAAGCAATAATAAGGTACCTGTCACCACGTTCCCTGCCTGCTCAGCATCAACTGGAGTAAGAGAATATACTCTGGTCAGAGCTGAGTTCATCTGAGCAGTTCCCCAAGGTATCCGGTTGCTCCCTCGGTTCCCACTAAATGTAGGAACATCTCGCTGCGGTGCACGACAACCCTGAGATATGTGGCCTGGTTGGCCACGGTTGTAACAGTTTCCCCCAAATGACCAGCACTCACCCTTGTGCCACCTGTGGCATCTGGTACAACGACCACCAGTCTGGCTCATCTGAGAATCCTGGTGCTCGGTATTCTAACGATAACTCAAGCCCTTGCCCCTCTTCTTCCACTATCCTTGACGAGATCCTGCCTGAGAACCAGAAGGTACTATCCTCTTCCTCGATTCCTGATCCTCCTCATCATCTCAGATACAAGTCTCAATCACTATGGTTTTATCTACCAACACCGAGAACTCACGGATCTGAAGCATACACACTAGTTTGCGGATATCCTTCCTCAAACCCTTCTTGAACCTTCGAGTCTTTTCATACTCGCTTGAGATCAAACATGGTGTAAAGCGGGACAACTCTATGTACCGAGCTGCATACCCCTTGACCGTCAAACTCCCCTGAATCAGCGTAGAAAACACTTCTGCATTTACATCATGTACAGAAGCCAGGAAGTATCTGTCAAAGAACACCTCCTTGAAACGGCTCCACATAATCTCCTCAGGACCAACTCTTTGCTTCTCCAGCAGACTCACCGAAGTCCACCATTGACCCGCGTCCCCAGATAGCTGGAAGGTGGCATAAAGGACTCGCTACCTATCCGTGCAGTGCAAGACCTCCAAGATCCTTTCAGTCTTCTCCACCCAGTCCTCTACTATCGTCGGGTCAGGTCCTCTAAAGAACGTCGGAGGATGCATGTGTGTGAACCTCTCAATGGTGCACCCTGCAGCAACAGGAGAGCGCTCGTGTCTTCTCACACTCCGCCTGATCTCCCGTAATACCTGCCTCGTCAAACCTCAAAGCATAGAAGGAGACTCATTACTCGTAGTCTCCTAGGAGCCACTTCCCAGGTCATTATCCTTGGGCTCCATTCTGCAACACAATAAAAATCTATAAGTATCCCTACAACACATACAGTTAACACAATGATCTACACTAATCGTGTTAACTACTCCCTGCTAGGTCTAGGTCTGTCCTATCACACCAACACGAAAGTCATCAATGATCTGCCTTGCTTTTACTGGAATCGTCATCCAGGAAAAATAGGGAATACCATCGACAAATCCCAGTCTAGCAATCGATCAACCCTCAACCAACTATACCCATATCCACATCCTATACTCTGGTATGTACTCATAACTAAGCCTAACCAAGTCTTCAAGATCTAATAACCTGGTTAGCTCTGATACCAAGCTGTTACGCCCTGAACCCTGAAATGGGACCCCAAGGGTGAAAATGTAACTAACCTGCCCCTGTATGTGATAAAAACATCCAAAGATACAGTACAATGGATGAGGGTCCGACCCCGTGGGGTTTATAGGCACCCTAAACACATCCAATTACAAACATATATGCAGCAGAAAAAGGTCTTTTATATACACATATGCAGTACCATACCAGAGTCTATACAGGAACCAAACACAGCTCTATCAAAACATACAACCGGATGCCCAAATACAACTCAAAATGGCAACCTAACAAAAATGCAGTCCTAGAACTTACCTAAGCGCTAAACGCAGTACACCGGCCACTACGCTCCATAAACCAAGATGCTAGTTCCGGTTACTCGAAGGACCTGTAAAAATGTACATACAGAAGGGGTGAGACACCTCTCAATAAGGAAGAACACAGGTTATATCGGTGTGTGGCATTTGAGTGTTATCATGATACAACATACACGCAGTTAAATGTAATCCAGTACTAGTTTCCACAGTGCATACACGCACACATACACATACACATACACATACACATGATCAGTAATCTCGGTGTTGTCACACCCTTCAGCTTGAAGCCGGCCCATGACATACGGCATTGGACTGTAACCAACCCGCGAACACAGCGCCACCGGCACATGGCTAGCCCTTGACTCCCATGGCAACATACCGACGCTAAACTGGTGGATCCACACCTTTGGCCTTGTCTACCGGAATAGGCTCACGCCCTCGAATATAGAGCAGGACACTCTTGCTCATATGGCAAGTGATAAAAATACACCCTCAGATATAGAGCCGGACACTCTCAGTACCTGGAACAATTTCGAAACCCAGTTCCTACTAGCATCTCAACATGTCACACACACATGCATGCTCGTATAACCAAAAAAACCACACCCATTTGGTAGTCTAAATCATGGTTTTTTAAACAAATATAGTTAAAAAAGTCAAGGCACGGTCATCCCAATATCACAGTATAAATCACACACATACCCGATTTTCAACAAAACTAGGGATGCAACCCGTCGCCCCATTTTTTCCAAGACTGTAATAATGAAAAACCATAGTTTTCCCCATCAGATACCCCCAAATGAGTAGCCAAAACACACACAATACCGTGGACCATAGTCCCACCAAGTTTAATTTCAAAAATAACCAATATAAACATAGTTCCCCTTACCTTTTCCCTAGATAACAAATCTCGAACTCAAAGGCCCCTAAACAGCGAACCGAGTTCTAAAACCTACAAATCACAGTAAAAAATATACTCACGACACTGTTACCTACAAAACTACTGGATCAGAAATGAAAACCGAGCTTTACCTCAATTTTTTTCCAAAACCCAAAAATCTTCGGAACGAGATTTCGATCCATAGAAGTTGTAGAGAATCCTTCCACGATCCTCCTGGTAACTTCCGATTTTTGATTCCAGCAACGATCGATCAAGAAATCTAGAGAGAGAGTGAGAGTGAGAGAGAGTAAGGAGAGGTTTAGAGATAGAGAGAGAGCGATATTTGAAGTTACTTAGTGAGGAAGTAAAGGAAATTCCTATTTATAGCCCTTTGACCCGGCCAAATTCCCAATTTGCCCCTCTCTTATTTATTTAAACCCATTTATTACAGTTCGGGTTCTTACAAAATCAATTGAAATACATTAGAGATCTACTCAAAAATTTTAATATGGAAGATGGAAAAATACTAGGAACACCTATAAGCGCTTCTTTAGAATTAGACAAAGATGAACAAGATATACTAGTAGATGTCAAGCTCTATCGGGGAATGATAGGTAGCTTACTATATTTGACTGTCAGCTGACCTAACATAATATTTAATGTATGTTTGTGCGCAAGATTTCAGGCTGCACCAAAAGAGTCACATTTGTTAGTTGTCAAATGAATACTTAGAACCATGGAACTTGGGTTATGGTATCCTAAGTATATATCTTTCAAGATTATTAGCTATTCAGATGCTTATTTTGCTGGTAGTAAAGTGGATAGGAAGGGCATGAGTAGTACATGTCATTTCTTAGGGCATTCATTAGTATTTTGGTTTTCCAAGAAATAGAACTCAGTAGCTCTTTCCATAGCTGAGGCTGAATACATAGTGGCAGGAAGTTGTAGTGCTCAAACACTATACATGAAGCAACAACTGATGGATTTTGGATTAAGCTATGACACAATACCTATAAGATGTGTTAATACGAGTGTAATAAACATCTCAAAGAATCCTATATTACATTCACGAACTAAACATATAGAAATAAGACATCACTTTCTTTGTGATCATGTGCAAAAAAGAGACGTGACACTTGAGTTTGTATGCATAGATGAACAATGGGTAGACATATTCACGAAACCACTTGCAGAGGATAGGTTTATCCACATTAGGCGTGGATTAGGTCTGATGCATAGGCAAGAGGTTGCCTAGAATTATATTAGATGATTTAATTCAAGGGGAACAACATCCCTTAATATTTGCAATTGGTTAACATTTTCAAATTCGACTCATTTGTTCTCATTCGATATCAGAATAATTAACATTTGGTATTAAACTCATATCATGATAAGAGCATATTGACTTCCACATGTTAATCCTCACATAATCATTGATTTTTAGTGACTGTGTTTACATATCCATGCCTTTGAAATTTGTCACACTATGTATGTTCACAATGCAGTTTACATTCAATGACACAGCTTTATGCATTAGCAAATGGGAAGAAGTAAAATTTTTCACATTTGACAGTTGAATAAGTTCAAAACTTTAAGACTAAATAGGGGAGAGGAGTATAAGATTATGTCCACTCATTTATTATTATTATACACTTTTTGTTGATGTCAAAGGGGGAGAAAAATCAGGAGCAAAAATTGTTGCAAAACTAATTGTGTAAAGGGGGAGAAGAATCAAGCTATAGGAGAAGAATTAGGATATATAAAAAAAAAAAAAAAATTATGGGCAAATATGGTTTGGCAAAACTAATTGTGTATGGCAAAACTAATTTTGTATAAGCATGCGCATATTTTCTTTAACATAAGCATATTTCATTTATTGAATATTTAATGCATTATTTGAGGGGGAGCCTTGTTAGGCGTAACTCATTTTATATTTTTGCTCATGTATTTGTCATCATCAAAAAGAGGGAGATTGTTGACTCTATGAGTCTAAACTGGTTTTGATAATAACAAATCAATTGGTATTTGATCTGTCCATTGAGATTATGAATAGGAACAATATTTAGCATGCATAAAAAGATAAAAAGTCATGGAAGCCATGAAGATTAAAGCATACTCATCTTGGCACAATCCATGCAACTAAAAGAGTTGAAGAATGAAGATGCAAGCAACAAGTTCAAGATGGTCATGGGAATGGGTACTTAGAACTAATGTATTCACATATTTCATATGATTTAATTTGAGGCTCACAATATACCCTAGACTGACCTTAGGACTCATACATCTCATGAACATCATTAAGGGATATTTGTGAACTTAGAGATATTTTTAAAACCTCAAAAAATATTTTATAAAAGAGTAAAGAAAGAGAGCAAGGCAGATTTTTTAAACTAAAAAGAAAAATCCAGGAATTGGTCAGTTCAGAAGAATGAACTCCGCGTTTAGTTGTCTGAAGATGTAACTTCAGAAGACCGAAGTTAAGCTCAGTCGTCTAAAGAATTTCTTCAGAAGACCGAAGATTAAGTTCAGTCGTCTAAAGAATTTATGGTGAAATATAGAACCTAGCAAAAGCACATCAAAAAACTAAACTCAGACTTCAGTCGTATGAACTCGACACTTTAAAAGATTAAACCCCAACTTCAGTCATCTAACCCTGTGTCCAGGTTAATTTTTCGAAGCTCTAAGGAACTTCAGTCGTCTAGGCCTCAACCCTCAATTGTCTGAACCTGCGAGAAAGTTAAAAATTTAGTTTCTAATGAGAGAACTCGCAAATTTTTTTTGATCCACCAGTTAAGATTCATTCTAAGGGCAAGATACCTATATAATGAACATCTAAACCCTAGTGCCTGAAGCGAAGTGAAAAGAACAAACCTTTAGCATATGATTGAAGAGATGGCATGTTTAGCACAACTTAGAACACACTGCTAAAACTTTTCCCAGGGATTTCAAAGTTCTTACATCGAATCTGAGCTAAGCTTATCTCGATTTTCAAAAGACAATCTAGCAATCATTGTGGAATCATTTTGGTATTGAGGTTTGGTAATTCGATATGCACGTTAATATTTATTCTCATAGAGTTCTTCATATAAACTGATTTACTTGTTGATATTTAGCTTTCAAAGAAATTTTCATCTCAAAATTTATTATTGAATATAAGCTGAGTGATTGATCTTGAGTGTACTTACTTATAGATTATTTTGATAAGATCAATACTTGAGAAAAGTTTTCGCCATTGGTTAAACGGTTTTGATTCAAGTGTGTATTCAGTTAAAGACTCCATATTTTTTATATCTTAAAACCACTTGATTAAATTCCTTAGTATTCATAACTATATATTTTATTGAAGGATATTTTCTGGAAAACATTATATTTAGGTTTTTTTTTCTTTGGAAATCATATTATATACATATATATTTGCATATTACAAAGATCATATTGTGGTTGAATATTTGATAGAAAGGTTTTTAATTTTAATTGATATAATATTCAAGACAAAACTTTAGATAAGTTCACATTTGTTATTCGTGTTTTTTCACAAAGTCAACTAGAACCCTTATTTTCTCCAAGGCTTTTACTCATATCATTACTTGGGTGATTTGATAAACGGAAAATTGGTTGAAGCATTTCATGCATATAACAATTGTATCGTTTTATATATACAGAACTTCAAGTTTCATCATATGTATATGTGATAGGATTTCAATTATACTCACTAGCTTGGTTAGAAGTAAATCTTGAACTGTTTTTCAGATTTGATATTATATTGTAATCACGGTTCGGGTTGTGAATCGAGTGAGAAGGAAGTTGTGCCTCTTGTAAGCAGCAGATGTAAGGGAAGCTCCATCTCGATTAAAGGAGAAAGGATTATAGTGGAATCCTTGAGTGGGTTGCTCAAGGCAAGGACGTAGGCTGGCTTGGCTGAACCTCATAAAATCATGTTTGCCTTCTCCCTTCCCTTATCTATTTATTTTCCGCAATGCATTTCAATATCTATCTTGCATGTGTATGTTGAATAACCTCACATGCACTTAACAATTAATTGGGTAAAAAAGATTCAGTGATATAATAATTTAATTCAATCTTAAATTCCTGCAATTGATTTGTTAAATATAAAAATAGGGATTAAGTGGGAAATAATCTGAAATATTTTTAAAAATACCCAATTCACCCCCCCCCCCTTGGGATTACACCTAAATTAACATACTCTCAAATATTTATTACCTTGATACATCCTGATATTGTGAGAGCTTATTGAGTGTGCTTGTGATTACTACATACTACTAATACTCCCACTATTCTTGTTTGATTGTGTGATTCAGTTTTGGGGAGTTTAGATAAGTTTATCCCACGGATTTCAATATTATAAATCTTGTGTTGGGATAAACTAACAAGCTTAGGAATCTTTGCATTGTTATTGCAAGATTCCCTTTAGTTTTGATTTTGTTGTGCAAAAGCATTTTCTACAAGCTATAATATTTTTCAAGCTACTATTGAGCTCATTACATTGAAGGAAAATATTTTGAGTTAGTTTAAATGTTTGATTAAGCATTTTTGAAACTTTGATTGAGCATTGAGATTTAATATAACTTGTTTCAAATACAAAGCTTGTTTAGAATGCTCTAGAGCATTCTGGTGATAATATCTTGTTAAGTGTTGTTTGCACAAATATTCACATCACTGAGCTTACATATTCTATATTGTTTATGTTCTTGTGATTGATTACATTGGTACCTAATTTTCTTAGTTGAGAAGCATACCTATTGTAAGCAAATTTGATTGTGAAATACTGTTGTATTTCAGGCATGGCCTGAGGGGGCTGTAATCCAACTCGGTAAGGATTATCTATAAAGGTTGAGTTTAGCCCTGTGCTAATTGACCTGATTGTTTAGGTTCTGCTCCACCCATTAAGTGAGCCTTATAGTGGTAATCCTTGTGCTTGTTAGACAAGGTGGGGATGCAGGCAGTTTTTCGAACCTCAATAACATTTCTGGGTGTCATCTTTATTTTTCAGCTTTCTCGTGCATGATTGGTTAATTTAATGATGCTATTTAATTTTCGTTGTACATTTAAATTGAGTTAATTTATCTACACTAGATTGACCTTAAGGTTGTGTAATACTGCTATTAGGGGATTGACTAGGACATCAATTTTGAAAATACCAATTCACCCTCCTTTTGGGATCACAGTAAAGCTAACACAGGGAATGCCTCTATGTCAACAGTGATGATGTAGCATCAGATCATAATGGATTTGGAAAGGCTTCAGGTAGAGCTAGTAGAAGGAGATTACCAGGCATTTATTGCTAGTTTGGTACTTCATCCAACTTTGCTGGAGAAAATTAAGATCACTCGGATGCAAGATACTGAATTAGTAAATATCAGAGATAAAGTACAAAGTGGATAGGGAGCTGATTTTACTATTTCTAATGATGGTGCTCTAAGGTTTTGTAAAAGACTGTGCGTACCTACAGATATTGAGATTAAAGGAACCATTTTAGAGGAAGCACATCCATACTTGTATACAATGTACCCAAGAAGCACTAAAATGTACAAGGATCTTTGAGAATCTTTTTGGTGGAGTAATATGAAGAAAGAGATAGTTGAGTACGTAAAGCAGTGTTTAACGTGCCAGCAGGTAAAAATTGAGCACCAGAGACCAATAGGACAATTATAGCCACTCCACATTCCTGAGTGGAAATGGGAACATATTTTTATGGATTTTTTTGTAGGATTTCCACCCGCACTTCATGGTCAGGATGCTATTTGGGTAGTCGTAGATTGGTTGACAAAGACTGTCCACTTTCTTCCCATCAGAGTTGGGTACTCCATGAGTAGGTTGGCAAATGTATATATATATACAGGAGATAGTGAGACTACATGGAGTGCCTGTGTCCATTGTCTCTAACCGAGACCCACGGTTCAGATCGAAGTTTTGGAAAAGTTTGCAAAGAGCCATGGGTACACAACTAACATTTAGTATAGCCTTTCATCCTTAGACCAATGGACAGATAGAGAGGATGATTCAAATACTATAGGATATGTTGTGAGCCTATGTAGGTGGATCTAATATATGCCATTAGTCAAATTTTCTTATAATAATAGCTACTAGACCAGCATTAGGATGGCACCATGTGAGGCATTACATGGTTGGAGGTGCCAATCCCTGTTATATTGGGATGAAACTGGTGAGGTATAGTTCAACAAACTTTCGATAAAATCAAACTCATCAGAGATAAAATCTGAACAGTGCAGAGTCGGTAGAATAGTTATGTAGATACTCGCTGGCGAGAGTTGGAATTTGGTGCAAGAGATCATGTATTCCTGAAAGTGGCACCAATGAAAAGGATTATGAGATTTGGGAGGAAGGGTAAGCTGAGCCCTAGGTATATTAGGCCATTAGAGATTCTTGAGAGAGTGGGTCCAGTTACCTATAACTTAGGTTTACAACTGATTCTATTTAGAATCCACGACGTATTCCATGTAGCTACGTTAAGGAAATATGTCCCAGATCCCTCCCATGTAATCATTTATGAGGCACTGAAGCTTGGTGATGCCTTATCTTACGAAGAAAAGTCAGGGCAGATTTTGGATCGGAAAGAACAGGAACTGTGCACCAAGAAAATTCCACATGTGAAAGTACTCTGGAGGAACCATGTAGTGGAGGAAGTCTTATGGGAGTTAGATAAGGAAATGCACCAGAAGTACCCACATCTGTTTTAGTGGGATTCAACATCAGCCAAAGGAGGGTAGTGGTTCAAGTAAGAAATTACATATGTATGAAGTTTTGTGCAAGTTAATAAGTGAAATCTAATAGTTTTCTATTTTGATGGTTCTGGAAGAGTTTTGTTTAGATATTGTAATCTCCCAAAACCCTCCCTTGTGACCATGGTATTCCTCCGCCCTAAGTAATGGTAATTAATAAAATTACTATGTTTTCCCTTAAGTTGTGAATGTGATAGATAGCAAATTTCGAGGACAAAATTTTATCAGGAGGGGAGAATGTAAAGACCCAGGAAAAAAATAATAACAATGAAAATGATAAAGGGAAAGGGAAAGGAAAACAAAAAGAAAGAAAAATAGAAAAAAAAATTTTAAAAGGGGCATCAACAAGGACTCGTTGACGAAACCATTGTCTTCATCAACGAACATCCTTCTTCAAGTTGTCGACGAGTACACATGTCTCGTCAACAAGGAGATACCAAAGAAAAGAATTTTAGACCATTAAGTATTCATTGACAAACCTGTTATCTTCGTTGAGAACTCCTTTCTATGGTTCCTCAAGAGTACACTTGTCTCGTCGACGAGGCCACGTGGACAGCTAACTATATATAGGCTTAAAATCATTTTGCAGTGAAAAAAATTTCTCTCCTTCACTCTCTCTCTCTTTAGGTTTTGGCCCAATCCCCTCCTCCCTTTGATTTCCAACTCATTTTTAGCCCATTTTAATGATCAGGAACCACCACGATGATCTAGGGGTAATTTTCTACAAGTTAACTGGAGTAGATTGTTGATTTGGGGTACTTGGGCACCACTCCAAAATATGGGTAAGGAAGCTATTTTTGAGTTTTTCTACTTATTTAAGGAATATGGGTTTAGGAATGTTAAATATACAATGCTTTTGGGGGATAATGTGACTACATTAGGGTTTATAAATACAAGGGTTTTGCCCATACGCCGCAGGCACGGATTAGGATCCCTGAGGGTGTTTCCTAAGGGAATGAGGTAAGAGTAATAAATAGTTGATTATTTGATGTTTCATTGATTAAATGGAGTATGTGGCTCTGAGAAAATGTGAATGTGATATTATTCTAGGGGATACATGATTTCAGGGTTTTTGAGTTTCGAACACTGCGGCGTGAGTATAGTGTTTTTGTAGGCCTCTCAATAATCAGGTAAGGGGAATAAGTTAAGCGAGTTAATTTTGGGAATTTTATCAATTAAAGTATAACATGTGTTTATGAGATTTGAATTTTACATCTGTTATATGTTTGTGAAAATTTAGAAATTTTGGGATATAGGAAAGTTTTACAAATGATATATATTATTTATATATAGCAGGAAAATACAATTTTTCTTATACTAATTATAGTATAAGAGTTTCATTTAAATTGTGTGGCATGAGAAATAGCATATTTAGTACAAAGATTTAATACATAAATTTTTACAACTTTTACAGAGCCATGATATAAAGTTATTACAGAGTTATAATTTACAATTATTATAGAACCATGATTTATAGTTATTACAAAACCATGATTTACAATTATTACAGAATCATGATATACAGTTATTACAAAGCTATGATTTATAGTTATTACATAACCATGATATACAGTTATTACAGAGCTATGATTTACAGTTATTATACATAATCATGGTTGTTTCAGTTTATACAGAATCACGGTAAAACAATAATATACAGAAATAGTATTATATAGTATCAGATCCCTAATGGACCAGAATAGATTATAGAGCATGGTACCGTAGCTAATACAGTATAGATAGTGCAACCACACATCTCAGATAGAGTGTGGAATGAAAGTCGATTATGCCCAGGGGAGAGATGAGGAGCTCCTTAGTAGTCATGACCAGGTTGAGGGGGCTAATCGTACTATAGAGGTTTACAGTTTGACTTAACTTGGTAGGCCAACCAGAGTTAAGTCTAGCCCATGGGCTGCACAACTCGAGCATGTTGGGTTAATTCATGTATACAGTTATCTATCTAGGGAAGCTTTCACAGTTATATAAATAAAAGTATATAGTTTTATAAAGAACATGAACTATCTATTATAGTTAAAGCTATGTTCAAATAGAAAGCTTATTTTAAAAGGCATAGGTGTGAGTTATGACATGTTTTACATCGAAATGTTATCATAGTTATAGTTGAATTAATAATTATGTTATTCAAGTAAAACTCAGCTGCCACACATTGGTTGTAATTTATTCCGTCTTACTGAGAGGTGTCTCACCCATGAATTTCAAACTTTTTAGGTGATCTAGATAGGCGTGCGAAGTGAGCTTCGAGATGGAGGGGACTTTAGTAGTTCCCTTACTAGTGGGTAAGTGTTGTATTAGGAGATGTATTTTGAGTAGTCCCCAGAAGTTTTTATGGATTTTATGGGAGAGGTATATGTATGTTTTGGCAAATATTAAAACTTTGGTATTGTAAATAAGGTTAATGTATTTTTATGTTTTCCACTGCATAGGTGGTATGTTTTGTGAACAGGTATCCTCGGTACCACTTGAGGTCCGAGATGTTATAGTTGATATTGTTGGCCTTACAAGGCTTAAAATCTTATTTTGATGATAATAAATAAGAGGAACTTAACATATTTGGTTAAGTGATGATGTTACAGGACTCAAGAAAAAGAATACAAGGTCAACTGCTCACAAAGATCAATGAAAGCTTCTACTCCAAAGAAAGATGATCAAATGAAGCTTAAAATACATGAATTCAAAGATGATCTAATAAAACTTGAAGATCATGAGAGCATGAAAGAGAACTTGGTAAAAGCTTAAAGTATGTTGAAGCTTGAAGACAAGATGGAACTAAAGAAAGACAAGCATGAAAACTTGAGTGCTTAGAATGTCAAAAATCCTAAGAAGTCTTTATGTAAGTACTTTGTATTTAAATATCTTGTGAAATATGTTGAAAGCTCTTTTAGGGGTAATTATGGACTTAAAAACCTTATTTCAAAACCTTGGAAAATGTTTTATAAGTTAACAAAGCAAAAGAACAACAAATGTTTTTTTTTTTCAATAAAATGAAAAATCTGAAAAGTGACTTCACAGACAACTGAGGAGCGCCCTTAGAAGACTAAAGAAATACTTCAAAAGATTGAAGAATTAAATTAGTCTAGTGAAAATTTTTCTGGAGAAATCCTGAAGAAGCAGTACATCCTTAGAAGATTAAACCCTTAGTTCAATCAACTGAGCTGGGACTTCAAAAGTCTAAACCTACAATTCAGTCATCTGACCCTATGTCCAGCTCATATTTTTCAGTGTGTTAGGGAACATCAAAAGGCTGAACTCGATACTTTAGTCGTCTAAACACTATTAATGACTAGAAATTTTAAATGTTTTAAATTACAAATAAAGGTTTCTTGTGCCCCAAATTTTATAAAAACTTGGGAGATACTCAAAGTAATCTTGGGCAACACGAAATAACTTTTTTGAGCCTATAAACACATGGTTTTGAAAATCAAATAAAAATATAGAACAAAAGAATTGAAAAATCTGTTTCAAAAGCTAAAAGCACATCTTGCTATCTTGCTGCTTTCTCTTGCTAAACTCTTTGTACAACTGAATTGCTAAATTTCTGAAGTGTTGAACATCCTACTATTGAGCTTTGAGTTGCTAATTCTCATCTAGAAAGAACTTGGTGAATTCTTACTTGAGCTTCATTGTATTTCACTTTGATATTTAATATTGAAGTACATAGTGTTTGAAATTATACTAATTTGCTCTTCATGAGAGTAATATTGTACATAGATACTGTTTCTTGTTTCTTGACGATTCTAGGTTGTTGGATTATTGATCGAGTATGGGGTATCACTTGGAGAGGTGTTGCTCTAGCCTATTGAACGAGTGACTGAGTGTGGATATCACTTGGAGAGGCATTGCTCTAGCCTACTTAAGGAGTGTTCGAGCATGGGATATCGCTTGTAATGGTTTGCTCCACCCGGAAAAGAGTGTTATAGTAGAATCCTTTTGTGGTATTGGCAAAAGACGTGGATGTAGGCTGAGGATAAACCAAACCTCGTAAAAAATGTGGTGTCATTTTCCTTCCATACTCTCTTTACTTTTCAGTATATATTAACTGTGTGGTTGAATTTATTTTTGATCATATACACTGCGTGGATTTGATATTAAATAAACTAAAGATTAATTTGATTTTTGGATTTGCGGAAACCGAAAGGAAGTACATTAGTTGATCAATATAAATTGCGGAAACCGCAAAAGAGTACGTTGATTGGTTAACACCCAAGAAGTTGTTAACTAAAAGTCTATTTAAAGTCCAAGTTCCTAGAAGGAGTGTTGGATTTCATATTGAGAAACCAAATCCATCAATACAGGGCTTGAAATAATCATATACACAGGGTTACAAAAAAAAGCTGTGAATTATCAAGAAGTTGCATATTATATCTTGGTTTGGGTTTTTGTGATTGATTACTTCAATTGAAGATTAGATGGTTGAATGTTTAAGTTGTGTTTACTTGTGGTATGTCAAGTGTTGGTTTGAGGATTGATTAATTGATTAAGTAGCTTTGCTTTGTGTTTGTTAAAGTAACAAGTGGTTAAGAATTCTTGAAAAGAATTTAAAGGAAAATTTTAATAACTTTCAATTGGTATCAGATCGAGGTTGTAGCAAATCCTAACTAGTAGCTACATAAAGATCCATATGGCACACCTAGGAGTAGCTCCATTTGAAGAGGGTCAGTCCTCAACTAGGCCTCCAATCTTTTGTGGTTTAAATTATACATTTTGAAAAAAAAAAATTGAGGATATATATTCAAACCATGGATTGGAAAGCATGGAAGGGTGTCATTGTCACGCCCCGAACCCTTAAACCTAGGTTCAGCACGTAACCAACATACGCAGTGGAAAATATCAACAAAATCTCCCAATTATAATACTAGAGTTTTCTAAAATGTATCTATAATCCATAATAAATTATCAATCGCCTACATTTCCATAATTACATAAATCTCTAAAAAATTTCAGTATGTTCACAAACTTTTTTTCTCCATAGGCTTAAAATATAAGGATGTAAAACATAAATATTTGCATCCCAAAATTAACATAGAAATATACCCTTTTCTTTTTCCATTTCCCAATAATGCTATAAAAACCTCGAGCTCTCAAAGCTCGATCTCGAGGACATCCTGAAAAAAAAAATACATTTATATTCGGGTGAGACACATCTCAGTAAGGGAAGAAATAATATATTAACCTCAGCGTGTAGCCACCATGAGATTATACATGTCATTTTATAATATTTTAAAATCATTAACATAACACTGAAAGTCATTTTCTGAACCTAACAATCACATGCAAAGGTTTACCCACAAGATTACCCAAGGATAGGGGTGATTACCCGCCCATACAAGTAGCACCCCTCTGCTCTGATACCAAGGCAACCCAAAGGTCGTAGCTAAAGCATACCAGGGCACTCACCTTACTCAGTAAGCCCTCAAGTGATAAATTAATCTTGTACTCACGCATTCAACAATAATTTACTGGCAAAGGCCCTAAGGATAGGGAATTCTACCCGCCCATACAAGTAGGTTCCCTCTACCCTAGCGCATCATGCAGCTACTGCCATATCCTAAGCTACTAGTGCACTCGCCTTACTCAACTAGCCCTCAAGCGAAGAGTATGCCCTGCCCAAACGTAACATGTTCTACATACATAAATACTTCTAATATCATAATACACCATTCTTTCTGTCATTATACATTCATACACATTCATTCATCTTCATAACTTAACTTTGCATTTCGTTTCACTTTAAGTGGCTCTTTCCCATTTACATCATTTACCTTTGTCATTTCATTTCATTGCCATTTCATCGTCATTTCATTACTTCGTACTACAGCTGGTCTTTAGCTATCATCAGTTAGTTTACGTAGAAAAGTGCTAGATCTACTAACACAGCTCTTTTTAGCTGTCATCAGTTAGTCTACACAGAATTGTGCTAGATCTGCTAATATGGCTGTCTTTCAGCTGTCTTACATTTACATGCTTGCATTTAACATACATAGGCAACATTGTCCATATCATATTTTATTTTCCTTACTTTACTTACTTAGCCTGCATCTCATATATTTAACATATATTTGCACAGAATCTCACGCCACACAATTTAGTAATTAAATTCATACACTACCTGTAAAATAAGGCAACCAACATTTAATGTTTATATACTGAAAATACCTTTCATTTCTTACTTAATTATCCTAAAAATATTTCTCACTTTCATCAATTCATTTTCGCATATACATATCTAATAAACAAACCTAAACTCAAAGGAAATATAATTTACACAGTTGGCATTTTACCCATACCGAAACATATACACATACATATAACACAATTTATTTTTTCATTAAATTCATAAAAATTCTGATTTAATATATATATTTTTCCCCTTACCTAGTTTCTTGAACTACACCAACAAGGACTCCGAAAAATACTTGCGGCGCTCACCCGAACCCTGAAATTAAATTCCTAGTTCCAATAAATTATTCTTAAATAAAATATTATTTAAATATTTCCTAGGACCATAATTCCTAAATAAATAATAATATCCTTAAATTTAGCCAAATTTCCAAATTTCTCAAATCTCACTCTCGCTTTGGAGCAGGGCCTAGAAAACCCCAATTGAAAAATTACCTACGTCAAAATGATGACAACGACGATTAGGACCCCGTGGTGGTACCTGATCGTCGATTCAACAGCAAATTTAAAGCAAAATTGAGAAAATAAAGAAAAATTACCTTTCCCCAGGAGCAGTGCCTAAGTCGTTCCCATGACAATTCTGCTCTAGTAGAAATGTCGGTGGCGGAGTTAGGAACCCAACGGCACCTTCTGTTTTCCAATCAGTCAAATATTCATTGAGAAATGAGGGGAGCGAGAGGGGAGAGAGAGAGATGGAGACGGAGACGGCGAAAGAATTCCAGAGGGGGGGGCAGCTCTCTGCAAGTCCAATTTCAGATTTCAATTTGAAATCTGAAGCTTCCTTTCCCTTTTGTCTTTTTCTTTTCTTTTTCTTTTTTTTTCTTTACTTTAACTTAACATAATAATATTACATCATATATATATATATATATATATATATTATTTTTTTTCTTTACTATTTTATTTATATATTTATTTATTTAATAATATTTAATTAATTCATTAATTAATTAATAATTACTTTTTTTTCATATTATTTATTTTTAGTTTTTTATTTAATACATTAATTTAATAGTGTTTAACCAATTAATTAATTAAAATTTTTAATTAATTATTTTTTAATTTTTAATTTTTTTTCTTGGGTTATTACAGTCACACATGGCGACTACATTCCTACTAAAATCGTAGATGGCAAAGAAGTTCTTAAAGAAGAAAAAGACTTGACCGACAATGATTACAAAATGATTGATGCAAGTAAACTCTAGTGCCATGAATGCACTATATTGTGCCTTAAATGTTAACGAGTTTAATAGGGTCATGGCATGTAAGTCAGTCAAAGAAATATGAGACAAGCTAGAAGTATCCTATGAAGGAACTATAGATGTTAGAGATAGTAGAATCGACATGCTCAAGAGGTTGAAAGCAACTACTTGGGATAATATGAGTACAAGTAGTTTAGATGATGAATCAAGTGACCAAGAGGTTGCTTACTATATGGCATCAGACGATGAGGAAAGATCCTCATCCGAATCAATTAATGATTCTTGCAATGATTCTTCCGAAGAATCCAATGGTGAACGTATGCCTTCTTATGAAGAACTTCAAAATGAACTATTTAAGGTACATAAGATCTTAGTTAATGTGTCTAAACGATACACGTCATTGAAAAATAGGAATGAAGGTGTAATGAAAGAATTGGAATCTCTAAGACTTGCTGAAAGAGAAAAAGATTTAAAAATCAAGAAATTAGAAAGCAAGAATGAAAAGGTGATAAAAGAACTAGAAGTTCTAAATTCCAAAACTTCCATGGATAATGAAAAAGACTTATTTATTTCTAAACTAGAAAATAGAATTACCAAGATGTCTCAAAAACTAGAAAAGCTACAAGAAAAGGGCAAAAATATACAAAATTCAGAAATCTATGATCTTAATAGAAGAACTGAGGATCAAGAAAAAATCATCTACAACCTCACTAAAGGAAAAGAAATTTTTGATAGAATGATTGGTGCACAAAGAATGTCTTTAAATAAAGAGGGCATAGGGTTTAATGGAATTGAAAATACAAAGAAAAAAAAAACCTCTATATGGGGTATTTTACAAAAGCCTCTAAAAACTATGCTAGCACCTCTTCTAATGCTTATACTCACACTATATGCTTCCTATGTAAGAAGAAGGGACACATCAAGTTCGAATGTCCATTAAAGAGGAAAGATGTGAAAATTAAACAAGTTTGGAAAGTAAAAGAAACATCTCTTGTTAAACTATCCGGACCCAAGAAAGTATGGGTACAAAGATAAAAGACTAGTTCATAAACCATAGATTTTAGGTATAAGTATTCTCTTCTTAGGTGTTACGAAAGCTAAAATTATGCTGAAATGAAATGGATTAATAATGACTTAACAACCTATAAATTTAAGTTTGGCAATGCTAAATGAAATAAAGTGATAATTATAAATGAGCTCTGATAATAGACATGTTTAACTTATAAAATATAAATAGATATGTCTACCTTAAAGATTTGATGCATAATTTGAAAGTCTATATTAACTATGCATATCATGGTGAATATTTCAACTATAGCTAAAAGGGATGATAAAGCATAACCTTAGATGAACCGTTATAAGTACTTAAGGTTGGAATTTTTTTATAAGAGCACAACATTTAATATTTGCACATACTTTAGATTTAGAAAATCAATCACTAACAAAGCTTATAAGTGAAAAATATGAAATACGGTTGATTAAAGTATTATAGGTGCAATGAAATTGTTTTATGCTCATAGCATATGGCTGACTCAAGAAGAAAATTCTCCTTGATCAAATCTATGGAAAATTATTTTATAAAACAAGGATATTAGATATGTTGAAACAGGGGATAAGGATGAGTTTCTGAACTTATTGAGACTTATCATATTGAAACAAATGAAAATAATATTGTTGGCCACAATCAATGGATGAATTATCCAACACTTATTTGTCTTGTGTTATACCTTACATTAGAATGCATATGCTTGTTGATAACCTTATTTATTAATGTCAAAAAGGGGGAGAGAGAGAGAGAGAGATGAATTAAAAAATTGGTATCTATGAACATAAATTGATATCCATAAGCAGCTCATGATATAATATTACTATTAGTATCTATAAAAATATATTGGTATCCATGAGTATGTTAATTGATACTTAAGCATGACAACATATTTGTATTCACAAGACTTGTTATGATATTTATGATATTGATATAATATTGGTTTTATTTTTTATATTGGTATCCATGAGCGCTTACTTGAAATAATTAATGTTTGAAGCATGGCATGATAAAATTTAAAAGCATAATTGGTATCTTCATAATGCGTAGTTTTTACTTCAAATGAAAGATTGAATTTATTGAATATGAAATACATTTCATTTAGGCGGAGTTAGACTTGTTAAATAATGATATCATGATCATTGAAAAATTATGATATACAATCATTTATATTTTCTCATGCTACTTTGGATATTGTTGTCTATCTTATTATGCATGATAAATTCAAAATTTCTATTTTGAGTCTTCACTAGATCTATATTTTTTCTTATGGTTGCTCAATGCCTTAGTATTTATATATTTTTTTCTTGATATCTTATGTCGCGGCGTCCCGGGAGCGCGTGTGCCCCGGGCTGCGAAATTAAAAATCATTTTAATATTTTCATGGAAAAACATGGATATCGGAGTCGCCACTAACCTTTAGTTTGATTAGAACACATGATTACTACCCCGTTAGGGGTAGAATCGGTCTACATTACCAGAGTTGGGGCCGGGAGTTCGGTTACGCGAGGGGAAGGTACGAGCACCCCCTACGCGCCCGTTCTTACGAACGGTACCTAATTAATTTGAAATTATCCCTAAGTTAATCTAATAATTCTTTAAATTACTCCCCTTTATGAATTTATAAATACATGTAAAATAAATAAAAAAATAAATATATATACATATATATATATATATATATATATATATATTCCCTCAGAGCTTAGGGTACGTGATGCCCGAAGGCTCATACCCCCGCAATAAAATCATAGGGATCATAATTAAGAAAATACACTCCCAAAATTTTGAAATTATATATAATTTTTATAGGAAACTACAAACATGGGAGGTTTTTAATATATGGTAATAGAATAATAAGCCTCACATACCTATTAACATATTATGAATGTCAAAATAAGTAACTAAATACTATATATATTAATATATTAAGGATACTTAATACTAAATATAGTCAGATTCTAATAATGATTAATACTAAACATATTTATATACTAAAAATAGCTGTTACTAAAAATATTAGGATACTAATAATTAATACTAACTATATTAATATACTAAAAAAAAAAAAATTGATGCTAAACATGCGATTAAAATGCTAATTTACTAAACATATAATATCCATTAAACCCCAAATCACTAAATATATAAAAAAAAAATACAAAAATGCTAAATATGTAATATTTACCAATGTGCTAATATGTGCTATACATATAACTAAAATTATTAATTCACATATAATATCAATAAAACACCAAGCTTAAGATCCTAATTTACTAAATATGTAATATTACCTTACTACTAAACATGTAAAAATCCCACCTTGATAATACACTATTTAATATTTACAATGGATACAACAAAAGTTTAAAATTAAATATTAAGACATATTTTAACCATAACGATTTTGCAATGACAACAATGATTATTAAATAATACACATAGCCAAAACACAAACGTGGATGTCAACTTAACAAATATTAAAAATCCTATAACAGTAAAAGTTTAACAAGAAAATTCTACAAATAAAATTGTAAATACTACAAAAGATACAAACATGAATATCAATTATTAAATATCGATGTTAAATAAATAAGTGCAACAACAAGTATGGACATGTAATAGGGTGTTAAAAAAAAATAATAATAATCCAATGATAATAATATTATTCAATATGCACAATAAATTTAGACATAAGTAAGAACCCCTAAATATACTGCCTGCAAAAGCACATAGACAATAAATACACGATAAACCTACAAAAATTAATACCATAAGACAATAACACACATATATCGAATGATAAAATATATACCTAATAAATAAAGAAAACACATAGGCTATTACATATCAGTATAAAATAATGAAAATATTAAATCAAGCCACTGCATATATATAAAATAACAACCCAAAACAATGGAACAATAGAATAATGATAAATCATATAAATCTAAATATATATATATATATATATATATATAATAACAATTAACATATCTCCCAATAATCACATAAAAAAAAAAAAAAATAACTTTATGTACTGAAATCCACATGATACCAGTATACCTATGCATATATATTTATATATTTGTGTGTGTGTGTATGTATATAGACAGTGTGCAGCAAAAACAGAGGGAGGCAGGGGACTCACAGAGGGGGGGCATCTCGGCAGTGCTGGCCACGGTGCTGCTTCGGATGGAGGCCAGAGAAGCCCGCAGGGGCTGTCTGCTGGTGTTGTGTGGGCGGCTGGCCGCTGGCCTGCTGAAGTCCGGCTGTTGGTGGAGATCGCCGGAGGTTGGTGATGGACGGAGAGGCGACGGCAAGTGGCGAGATGCGACGGCGTCTGAGCGATGATGACAAAGTGCTCCACGTGGCCGGAGCTATCCAGAGGGGCTGGTGCGCGGGCCTGTTCTGGCCGTAGGGCGGAGGACGGCTGAGGATTGTGGATGCCCCCCTCCTCCCGGCTCTGTGTGCAGTGCAGCGCTGATGCTCGGTGGTCGCCGGTGAGATGGAGACGAGAGGAGGGGGTCGTGCTCTGCTCCACGTCAGTGCTGGTGTGGCTGGAGGGGGGCTCGGGTTAGCTGGGTGGTGGCGGTTCTGGAGAGGGCGAGATTGAGGTACGGAGAGAAGAATGAAGATGGGTAGAGGAAGAAGATGAAGAGCAGCGGCTGGAGTTGCCGCTGCTGCTGTGCGCCCCCCCTGTTTGCAGCGCCTCTCTTGGCTTTTTATAAAACAAAACTCCCAAAACCCTAGCTTATCAATAATAATAATAATAATAAGGTAATAAAAATAGTAATAATAAAAATAAATAATATAAATGATAATAATAAAAATGATAATAATAAGAATAGTAAAGTATCAACACTAATAATATATAAGATAATAGTATTAATAATAGTAATAGTAATAATAGCATAATAATAATAATAGTAATAGTAATAATAATAATAATAATAATAATAATAATAATAATAATAATAATAATAATAATAAAAATACTAAAAATGATAACAAAATAATAATAACAAAAATAAATAATAATAATGATAATAATAATAGTAAGCAAAATAATAATAAAACAATAATAATACTAATAATAATAAGATAAAAATACTAATAATAATAATAATAATCAAGAAAAATAAGAATAATCAAAATAATAGTAAAGAAATAATAATAAAAATAATACCATAATAATAAAATAATATCTAAAATAATGATAATGATCATAATAAAAATAATAATATCAATAATAATAATAAAAAATACTAATAATAATAATAAACAATATAAATAGAAATAAAAATAAAAGTAATAACAAAGATAAATAAATAAAATAATAATAATAATAATAGTAATAATAAAGGTAAAAATACTAATAATAATAATAATTAAAAATAATGTCAATAATAATGAAAATAATAAATAATAATAATAATAATAAACAATATAAATAGAAATAAAAATAAAAGTAATAATAATAATACTAATGAAAAATAATAATAATAATAATAATAATAATAATAATAATAGTAATAAAAATACTAATAATAATGATAATAAAAATAATAAAAATAATAATGAAAATAATAAATAATAATAATAATAAAATAGACGTAAAAAATAAAAATAAAAGTAATATTAATAATACTAATGAAAAATAATAATAATAATAATAATAAAGAAAATAATAATAAGAATAAATAAAATAATAATAATAATAATAATAATAGTAATACATATATTGGGTCTGGGTAAAAATGGGGTGTCTACAGCTGCCCCTCTTTGTAGGCTTTGTCGCTTCAAAGTGAAAGTAGGAATTCTCCTACGTTATTTGTAACAACAAGCCTGCAAAGATAAAAGACGCTGATTTTGGACCGGGCCCAATGTAACAAAAGAGACCAAAATGATTTGTGAAAACTGATTTGCATGTATGATTGAGAGCACATGAGAATGACTTGCGTCGGATGTAGGAACCCGAGCTATAGTTCACGGGAGGGTGACTTGCACCGGGTGTAGGAACCCGAGCTATAGTTCACGAAAGGGTAACTTGCACGGGTGTAGGAACCCGAGCTATAGTTCACGAAGGGTGACTTGCACCGGGTGTAGGAACCCGAGCTATAGTTCACGGAAGGGTGACTTGCACCGGGTGTAGGAACCCGAGCTATAGTTCACGGAGGATGACTTGCACCGGGTGTAGGAACCCGAGCCATAGTTCACGAAAGGGTGACTTGCACCGGGTGTAGGAACCCGAGCTATAGTTCAAGGAAGGGTGACTTGCACCGGGTGTAGGAACCCGAGCTATAGTTCACGGAGGATGACTTGCACCGGGTGTAGGAACCCGAGCCATAGTTCACGGAAGGGTGACTTGCACCGGGTGTAGGAACCCGAGCTATAGTTCACGAAAGGGTGACTTGCACCGGGTGTAGGAACCCGAGCTATAGTTCATGAGAGGTGACTTGCACCGGGTGTAGGAACCCGAGCTATAGTTCACAGAGGATGACTTGCACCGGGTGTAGGAACCCGAGCTATAGTGCACGAAAGGTGACTTGCACCGAGTGTAGGAACCTGAGCTATAGTTCACGGTAGGGTGACTTGCACCCGGTGTAGGAACCCGAGCTATAGTTCACGGAGGATGACTTGCACCGGGTGTAGGAACCCGAGCTATAGTTCACGGAAGGGTGACTTGCACCGGGTGTAGGAACCCGAGCTATAGTTCACGGAAGGGTGACTTGCACCGGGTGTAGGAACCCGAGCTATAGTTCACGAAAGGGTGACTTGCACCGGGTGTAGGAACCCGAGCTATAGTGCACGGAAGGTGACTTGCACCGGGTGTAGGAACCCGAGCTATAGTTCATGAGAGGTGACTTGCACCGGGTGTAGGAACCCGAGCTATAGTTCACGGAGGATGACTTGCACCGGGTGTAGGAACCCGAGCTATAGTGCACGGAAGGTGACTTGCACCGGGTGTAGGAACCCGAGCTATAGTTCACGATGGGTGACTTGCACCGGGTGTAGGAACCCGAGCTATAGTTCACGGAGGGTGACTTGCACCGGGTGTAGGAACCCGAGCTATAGTTCACTGAAGGGTCAATAAGGTGGGACCGCGAATGGTCAATAAGGTGGGACTGCGAATGGTCAATAAGAATGGGACTGCAAAGGGTCAATAAAGTGGGACTGTGAATGGTCAATAAGATGGGACCGCGATGGGTCAATAAGAATGGGACCGTGATAGGTCAATAAGAGTGGGACCGCGAAGGGTCAATAAGGTGGGACCGCGAAGGGTCAATAAAGTGGGACCGTGAAGGGTCAATAAGAGTGGGACCGCGAATGGTCAATAAGATGGAACAGCGATGGGTCAATAAGGTGGGACCGCAATGGGTCAATAAGATGAGGCCGCGATGGGTCAATAAGAATGGGACCGTGATAGGTCAATAAGGTGGGACCGCAATTGGTCAATAAGATGGGACCGTGATAGGTCAATAAGGTGGGACCGCAATGGGTCAATAAGAATGGGACCGTGATAGGTCAATAAGGTGGGACCGCAATTGGTCAATAAGATGGGACCGTGATAGGTCAATAAGGTGGGACCGCAATGGGTCAATAAGAATAGGACCTTGATAGGTCAATAAGGTGGGACCGCAATGGGTCAATAAGGTGGGACCGCAATGGGTCAATAAGAATAGGACCACGATGGGTTAATAAGATGGGACCGCGATAGGTTAATAAGAATGGGACCATGATAGGTCAATAAGGTGGGACCGCAATGGGTCAATAAGAATGGGACCATGATAGGTCAATAAGGTGGGACCGCAATGGGTCAATAAGAATAGGACCGTGATAGGCCAATAAGGTAGGACCGCGAAGGGTCAATAATATGGGACCACGAAGGGTTAATAAGAATGGACCGCGATGGGTCAAATAAAAGTGAATAAGATAATCAGAATAATTTGGATGAAACTGCTCTCATGAATGAGGTAATCAAGAAAGCTTTGAGGTGATCCAACACCTCGATTTCGTCATGAACAACACCAATTTTGGATGTGAGGGTCGATGCCCTAATTTTAAGGTAGATGACTCAATTTGGACCAGGGAAATGGCTACTTTGTATGGGGGATGATGAATCGGGTACGAAGTCTTGAGATTTTTGGAAAGTGTCCTCAAGCATAGGGCTCAGAATTATTCCATTGGGGATTATCAATCGGGAATGAAAACATGAGTTTCTTTGGCTATCCATAGATCACCCTCTTTGAGACTCAACAACCAATGCATCAATTGCTTCCTGGGGTCAACTGCCACAGTTTCAAAGTATGTCAATCTGTACATGGGGGCCAGCTGCCCCAGTTTCAAAATATGTCTAGATAAGAATGGCTCAGTCAATGATGCAAAAGAATTATTCAGAAGTTTATTCAACCAAGCAAGTATGAGTGAATGGTGCTCTATTGCTATATGTATGCATGTTGCTACCTAAGATGCTAGAAAGTAGTGATATGTTGCTATGTGTGCATAATGATGCGTGAATGCAAGGATGTATGCATGTTGCATGAGATGCCCTTTGTATTTTCTTTATACAATGCATATAATGTATGGTAATGCATGAAATGCATAGTAATGCATGAATATCTTCTCCTTCCATCATGCTTGTAATCGACAACCCAATCTCTGATCTTGGGTGTGCTTTCAAATTCCAAGTTACCGCCGATTCTGGCCATGTTTCAAATTCCAAAAGACGCTCAAAATCTGCCTCAGTGTTTACATGCCACTAGTCATGTCCCTGCTTTTGACTTTGATTCTATCTTGAAAGCTCTTGAATTTGCTCCAATGAACTCAAAATTTGCCTAGTTTTGATCCTCTTCCACTGATTTTGGCTATGTTTTCATCATGCACTCTGATATAATGGCATCAAAATTAGTCCAAACAAAACTCAACCCAAAATCTGCCCTAGTTACCATCGTTTGTTACTGATATTGGCTTCAAACTTGACTTTTACACGAAGGCACCCCAAATCAGCGTCACTAGAACTCAACACGGAGTTTGCATCAAATTAAGTGCATCTGTAACTATTCTTGATCATTTTACCTGTCTTTCACAAGGATCCTCTTTTGGCGAATGTGTCAGTAATTAAGCCCTTTTGACCATCCGTCCTCCTTTTGGAGCTTTTGAAGAATGGAATTTTTTTTTCTTCTTTTTTTTTTTTTGGATGGAGGAATGAATGATGAATGATCGTGCATTTAGGACATCAACTTGCTAAATCAAAAGGTCATATGCACAAAATAGATGTTTTACTGAGTTCACCTGCTATTTCAATGGAAAAAATTCATACCAGTATTCGAGAGCCCTAATGATGATGGTGCTAACTTTTCAAATTGAATAACTGATTTTCTTCTTTCACCAATTGCCCCAATTTCATTGGGGGACTATTCTTCTACCTTGTTTTGCCGTGAAACCATTGAGAACCTCTTGTTTAATGGTTGCCCCTAGTTCAGCCAAGTCCGACCGATGTTTTGATCTCAAGATGGTCTTTAAGACTCGGGACAAAACGTAAGCTGAGGGATACAGGTTTTCAGAATAAAAGGGAAACTAAGGCTCAAAAATCCCATCCCATAATGATGTTTTATGCTCCAAGTTTGAATTGAGGTACTTGCAAGATATTGACCGAACTTGTCATTTGGACAAGTTGCCTACGTACCCTTTCAGGATCAGGTCATTACGTAGTTCAGACACAATATTGCGTCTGACAAATCATTTGATACAACAATGTATACCAATCTGGTCAGGACTTTCATTTGGACTGTAATGCAGGCTAGGGTTTGGGTTAAAGAAGAAAAGAGTTAAATAAGGCTCAAAATCGTCGAGTTTATCAAGGGTAATTTGGTCAAAGATCACATGTGTAGTATGTCCCTTATTTTTCTTTCTTCTTCCTTTTCTTCTTCCTTCTCTTTTATCGCAACTTTTGCTTTTCCTTTTATGAAGGAATCTTAACTTCATTTTCATTTGAATTCCATTTGGGACTGATTTTTTTTTTTAAACTGCCACAGTGTGGGGTGTGATCCTTTGACGGGTTAATCAATAAATGAATTTTTCAGGCTCAAAAGGGCTTGCAAGAGATTTCTTCTTTGAATTTCTTTTGGGTAGCAGAAAAAGGGCCTGCCATCATTTCGATAGCCCATTGTTGTCTCATATGACTTGCCAAACGCTAGGAGACCCAACCCAGGTTAACTTTTTGGTGAACTGACTTTTAAGAAAAGACTAGTTTAACATTTAGGCTCAACTTGGTTAACAATTGGTAAATCAATATTTGGTTCTTTTTAGGGATAACTGGTCAGCCAAAGATGGCCATCTATCATTCGATCAAAACTTGATTAGCGGACTGACATGAGATTCATGGAACCAACATATATTTGACTGAGGCTTTCAGAACTTCTTCGCAGTATTTGAACTCATCGAGTGACGAACATTGTTTCATTTTCCTTTATTTTCGTCTTGTAGCTTGAATTTTTCATAACTAACACCTGCTTTTGGTTCATGAATACTGGTATTTTATCTTCCTTATCTTAGCAAGAAACACAAGTAAACAAAATTTTGGACATTGAACTCTCGATGCAAGTGATATACGAAAATGCATAATTTCATTTCTTTGATAGAAAAGGAAATTTCGGAGACAAAACTTTTAATAAATTGCAACAAAAGAAAGAAGAAAACAAAAGAAAATAAAAGCATCCCTGAAGGGGGCGAACAATCAAAAGCTTGCCAATTGTATTTCTCTGTTTCCATGGTCAAAAAGTAAACCCATTTATTCAGACTATATGCGGAATATCTCTGGTTCAAAACTTGTTGTACTTCTTTGACTGATCTGAACTTCAAAATATTCTTTTAATGTTGCACAACAGGCTCCTCCACATCAATTGCCAACAAACCCAAATCTCTTAAGGTTTGTACTTTATGCTTGAAATGCCAACATTTCTCGATTGAATGACCTATTGCCATAGAATGATACTCGCATCGAGCATTTGGGTCGTACCACCTTGGGAAAGGGGATTGTAGTAACAATCCTGGTATTGGTGCAACCATTTGAATTTCTACCAATTGAGGGAACAATTCTGCATAAGTCATCGGAATAGGTTGAACTTCTTTTCTCTTTCTTTCCATTAGGGGGCTCCCTCCCGTGTCCTGAACATTCAGCTGCCTTGAAATAGGCTTAGGTCCGAAGAAAAACTGCTTGGGGTTGCGCACCTGAATGCACTAATCGGAGGGGACTGTGGCCTTGTAAAGCAAAATTCTATTGTCCCACCATGTTTTAA